>NC_081413.1:569875706-570219040 GCF_030272615.1 Cryptomeria japonica
GAGGTATCTCACTTGTGAGCAATTCGTGAAATTCATTTGTGAGTCTTCTCACTCTTGAGGCCTTCATAAGAATTATTACATTCTGTTCATCTGGGGATTGGAAGGAATGCAAAGCAGTTGTGTAACCATGGTAAATTCTTTGTAAGGTGCAGTTCAAAATATTTTTTTTAATCTTGGGGTATCTCTGCGATCCAGTCCAGTAATTGTATTACATTTTGCTTTGGACCTTTTTTTTTTTCGGTTAAGTTTTAGAATAACAGAAAAGATGAGCTGAGCCTAAACTGATCCATAATATCAAAGAAAACATTTTTGTAAATGAAATTTAGAATACATTGGGTTCCTCTTTGTGCCCTTTAAACTCTGTAATGGTTAGCTTCTGATTTCCAGATGTGAGTGTTTGTGGCATTCCTTCTTTTGAAATGCTTGTTTCTCAAATAGAAATTGTTTACTCCAATAACCTGGATAACTGTTCTAGAAAATATGCCATTCCAAAGTTACAGAACCAAACTAAGGAAAAGGCTAATTAATTACTGATTTCTGGGCTAATAATTTATTAATGCAGCAGGGTGCTCAAGGGTTTGCTGGCTGATCTTACAAGACCAAGAAATTCTGGTGACTGTTAATGTTTATAACACATCAATGACTTGGATATAATAACAAAGGCACTGCAATAGAATGTAATATTGGCATAGAAGACTGACATCAAAAAATGGTACTGCTTTGTACCTGTTTAATTTGTATAGGAAAAGGAAAAGTGGTCTAATAAATTTGTAGAGAAAAAAGAAAGATAAATTTGTACAACAGGAATAATACATATAATGTGAAATAAAAAAACAAATTAATGAATAGCAAAGATAATAGCAATATTTTTCCAAGTATTAAAAATAAGTTTTGTCCTATTACAAAATTCAATCTTACTTGGATAAAAATCTTAACACTATTTGTTTGTTTTATTATTTTACAAAATCATACAAAAGACATGAATGCTTTTAAAACATAGCTATTAAACATTGAGAAACATTTATCCAACATTATTAAATATTCATAATTAATCTAGATTAAAATAAATGAGTTGGAAATTAATAATTTATTTGTTATTTTACCTAACTTAAATGTTGAGAGGATTTGATAGCGATTTTGCACGTTTGAACTATTAAATGTGGAAAGTATAAAACATTTATTCCATGCATTCACAAAACTAGATTAGTATGGATTGAAATAATTTAGTTGGGAATCGATAATTTATATTATTTTACCCAATTTAAATGTCAAGAGAATTGGACAACAATGAAGAGATGATGATAGTAAGGTATTGAAGGGATGTGTGTGAGGTGTAAACTTCATTATTACATTTTGTCCACACTTTGAGGCGCATATAAATCCTAAAATGATAATGTATTACAAAACATGAGCATTCTCAAAGTAAATATCCAAAGATAAAAATATATAGAGTCCATATAAAGTGAGAAGGTGGGGGGAAGAGATGATATACGGGTCAATAGGTGAACTCTAGTTCATATATGCATACATCCTTAAATTGATTGTATACACTAAATACAAGAAATTGGAGAAGATGGGAAAATAATACATGAATAATAAAGGTAATATAAGCATAATTCATGTATATACATTGAAGATAATTGGAGTCAAGGGTCTAAAGGCTGGCCTGAGTAAAGCGAAATGGAAAAAGAATCCCTAGAGATGAGATTAACAATACTTAGGTATATAAAAGACAAGGAAGGTTTGACATCCCCAATGTAGCTCTTAGGTAAATGATAGGATATGAGTAGACAGTAAGATGATGAAAATATGGTACACCCAATGTGATAAGATTACTCATGAGTACATCATAAGGCATGTAAGAGATTAATGGTATGTGAAAGGCATGGTATTCCAATAAATAACTCTTAGGAACATGCTAGATCATACACTAATTGATATTGTGGATACAGGAATGATGTCCCAATGTGATAAAGTAGCTCTAGAAGCATAATAAGGTAACACAAGTGCAAATGAGTAAGATATAATTGTGAAAGAACACACAAAATGAAATGTCCCCGAAAGGGCAAGATAGTAAGATGGGGCTTAAAATGATATGGGCATGAAAATACCATAAGTTGTGTATAACCACCTTTCTAGTATAAAAAAAATATAAGACAAAGATGATCCCCAAAGGCTAAATACATTTGATGTGTAAGTCATAAATATAATTGAGTTAATATACGAGCATGAAGGCATAAATAAATAAGATGTGATTGTAAGAGCACATGTAAAGTGGTTTTGTTTCAAAAGGTTGTGTTTAGGTTTAAAATATATGTTATGGATACATGGTGTGATGATAAATCATATGAAAATTGATACTTGTGTAATTGATAAATATCTTAGTATCAACATGGATAAGCACCATAAGTGAATGTGATCTTTATGATCTCCAATAGGTGTTGTATGGTAAAGTTAATGTTATAAATGCTATTGGTCTAAGATAGGTGGAGCAAATAATGCATTATGATAAAAAAAATATATTTTAAAATTTATGATAGGACCAATTGTCAATTTAAGAACATATATCAAAACATCCAAGGGAAGAAACTCCATATTTGTCTCCATAGCCAAACTCTCCTCTTTTACAGGAACAGGAGAGCAATTTTTCATAGTAGTTGTCACACCAAAACTCACCTTCATTTGGCATCTTTCTAAATGACTAGGTGAGCAAAACTTAGAGGAATTTTTATGACTATCCAAAACAATCACAATTCATTTCTTCCCATGTGTTACCAATCCATTAACTCTCATTTTAACCCCTTGTATTTCTCAAAATTCTTCTCCCCCATTTCTTCCCCTATGGGAAAGATGACTTATTTGAGGCCTTCCAATAGGCCTTCATTTTCAAATCTTCCTTGTGCTTCAAATTTCTATTCTCTTCACTTTTACAAAGCATTGTTCCTATGATACAACAACAAGATACAAAATCCAAATGGGTTTAATGATGAAGAAAAAATAAATGTAAAATTTGGCCCTTGGATCACTACAATTTTTTTTAATTCATTTAACATCAATTATTAACTTAATCAACCAAGCATCTTCCTCTTAATTTAGAAGTGGTGATTTCAAAACTCCTCCATTCATCATGGTGGCAACAACTCAATGTCATAATATGCTTACACTCAAAAGTGTTAAGCTTTCATAATTAGGGTCATCCTTAGACCCAAACCTAAGCCTCAAGGGTTCATTCATGATGACCATTCCTATGTATCCTCTCATGAGAAATCAAAGGCTTCGTAGTTTGCACTCAAATGTTAGAGGGAGTTCATTATCTCCTCTTTTATGAGATCTATGATATCTCCTTAAACCTTGACTATTGATTAAGTGAATCTAATTAGTCTCATTACAATAAAGATATAACCATTGCCATCAAGTGTTGGTTCCATACCAAACATTACCAATCATTACAACTCAAACATACACATATGCACAAGGGTCATCTCAAATATCACACATCTAGTGATTATCTCAAGCATACATCACATAAACATTAAGGATTAGCTCATACACATCACAAGTACACAAGTTGATTAACTCTAGTATACATTACATATAGTGAGTAGATTCAACATTCACCACAAATACATAGTGAGTAGCTCAGACAAGCATCACAAAGGCAAAAGTGACCTCATATAAGCATCACAAGGACGATAGTGATTGGCTCATATAGTTATCACAAATACAATAGTGATTGGCTCATCCACAATGGCAAACTATCGTGTGTCCATAGTGCATCCCAAATAGAAAAGGAATATAGATGCATTCCACTCTACACCATGGATCCCATTCTCTTCCTTGGCCTTTTTCACCAATGAAAACTAGGAAGAGGATTCAATGGATCTCATATTACATTAGTGGTCCATCATCAACCCTATAAGGTCAAATATATCATTACACAATTGGGAAAAGGATTTGATGCATCTCATACTACATCATGGCTCTGTCCTAAACCCCAAATATTTCCACAAGTAGTGAACCAACCTAGGCCAATGGATTTCAACTTCAATTTCCTATAGCCCACTGGTGACAAGTCTATCCACCTAAGAAGAAGTAGCTTCTGACATATACTACCCAATGACCTTGGTGATATTATCAACTATCTTCTTAACAATCTCAAGTAGCAAATGACATTAGTCACCCCCATGCTATAGGTGACTACCAGTGAACCCTCCTGATATAATAGTTTAACTCCAGTTACTACAATTTTCATGGTAGGGTAACTACCCATGCAATCGTGGCCATATCGAATCCTCAATAACCTTCAACAATCCTTCACCTCTATGAACCGGGTGAGTGTTGGTTGTTCCAAAAGATACAATGGTATATCTAGACATCCACCATTGGCATGGTCCCATGTCAACCTGTTAACTATTACCATATTATATCTAGGGTAGCTCTTGGAAACTTCACCTTTGTGAACCAAGTGAACATTGGCTAGTCCCTTGCATTAACCTAGAGATTGATTATTGGCATGGTCCAATGACTACTTGTCACTGCATAAATATCATAGTGGTTCACACATGTGTGGGGGTCATACATAATAGGATTTATAGTAATGATAAAATGGATAAGTATATTACAATCTAGCAATTTAGGAGCCTATATGTCTAGGATTAAATTTCACAAACACATAATAATTACATAGAACCAACACAATATGGCCTCAACTAAACATGTACACTTAAGAAAAAATTGTTGATAAGGTAGTCAACTCATTCACTTTCTTTAACTCGTTATTCAAAAGCACCTTATGTATTACACATAAGTTATTAGGTTTTCTTAAATATTTTATAACCATTTAATACTCATTTTAGCATCATCCAAATCCTATTGAAAAGAGAAGGTAAAATAAGTCAGGAATGACTCCAAACCCTCCCTCCATGTACTTCAGGTCACAAGGGCATCCTTTTCCCAAGGAATACCTATGTACCCGCTTCTAAATGGATCAAAGTCACATGTAGTTATCCTCACGTTGTTTCTTGAAGGACACCTACACACATGTTTCCAAGGTTTCATCATATCAACTTAGGGGCAAGGATTATCACTCAACATAAAATTAACTTGGTTCACACAAACCCATACAGAAGTAATGTCACATAATATGTCCAAGATTGAGATGATTAAAAACTTGCACACAATCAAATCTAGAAATCTATTCACTTAATTATGATGGATTGTGGAAATTTGATACAATTAATATATATCTTGTAGTCATATAAAATTCCTTATGCCAATACCCAAATATCATTCTAAATTATATAGTATGTCTTATTATGAAATTAAACAAGAGAGATAAAATGACATTAAATTGACTCATTACACTTTTTGACATATAATATATTTTACAATGCTTTGTTGATCAACATAGTTATGCATGATACTTTTCCAACTTGAAAAGGTTTTTAGTCACATATACCTCAATGTAGGAGTACACAACCATTTAGGATTTCACATGATAATTCCTATATCCAAGTTCTTTTATTTAAGAGGTTGATAGGCATTTTATAGTCATATAAAGTCTTTGTGATAATATCAATGACCTACCCAAGTTGCTAAGTTGTAACAATAACAATATGTTTAAGAAGATATGGTATTTGTACAACTAAATGAAGTCGCCCTTGCAATATTATGAAACCAATAACCAAATCCCATTTTAAGTAGATTTTATTTCTAATTCATAATATGCATTGTCTTTTCAAAAACTAACATGATAATAGTGAGACTAAAAATAGATGGACCATGAAGTTAACTCATGTAGCCAAAATATAAAATATTAAGGTTGTGCCCTATTTTAAAAATACCTTAGAGCATTTTTAGTTGTATAATTATCATCATGGTAGCAAACAATCTAGGGTTATAGATTCAACCACTCAATTTACCCAAATTATTTCCTTATACACCTAGAGTATCCTTGCAGTAATAGTTGCAAAAGTGAATACTTAAATCCCAGCATTGGTGAGAGAGGATTATAATTAGCTTTAGGGCAGTGTTGAAGATAACACTGATGTAGGTATTGAAACTTTCTTTGCTACCTTCGTATTGGCATTTGTAGAAACACAAATCTTAGCTATGGCAATTTCCCATGTACCACCTTGATATTGGTAGTGCCAACATTTCTTTCATCCAAGTCTTCCTATAAGTCTTATCCTCAAACTTTTTATAGACTTCTTCCACAACTTCATTAGATTAAGCAACACCTTTCCTTTCTTTTCTTCACCTACATAGTTTCAAAAATTCACATTCTTCTTAGTCGTTTCTACCACAATAATGCCCGCACCTACCTCCTCTTGGATTTCACTAAACTTGTACTCATTACCCATAGTGTTATATTTCTCTTTTCACTTATCTTCATAGGAACTACAAGCCTGCTCTACACTTAATGCTCACTTTCATACATTAAATAGCTTTGAACACAACCAATAATGTGAAGTTAATCATAAGTAAGAAGGACATTGAAGAAGGTTGTGAAATTAGGATTTACTCTTGCTAGTCACTTTTGATTGAATTTTTTTAAGTATTTTCAACAATTAAAACAATAAATAGAATTTATTGTGGTAATGGATAACCTATAACATGGCATCCAAATGCCTTGGTTTCTGAATTGGCGAGTTCTTCTTCCCCTCTCCCATCACCTTTCTTACAATGTTCTCCCAAAATAATAATTGATAGACATAGTTGGGTAAGAGTGTTTGGAAGGGATAAACCTTATAAACTATTTTGGAAGGGCTAAAAATCATAACTAATAGATATTTCTCACACATCCTTCAAAGGTGTGTTATAGGGATTAAGTCTAAAGGAAAAGGAGTCCATACAACTGTACTCAATCATAGGATTGAGTGGTCTTTAGTTTAATGCTTCTATTGTGATATTTTCAAGAATTTTATGGATGTCTCCAATTTCTATGTTACAAATTTTTGCAACAAATCTTTACTACCATAAATATTGTTATACTTTAATATTATTGGGTTTTAGGGTTTTTTAATTTTAGGCTAATGTTATCAAACACATTCAGCTGCTAGATTGCATATTTTTAGAAAACTTTCATGAACCACGTAAATTGTAAAAGAGTTCAATCATGGGAGTTGTAGAGAATAATTGTTTCAACAATTTCCTATTATTTTGGATGAGGTTTGGGATATTTTTTTGTTTCTTTAACTTCATTCCACTTGGTACATAAGAGAAGTGGCCTAAATTTGTAAGGGTCCCAACCTATAACACAATAATAGGATCCAATGGAACTCAAGGGAGTTATAATCATACTCATCTAGAGATTAGAGCAGCATAGCAAAAACATGTTAGAAAATACATAGAGAAAGTCTTGGTCTTATAGAAGTTTGTGGATATTTTCAATCACCAACATATTTATAGTTGGTTTTCTTCACTAGATCCAAGTTGAAGGTGGAAAGGTACAGAAGCTCCAGATAACATGAGTATTATAGTGGGATTTATGATGTTGGCATGGAGACACTTGAACATTTAGGTTTGCATAGAATTCCTTGGTAGAAAATGCATCATCTAACAAGTACATGATCTAGTATCTATGAACATTACATCATGATTTAGCTCATTAGCATAGAGATTCTTGAGCATCTCACCCTACATTTCTTGAGGGAAAGAAATATTAGGAAGAGAGGAATTGTAATGTCTCTTTTTTTAAAAATAGATAAGGGATTACATTCACCTAGGGAATTGTTGTTGGGGATCTAGATCATAGGAAAGTTCTTAAATGAAGCCAAAACACAAAAGTGGAGAGCCAAGGAGCTGTCAAGCATCAAGGATTGGGGTTTCAACTTGACACATACCCAAAAGTCGGGGATGAAGGAGAGGGGGTGTAGACTAATGCATCCCCTTTACAAATCAAGCATCAAGGTTCAAGGTCCCATATTGGTGCATCCTAATACTTGAAGAACAATGGGAAAGGGTTGACACACACCAAGAAAAAATGAATAGTGTTACCATGTGGAGTGACAGGTCAAACCATAGTATGTGGAATGTGAGAAGTTTTCAAGGATGTGAGGCCAACCTTTGGAAGTGTGTGGCATTCAAATTTTGGCCTTGGTGTCATCTTAGGTCTTCTATAACTAAATTAATGTTTGAATGGATAACATATAAAAACTAAGAAACTTTACAATTGTAAGGGTCAAGGATGTTATAATATGATATCTTTTTAGAACTTTTGTTCAATAATCTTTTATATATAGAAACCCATAAGAGACCATGAATAGTGGATGAAACCCCATTGATTTATAGAATTAGAGGATAAAAACGCTTTGGTGTTTTTGGTCATTCTCACTTAGGGAATACTTTGATGCTTCAAGGTATTGTGAGTCATTGTGAGCATCATTGTTATTGTGGTATGTTGATGTTATAATGACTATAAGAAATTCCATTTACTATGGTGATATCAATATAAGTGTCATGATTCGATTCTGCAAGTAATGTGTGTTGATGATTTTGACTATTTTATTTACTATAGAATTTAGTTTAAATATATGTCATTTGGTGAATATTATTTCTTTTCCTTTAAATTTCATTAATTTTTTTAAAAAGGCACATCATAGTACTCATGTGGCAAAAATCAATTTTGTTTCATGCTCAACTACATTATATATAGTCCTATTGAGATGCACTAATTTAAGTCTTTTTTTTCATCCTTATTGTAGCCTCATGTGTCATAAATAAGATTTACATTATTTTAAATAACTAAACAATAATATTTTAACGGTGGCTACATTCACACTTATAGCATAAAAGGAGGCACCATTAAATTGTGCTTCTTCATATTTAAAAATCATCATCAATTTTTTTCATATTTGAAGAACAAATATTCTTCTAGTTGAACTTTTGCAAGTTCCTTTAATGGTACTCCTCCATATGATTTTTCTTCTCATTCTCACTCATGATTAATTTAGTTATATCAAATCAATGGTGTCTTCTTTGAATAGGGAATGTAAAGAGGACTTGTGTGATTATTGAGACTAAATATTTTTAGATGTGAATATTAAATACTTAATGTTATATAGTCATCAATACAATACTATTTTTTATGTAATCTTTTTAAAAATAATATATAAACATTGATTAATAAATTTAATCCTTTTCTTTTTCTTTTCTATTTTAATCGATGGAGAAGTACAAGAAATCTTACGAGAAGATATTGATTAACAATGTAATTTATATCCAATCAAAGTAAGTTGTTACATGGATGTTATATGTCATAGCCTTTACTACTACAAGCTTAACAACACCCATAGAATATTGGTTCCTAACCAAATATATCTAAGAATTTGTTAAATTGAAATGAATATTTATAAATTTTAAAAGTTTTAAATTTTCTCCAACTTGAATATGATCTATAACAATACACGTCTACTTTTTGAAATCCAATCATATATATAATCTAAAACAAAAAAACATTGGTAAAATCTATAAAACAAATAACAAATAAAAAAATTCACAAAATAAGATCCAAAATATATTTCCATTTATTAGACTATTTAAACATAAAACTCTTCAAATCTTTAATTATTTTAAATCATGTTGTAATGCCCCGCTAGGAACCCCAAAGGAAAACCCACAACAAGGGTGAAACGATTTTTTTTTTTAAGTATAAACATAATAAGTGGATTAATCACAACATGCACGATGAAACACAAGCGGAAGAATACACCAAAATTCCTTAAGGGTCACCAACAAAGAATTAAACCAAAAGATAAATTCTACAATTACGATTAATCCAATAATCCACCAAAACTCTATGATCACAAGAAGCCATATGCTATAATAGATTACACCATTGACAGGTTGAAAGGAAACAATATAATTTCTCTTCAATAAGCATTTACACATGTCATAAAGGAAACTGATAAATAACCTCCCAAACTTAGGATTACATTGCTCTTCCAATACATGGCTTCACAGTATACATATAAAGATACAACTTAACCAAATACAAGGTTACATAAGATCATGATACAATGACCACATAGGTCTCCAAATAACAATAATCTTCAAACATGAGATAAGCATGAGCCACGAACCACAAGAACACCTACGAAGCCAATCCTCGCATGAAGGTACAAACAAGAACATCTGATGGGAAGTAGCACTACCACCTGACCATGTAATTCCCAAAATGGAATCACCCCACCGTGCTAGGAGATAGCAGAGGACCCTCAAGCAAGCAAAAGAATGACATGGTCGACAAAACAATACGACTCCACGACAACACAAAATGACTCCACGGTATCCAGGTGACTCAACATCACAAATACACAAGTGAATCGACATCACAAAACACAAGTGAACCTGAAGAGAGAGTGTCATCACATAGCTTATGATGGTTACCATGGTCGGCCTCCATAGGTCCCGACCCCCATCCTAGGTTACCTTGGTAACCTTTCCTGAACCTTCGGTTCCAACTAAGTCTCATGTGGACCCTACCAGTCTTTCATGAAGACAAGGTGGTTGGTTTTCCATTCCAGGCCTTCTCACTACATTATGAGCCTTGTACAAGCACTCACCTATGCGCGAGGTACAATATCTTATTTAATGTTATGAACTACCCACCTAATCAATTAATTAGATTATCACTTTATTATCTGACTTTCGATGGGTTATCCTACTAACCACTTTGGGCATGACCCCCACTCGAAAGCCACTCTCTCAAAGGACACTAAACAAACATGGTCACTCCACGAGGACCCTATGGTGAAGCAGATAGCCATAACACCACTATCCAAAACAAGTGGTCAAAACAAGGACATACTGACTCTTGGTTAACTATAAGGCAAAGACACTACATGGTTAAGACAATGAAGTCATCATATATCACTTGGTCAAAGGTACCAAATATGCCACCACAGGACGACTGAACCACAGACCAGAAATAACACAATATAATTCTTTGCAAGGAAAGCTAATTTCATTAAGTCTGCACTCAGACGATCTTTGAGAAAATTGGCATCATAAGCACTTGCAACATCATTGATTGAAAATTAAATTAAACACTCTTCTATGATATTCACATCTAATCAATTTCCAAATCAATATTCCATCAAGAATGAAATCCATATTTATTTTTCAACCAAATAACAATATGAATTATACAAACGTATAATCGATTTCCATAAAACATCCAAAATTTACCAATTTGAATTCCTAATTTATGCCTTGATTTCAATAAATAAATTTATTAAATCCACATAATTAAAATCACTTTGAAAATTACCATTTGTATTCAACACTAAAAACCAAATTTAAAATATTTCATTTTATAACAAATTAAGTTCACGGCACATAAAAAGTTGTACCACGAAGGTACAAGGTCACGCGGGGGCCAAGGCCAACTCGCGGTAGTGTTGCTACTGAGGCAGTAGACACTACCTGTCGGTAGTACTACTGTCGACCAGTAGTGCTGCTACCGACCAGTAGCACTACTACTAAGTGGTAGCAGTCCTATTGTTCGGTAGTACTGCTACTGTCCGCTAGCAGTCCTACCGACCGGTAGTGTTGTTACTGCATAGTAGTACTGTCGACCGGTAGTATTGCTACTTGCGGGTAGCAGACACTATCGACCCACGTGGTGGGACTAGCCCACCATGAGGTAAGGTAAGGTCCACATAACAAAATATATACATGCCTCCATAGCATATAAAACCGATTAACAAGAAAATGATTCATTCCTAGATCATTTCACGACACACACATAGAGTGCCAAAATCCAAATAACAAAGGGATATTTACCAATAAGGTAAATGGTGAAATAAAATCACCCAAGCACTCGATAAATAAAGATTTAGGCAACAATGATTGAAAAAAATCAATTGATGGCTCTGTGTGTGTGTGGGTGTTGTGCTAGGGCAAAAGTGCCCTAGCTTGTGTCCTACGCTCTGCTTGCTTCGTTCCAAGGGGGTTTCTTGCTTGCTGGGGGTCGATTTTTGCTTGCCCATGGTCAGGTTTTCTGGGCTACCACAGGGTTTTTTTGCAACCCTTTTCTGTTTCTTCTGCTTTGGGTTATTGTTGGGGTGTGTGGGGTTTTGGGGTTGGGTTTTCCGCCCCTCTTCTTTTTCTTCTTTTGGTATTTTCTCTGGATCCATGGAGAATAAAGGAGTATCCTCTTCTCAGATGGTCTCTAGAGATCTGGATATGGTGGATCTGTCTCATTTGGTGCATGCATGTGGAAAGGAACACATTGGTCATTCCCAATCAGGGGCAGGTGTTTCCTCTTTGAAAGAGCCTTTTCACATGAAAAAAGGTGAATGGTTGTTTGGAGAGATCCCAAGATCGTCTAGTTCTAGTTAGTCAACCTGAGCAAATTTTAGAGGATGTTGAATATTGGTGCAACCATGCTCTCATATGCAAATTTATCGGTCTTGCCTCTCTATACCTATTTTAGAGTCTTGGGCATGTCGTGTCTGGAATCCTGAAGGAGACATGGAGCTACTTATGGCAGCCAATATCTATTTTCTGGTTATTTTTTCCAACCTAGCAGACATGAACAAGGCTTTTGAGGGTGACCCTTATTTTTTCAACCAAGTGGGACTCTTTATCAAACCTTGGCATATTGGCTTTAATTCTGCTGAGGAGCTTCCCTCTCGTGTGCCCGTGTGGATCCGATTACCGAGGCTTCCGCTAGAGTTCTGGAGAGAAGATATTCTTCACTCAATCTCACTTCTTCTTGGTAAACCTATGGGTTCAGCTTCACAAACTCAAGATCAAAAGGTAATTTCCTACGCTCGTATGTGTAGAAGTTGATTTAAATAATCCTTTGCCAGATTCTATGGAAATCTGTTTGGGGACATCTTCTTGGATCCAACAGTTGGACTATGAGACCCTGCCATTTAGATGTAGAATTTGTCATGAATATGGTCATTTACAGCGGAGATGTCCCAAAAATAAATCTTCTAAACTGGTTGTTTTCGATCCTCCTCACTCTATTCTGGGGGAAGATAAGGGGAAAGCCCCTATGCCTAATGGTCCTGCTGATAAAGATGGCTTCATTCTTGAGAAACCTCAAAATAAAAACAAGGGAAAGAAGAGAACCTGGTTGGATAGGCAAAATGATATCACCCTAAATAGGTTTGAGATTCTAGAGGATTTGGTCCAAGAGGAAGGAGTTCTAGTTGAAATGTCCTTGGGTGCCCAATTTCAGCATAAGGTGCTGGATGGGGATTCCAAGAAAGAGGATCGGGCCCTATCTTTGGAGAATCAACAAGATGTTCAAATGGTTACAGATTTGCCTTCCCATGTTCAAGACAACAGAGATCTTAGTGAGTCACAGGTTCCTGAAGGTGCAGTGGTCATGGCGTCTACTCCTCCTTCCATTATAGTGGCCTCAAGTTCGGTGAACAGTAACAAAGCCCCACCTATTTTAGGCTTGCAGTAGAAGATCCTCAAAAAGGGTTCTTTAGACAAACCTTTAAGGAGTGGACGAAAAATGGATCAGGAAAATGTTAAGCTTATTAGTGATACTTTGGTTGAGTCGGGGTCTAAGAAGCCCATTGATTCTCACTTCTCTCAACCACATAAATGATTATGCTCTCATGGAATGTAAGGGGGTTGAACAACATCCCTAGACAAAAGGTTATTTGCAAATTAATTGACTCTAAGTCTCCTGATGTTGTTTTTATTCAGGAAACCAAGCTTTCAGTGGATGGTTTGACCAGTTGTGCTTTGCGTGTCTGGCCCTAGGGCCTTTGGTAGGGAGTGAGCTCTCATGGCAGTTCAGGGGGAGTCACTTGCTTCTGGAACTCAAGGAAAGTTTCCCCTTTGTGGTGGTTTTCTAGCAGGTCTTCCATTTCTATGGTCGCTTCTAGCTTTGAGACTGGAGAAAGATGCCTCTTCTCTAATATTTATGCTCCTACTGATCTTTTGGGTAAGTCTCATCTTTGGGATCACATCAATCTTGTTCGGGCTCAGGATCCTTTTCTCCCCTGGATTTTGGCTGGAGATTTTAATGTCGTTACTAGTTTGGAGGAAAAGTGAGGTGGGTTATTCAGGCTTGATCCTTCCTCAAATTTACTCAGAGATAATATTGGTCTCTTGAATCTCATTGATGTGAAGCCAATTAATGGTGTCTTTACATGGAATAATAGGAGGAGTGGTGTTGAGGCTATCTCTGAAAGGCTTGATAGATTTTTGGTTTCCTGGTTTTGGGTGCATGATAGGCAGTCCACCAGTTCAGAAATTCTTGATTGGAGGGGTTCTGATCATTGGCCTATTAAGATTTCTATTACATCTTTTAGAACCTCCAAAAATCCCTCTTTCAAATTTCAATTGATGTGGCTTCGTGATCAGTCATTGAGGGGTCTTATGGTTGATTGGTGGTATAAAGGGGTGTCTACCCACAGGTGGGCTATGTACTCCTTTGGGAAGAGATTACAACATGTAAAATATAGGTTGAAGAGGTGGAATAAATAATGTTTTGGGAACCTGCATAGACACAAGATGGCAGCTCAATCCAAGATGGATGAGGCTACACGTCAAATTAGGGATCAAGGGATGACTGTGGAGCTTACTATGGTCAAGTCCCTTTCTCTAAAGGACTTAGTAGAGTGGGAGTTCTGTGAGGAGATTTTCTAGAAACAAAAGTCTCGTGTGGATTGGCTTCAAGAAGGTGATAGAAACACTACTTTTTTCCATAATTATGTTAAGGCTCGTAGGTATGGTAACTCTATTACCTCTCTCATTTCTTCAGAAGGGGTTCATCTTTCATCTAAAGAAATTTCTACGGAAGCTATCAGTTTTTTTTCTAATTTGTTTACCAAAGAGGATCCTGAAGCTGTGGTGGAAGAGAGGGCCATCTTGAACTGTATTCCCCCTATTGTCTCTATTGAAATGAATGAGGCTCTCTTGCGCCCCATTTTGTTGTCTGAACTTGAGGGGGTTGTGTTTCAAATGAAAAAAGGCAAGGCTCCTGGCCCTGACGGGTTTCCTATTGAGTTTTTTCAAGAATTTTGGGAGATTATAAAGTATGATCTTCTAGATGTGGTTCAAGAATCTCATATGAATAAACAAATGCTCAAATATATGAATTCTACCTTCTTGGCTCTCATTCCTAAGAAGGAGGGGGCTAATAGCTTGGATCAGTACAGGCCTATTGCTTTATGTAATGTTGTCTACAAGATAATCACTAAATTGATTGTTGAACGTCTCAAACCTCTCCTCTGCACTTTGGTTTCTAGGGAGCAAGGCAATTTCATTGATGAAAGACAGATCCTTGATGGAGTTGTGATAGCAATGGAGGCTATTCATTCGATGACTTCCTCTAAGGAGAAGGCTATGTTTATTAAACTTGACATGGCCAAAGCTTATGATAGGGTGAGTTGGGATTTCTTACAGAAGATCCTTTTGGGTTTTGGTTTTGGAGAAGAGTGGGTGAATTGGGTTCTTAGTTGTGTGACATTTACCTCTTTCTCAGTTCTTATTAATGGGGAACCCTCGAAATTGTTTAGCGCTTCACGAGGGCTTCAGCAAGGGGACCCTTTATCTCCCTATGTATTTATTCTCATGGTTGAAGGTCTTGGAAGATTTCTCACTTCACAGGTGAGACATGGTCCTATTCAGGGATGGAGTTGGATTAATGCTCTACCTCCCTACTCCCATCTTCAGTTTGTGGATGACACAGGTTTGATGGACAAGTTCAGAATCAATGAGGCAGTGAATTTCAAGAGAGCTTTGGATATCTATTGCAAAGCCTCATGTCAAAAAATTAATGATGATAAATCATCCATATATTTTTTTAATACCCCTCGGCTTATTCAGAATAGGATTGCCAGGATCCTCAAATTTCAAACAGGGTCCCTTCCTTTGTTGTACCTCGAGATTCCTTTAGATTTGGGGGTTCAGTGCGGAGATCTTTGGCAAGGAATTTTGGATAAATTTCATTGTAAGGTTAATCATTGGACTTACAGGTGGTTATCCTCTGCTGGAAGAGTGATTCTTCTGAAGACTGTGGTGCAAGAACTTCCCATTTATAGGTGTTTTGTGCAGGCTCCCCCCTCCAGCTTTGTGAGAGATTTCGATGCTCTTTCCCGTCAATTTCTTTGGTCTGGTAGTTTTCTTTCTTCTAAGTGGAGTTTAGTTAAATGGGACTCTATTTGTAGACTGAGACATGCTGGGGGTCTTGGCCTTAGATCTATTGCTTTGGTTAGCAAGGCCTTTGCGGCTAAGCTGTATTGGAGGTGGTGTAACAGTCAGGATCAGGACTGGGCCAAGATTTTAACCCACAAGTATCTCCCTAGTGCTAATGATCATGAGGTGCCCCATCTTAGTTTAGTGGGCAGGGGCTCTTGTATCTGGGATACTCTTAAAAAAGGTGCCCAACTTATTAAAGATGGCCTTTTCTAGATTTGTAATAGAGGCTCGAAGCTCTATTTTGGTAGGACTCTTGGGACGGTCACCCTCCTATTATGTCTAGTTATCCACAGCTTCAGCCTCTTTCCAACATTTTCACTGATGTTGGATGGGTTAAGGTGAAGAATTTTAAAATGGTTAGGCGCATTGGACAGGTTGAGGTGACTTGTTGGAAGGATCCTCTTGAATGGCCCTTGGGTGGTTCAGATGAAGATCGTGTGGTGTTGGTTAATAGCTTGGAGGGTAGGTTATGTAGTTCCCTCAAGGAGAGAGATATCCTAGCTTGGGGTCCTAATCCAAAAGGGAAGTTTTCTGTTGTTGAATGTTATGCTCAGCTTGATAGGCAATTGCATGGCCTAACGGATGTTCCCTAGTGGAAGAAGGTTTGGAATAGCTTCTCTTGGCCAAAATGTAATTTCTTCTTATGGCTGGTTGCTTAGAGGAAATGCCTCACATGGGAGAATATTCGTAAGAGAGGCTTCCAAGGACCATCTATCTGCTATCTTTGTATGCATAATGAGGAAGACTGCTCCCACTTATTTTTTCTATGCCCTTTCTCTAGGGATATTTGGCACAAGTGGTGGGAGGCTTGGCAACATGCTTGTTTTTATGCTACCTCCTTAATTGAATTTTGGGATAGCTTGCGCAGACCCCCAACAAAGACCTATTTTCTTCAAGTGGCCTGGGCTATTGGGCCAGCTCTTATTATCTGGAGTTTATGGCTGGAAAGGAATCGAAGGGCCTTTTGTGATTCACATATAGAAAGTCCTCAGCTGTGGCAGAAGATAGTTAATAGGCTTCAAGAGACAATCTCGACTAAGTGCAATTTGTCTGAAAATGTTGATCTGGGTGATTATGCTATTGTAAGGAATCTACAATTGGAAAACATTAAAATGGATTGTGCTGCTGGAAATAGATCTCAACATGCAAAGCAGTGAATAAGTAGAGATGGAAGGTGGATTCCCCCTCCCGTAGGAATCTTAAAAATTAATATTGATGGCTCTTCCTGTGGGAACCCTGGACATGTAGGTATTGGAGGTATAGGTAGAGGTGATGATGGTTGTGCAGTTTTTTTCTTCTCTATTTATATTGGGCAGCACTCTAACAATCTTATGGAGGCCCTAGCTATTAAGATTGTTGTTGAGCGAGGTTGTTGTTTAGGATGGAGGAAGATTATTTGTGAGTCGGATTCTCAAATTGTTGTGGACATCTTGAACAAACAAAATTTGAATTATGTGAGTTGGCAATTAGCTTATGTGGTCAGACAGATTTTACAAATGTGTAATACATTGGAATTTGTCTCCTTTTGTCATATTCCGAGGGAGTGGAATAGAGTGGCTGATTGTTTGGCCAAGAGGGCTTCAGAGCATGTTGATGGTTGGGATTTTAGTGGAAGGGATGGTATACCTCCTGATTATCTTGAAACTTTAGACAGGTTCATGCCTGAAGACAAGATGATGCAAGAGCACCCAGTGGTGTAGGATCAATTTCCCTTTTATGTTTGTTTCATTTTCATTGTCATTTTTGAGGCCCTTTGAGGCTCCGGATGAGCCTGGTTTTTGGTGTATTCCCAAAGTAGTTGGCCTTTGATGTCATCTTTTTTAGGGCTTTCTGAGAAGGTATTATCATTGGAAATCTGACGATCAGATCTATTGCTATGGTCACTGGACTTTGTAGTGGTGGTGCTAGTGGTTCTTTTAGGATCCTTTTAGTTTCTGTTGTTGTCTTGGTGGGCCTATGGCCTATTCTTTGTAATTCTATGGTTTCTGAATAAATCTTTACCCTTTTTTTATTAAAAAAAAAAAAAAGATTTAGGCAACAATAGAAGATTTCAACAGGTAGAAGAAGGGTTAAGATAAATTTCCTCACTTCCATACACAAGAAGAATTCCTTGCATCTAGCAAAAGGCAATAACCAATTTTTGCCAACATAAACCCCAAATCTTGGGCAATTAGATACTAGAAAGCACACAACAAACTAAATCTAATTCATTCTATTCCCAATACAAGAGGTAATTCAAGAAGTTGATTTTCAAGAACAAAAACATAAAGCAAATAGAGAAATGAGCCATTTCTTTCCTATAAGCAATCATATGATATAAGCTTCACAAAATCAATAATAACAGGCACCCTTTCTTCCATTCCAACCATTCCACAAGAATCTACAAAGAGATTTGCATTTTATTTAACACATAGGAAGCAACTGAAATAATTAAATTTAAATTTCAACAAGAAGAGACTATCCAACCTTGAAGCAAACTAGCAAGCAAAATGATGGAAGAATCCCAATCCTTGCAAACCAAATCAAATTCCAGCTCCTTCAAAATGGTTTTCCAAATTTCTCTCCCAAATTTTCTGCCCCCCCTTCCCATGAATTTCCAGGAATATATGGGAAAAATCATTTCAACCTAAACTTTCTAGGTTAAAAGTTTCCTCCACCAATCAGATTAAATTATTTAAAAAGTAAAAAGCAATCAAATTTACCTTTATCCAGAAACAATTCTTTTCCAATAAATAAAATACAAAATTCAAATGGATAGGTAAAAAGAAAAGCTTTTATTAATTTTCTATTTCCAAAATACTTTCTTTCAACATAAGCATTTAACATTTAAATGGCTAGGCAATTACTTATTTCCTTTTCACAATATAATGATACAACTATTCACAATGAAATAATTTAATTTAACCATTTAATGCTTAGAAACTCATTAGTTAAATTAAATCAATAATCTCATAGCATAATAATTAACTAATTACACCGACATAAGATAGGATCATCCATTCAATTAAATAATCATTCAGATGAACGAAAGCACGCAAAACAAAGAATGATCAAATGACGACTCACAAATGACCAAACCAAAGCACTATGACTCGCATACCGACCAGACGGGAAAGACAACTAACTGACAACACTCACACGAGTGTAACTACGGGTCAAGTTAGGGTCCAACAACTATCTCCTCCACTCCCATCAGACATATAAGGCACGCTCAGACCTGTGAAGTCAGGTGGAGTCGATACCCCGTACCTACCCGGTACTAGTACCTGCAATGTCCTGCACCAAAGAATCCACACGAGCATATAGACAAATATATATATAGACACGACACACACACTGATGAAGGAGAATCGTGGCGTTCCCTATCTCACCAAAGTGAGTGAAGGAAAATCATCCCCTCACATCCCAATACACTTGCAAACATGCAACATATAAATAACGCATTGTGCATATAAGGTAAGAGTGTCAGTCCATGATAATGATCTGTAAAATAACATTACTCATAAGCACTGAGATACTGCATACAATCATACACCTCAAATCTAGATAAAGTACGAAATAACATCGCATAAAATCTGAATCAATATACAATAATGTTCCACGGAAGTCAATCAAAAACATACATAAAGAGTCTGATCGAGGAGGGGTACTACACATGTAATGCCTATAGATCAAAAGATCATTGAAAAAAATTTAAATTTATAACTATTTTCATAACTTAATTGTACCTAAAATTCGAAAAGGTGTTTAGTATACTACTTAAATAATGATTAGTACAAATGGATAAAAATAATGACCTATCAGATGAATCGGTCCCAAAAGATTATTGTAACATTTTATATCTCAAATTGAACTCAACATAACATTATCTTAATGTTTTATTTGATTAAATTATTCTAAATATCATCAAACTATTATAGCAGTGTGTGTGTGGTGTTCTAAATTTATGGGCAAAGTAGCATTTGCGGCATATATTAAATCAAATGTTCTTTTACGTGAATCTCCTTAGAAGTAATCAAACTACGAGATTTAATATTTTATTTCACCTTTTCTTATTCTACTATAGGATTATTATAGTCTTCATCAAGGTCATCTTACTAGATTTTTTTTCTTTGTTAACCAATAGATGATATTGAGATGATTAAGTGATGTTTACTCCATATTTCATGCATAGATTTGTAAATGAATGAGCCCTAAAAGATGTTACATTTTTTAGATCATTCATTTGAGGTAATTTAAATGTAGTCATAATATTATTTAGAAAGTTGTTCATTACAATTTTAGTTGTAGCCTTCTTTGTAGGAATGAACTCAACCCATTTGGTAAGTTAATCAATAGCCATAACGATCCACTTTAATCCGTTGCTTAACTTTATACGATTTCACCTACAAAATCCATTCTCCATTGCAAAACTAAAGTTTTTATTAAAATTGAAATAAGAGGTTGAACACTTGTACCCTTCATCTTAATTTTTTTAACTTAGACTGAATTTTGTCGCTGTATTAGCTAGACTTTTGAAGAAAGTGAGCCACTAATATCCTTCCCTTAGAATTTTAAGGGTTATTGTCTTAACTATGAAACATCCATCGCATATCCCTTAAATGACAATAATTCATTGTATACCATTTCTTACTTGTTGTTACTACTTAATAAGTTGCCATTAGTTTTATGTCCAAAGTCATTCTATATACTCTAGTCGGTTACTACTACCGAAATATACAGTCGGTAAGCACAGAGCAATCGGTTATAGAAGAAAGTAGTCACAGAGCCTAGTATACACCGAGTTGTCTACCGAGTAACACTCTATGTCTACCGAGCAGCAATAATGATATACAGAGTTAACACACACCCAGTGAAACGTGTTACCAGATTCATTGAACCTAGAGACACATGGGAAACGCGTTACAAGATCGAGGAACAAAGAACCGTTATCACATTGGAAATTGCACTTCTAGATTGTGTATGATTTTGAGGTCATCTATCCAATGAAATATTTTGTATGGTTATTCATTCGATAAATCATATTTGTAAGATCGAAGCAATGAACATATCACCGACATACGAGATCTATTTATACAGCATGAATTGGGATCAGAAAAAGAGAGAGAGAGAGAGAGAGAGAGAGAGAGAGAGAGAGAGAGAGAGAGAGAGAGAGAGAGAGAGAGAGAGAGAGAGAGAGAGAGAGAGAGAGAGAGAGAGAGAGAGATGAAGCAAGACATGTGAAATAGATAAGAAAGCAATGAGTATTGTGACTGTTAGAGACATAGAGGTCACCGAGAAGGATTTCAGAGAACAGTCAAGGAACAGAGTAAACAGAAGGGTTTACCGAGTTAATCTATGGATTATTGAGGTATGCTATAAGCAAGTTAATCTCATTTTGAGCACATAGAATCTGCTATAACATTTCAGATGTGAAGTTGCAGATATTTGTAAAGATTTTATTGTAATATTTTGAGTTGTAAGAGAAAACATTAACAGGGTAAAAGACTCTAACAAAGTCTATAAATTGTAAAGCCTTTAACCAGGTGCAGCATTTAGAATAAGTGTTGTAAAATCCTTTAGCAAGGTAGATCTAACGATCTTGATACTCCTAATAGGGTAAGCTATCAGAAATAGCTAAAAATGTAGCTCTAACCGAGCACCCTTTATTATTGCAGTATTGAAGTTGTGGGTGCCATCCCCACTGCAGTTTTTCTCTCTAACCAAGAGTTTCTACGTAACCAAAATATAAGTGTTATGGAGTGAATCATGTATGATTGTTATTTATTTGTTTTAGCTTTATGTTATGTTACAGCAGTTTTTGGTTTATGCATAACAGTAAAGTTATTGTTGAAGAAAGGATTTGAAGTACTGATTCACCCCTCCCCTCTCAGTACATTAGCTTTCCATATTGGGCCTAACAATTGGTATCAGAGCTTCAATCTTGGAAAAGGGTTTAACAGCCTAAAGAAAAAGATCTTATCAATGGAAGGCTATAAACAATCTCGAAGAATTGTGTATTTACAAGAAGAGTTGGATCATGCTAATCAAGTGATTGCAGACATGCAAAGACAAATGCAAAAATCATTGAAAGTCTGAAGAAGATTGTCTGATGATTTGCAAGACTCTCAAGAGTTAGTGGAACAGATTGAGACATCATCTGAGAACAGTCTATCTGAAGAGACTACAGAAATGATTGAATAACTGAAAGAAAAGAACAAAGCACTAACTAATCAGCTAAAAGCAATGAAAAGAGGACATGAACATTTCAGCACACAGATGACTAAAAATATTGATGCAATGAGGATAGCCAAGGATAAAGTAAGAGATCTAGAAAGAGAAAAACAACAGCTTGAAGCACTAGTGTCTGAAAAGAATGATGAAATCACTAGGATGACTAGAATTCAAAGTAATCTGTCAGATCAATTAGGTTATGCACATCATGAAGCAAATCTGAAAGATGATGAGAATCAAGCATTAAAACTTGAACTATCAAGATTGACAGATGAACTTGAAACAGAGAAGAAATCCAAAGAAACATTGAAGAAAAGTTATGAAGCATCAAAGATGTTGGATGAGCAACTAAATACAAGAAGACCCAACAAAGATGCAGGACTCAGTTACAAAGGAAAAGACTCTACCGAGAAGGGAATCCACACTACCGAGAGAGGAGAATCATCAAAGCAAGTTGGAAACAAGAAGAACATCAAAGGAAAGAAACATGTTTGCAACTACTGTGGAAATCAAGGTCATACTGCCAACTTGTGCCAAATCAAAAAAGGTAAGCAACCGAATGTCACAAGGTCTAATGGTTATTGTTACAATTGCAATAAATATGGTCACACATCTAATCAATGTAGGACAAAGTTTGTTAGCTATTGTCAGAAGGAAAAATTCAAAGGGTTTTGTAAAAACTACAATAGATATGGTCATAGTACCGATAAGTGTTGGTTTAAGCAAAAGAACCATATGTGGTCTGCACACCGAGCAAATACTAGAGGCTACCGAACTCACCCAGATCTTAACTGACAGTATTTTGCAGTACCATGGGATTACAATACAAGGATATGGTGTGAATGTTGTGGAAGATATGGACATATAAGTGCCAACTACTTTATAAGGTTTGGAATGAACAATCGAAGATCATGGAGAAATCCTGGTATGGCATGTTTTCATTGTCACAAAGTTGGACACTTGGCTAGAGATTGCAGAGATCAACCTAGAGAAGATGTTGAAGAAATAAAAAGCAAATTCTAGATGATTTGGAAAAAGAAGGAAATTGTGTCAAATGAAGAAAGCACCTTATCTACCAAGTTAGGTGCACCTATTCCAAATTAATCGGTAAAGGTATGAAGGGATTGCATTCTCTCAAGGTTAAATCTTAACAGTTCCTATTTTATCATGTACTTAATTCAAAATTTGCATAACTAAAGATGCATTAGGAAATTTGAAATTTTATCAAGTCTTTTGGAAGCTTGTCTAGTCGGTAAATACAAGAAGTTTGGCTACTCGGTAAATGCATACAAAGTAAGTGGAACCAAGTGCATTTAATGTCTTTTGACATAATTGCATAGAGCCCGATAAGGTATATTGTGTACTTAAAGCTCTTGCGTGGTCATTTTACACTTACCAAGTTTTCAAGAAAGCAGAGCAAAGCGATTCAAAGGTGATCAAACCTCCTCCAAAGTGAAATTCAAGGTATTTACATCAATCACAACACATTGTCAAGCTAGTTTACCGATCATATCAGTTGTGAATATTTGTTTTACATTTGCTAAGTGGGAAGCATCTGTCGCTTAAAAGTTTTCAAACCCTAAGGATCTTTTGTTAAGTGACTATCCAAAATTTGAAATGGCACCTAAGATCTAGAAGCCCGTTGTTGTTGAGAACATTGAAAATCCCTCACTGAAATACTCTATAACTCCCAAAGTAGCATCTGAACCGGATGATAAAACTACATTTTCACTCATTCCGGATAGGGTTTTACTAGTTGAGGATGTCAGATTCTTCACTAAGTGTCATGTTGAGGAACTAGGTCATGTTGAAATCAAGGACACATATAATGAATTGTGTACCGATGGGAAATTGGATAGCAAGTATGAACACATTAAAATCAAGGGATTGACCGAAGCCCTAACCTATCTCCATGTCTTCAAACCCCAATGGGTCAAGTTTGTTCTGAGCAGATTTCATGATGATTTCATGTGGTTAGAGGAGCAACCATTCAAAATCACCAAGGAAATTATTCACTTGATCACCAGTTACCCTATTTTTTATCATGCCCGAGCTCAGAAAATGATATCACAAAAGGAATTGATCACTTTAACCGGAGTTGAATCTGATTGTAGAGGATTGAAACTGAACAATGTCACAGATGCAGAGCTGAAGTTTGCCATTAGAGTCATAGGTTATTGTTTCTTTCAATCGGCAAGGGAAAATAGTGTACCCTGTGCAGCAGTCGATTTAGCATATAAAATTGTGAAGAAAGGAATGAAAATTGATCTATGCGAAGTATTGTTGAAAAACCTGTTTGAGAATCTACACACCATAAGGAAGCCAAAGAAGAACAACTCGACTAACACACTAAAGTTTGGATCACTTTTGGTATGCATGTTTTTCTATTTTGATAAATTCTTTCCATCAGTCGGTAATGTAGTTTGGGAGCTACACCGACCAATCACCCATCAAATCAATGACTTCATCAAATGGCTAGGTGATAACTTTAATGATATTATGGATGATTACTTTAGCAAGTTTCAGGAAAAGATGCATAACAGGTATAGAATTCCACCCCAGTTAGTAGAGAAATACAAGGATGACATATGCTTTGAAGTAGACACCGACTACTGCTATATCAATGTTGTGGAACCGAGAACTCAATCTTTGCCACCTATGGGTTATGAGATTGATTTTGACATCACACAACAGCAAATAGATGTTTTTCTTAAATTACCAAGGCATGCTACCGATCTGAGATACGGTACATATGAAGAAGTTAAAGAGAAAGTTAAGATGAGCATTGTAGTACCAAAGGCTACAAGGAAAGCAACAAAAATGATCAAGGCATTAATGGAGAAATTTGGAGAAGGTTCTTCCTCCACACCTGTCAAGGGCACTGTAGTCATCACCGGGGAGGAATCTGAAGCCCAAGAGACAGCTATTACATTGAGCACCGAGTTGCCCAAAGGGAAAATTTTGAAAAGGAAGAAACAAGATACATCAAAGGTATCACCGACTCCTTTAGTAAAGCGCCCAAACACAAGATCATCTACAACATCACCGAGTAAGAAACCAAAGAATGTTGCCGCACCAAGGTAACAAAAACTTATAAGAACTCTACTCAGAGACTCATTTTGACTAAAGAATCCAGTGACACCGAGTCTGAAGATGCAAGTAAATTTCAGATTGTTAAGAGCAAAAAGGAAGAAGTACATAGTGTTGATAATTTTTGTGCTAATCTGAAGCAATATGGTGGATTTGGAGCATTTAGATATGTAAAATATGACTCCAGATCTGATGCAGAAAATAGACAAATTGAAGAAGTTGTCATCTGCACACTTTTGAAATTCTGATTGGTCCCATTGGAAGTAACTAATTCTCTTCCAAAAGAATTGTATTTGCATATTGATAACAGGTGGAAATATGCCATGGACTCAGAAAAGAAGATGAGAGAAAGAAGTTTGGTACATCTCTTTCCAGACATGTCGGTAGATGAAATAAGTGAACATCTAAAAAACTACCACTCAAACTTCCTAGTCAAGCAAAGAGCCTTGAAACTGATGAATGGCCTTTATCTAGATGTAGAGAATGAGACCAAGGAAAAAAGGCAGGAAATCTTTCGAATCAAGAATGATGGTGAGCAAGTTGAAGTTGAAACAGTTGATGTCACCGAACAAGATCCTGATATCACCAAGCAAGACCCTACTGACACTATACAAATTGATGAGGATATCATGGACACCGAGGGACAAGAATAGGAAATGATAGAAGGGAATGCATATGCCAAACTAGTATCCAGTGAGTCAGTTTTGGAACAAGTTCAGCCCTATCCTCTGGTCACTCAACCTATTTCAACTGAGGCCCCTCAGGATACTAAACAAGGAACAGAGGGTCACAAGTCTACAGAAGGAGAAGCTACTTCTCAGGCCACCAGGGAATAGACTTCTCAAGCTCCTTCTAGCACTGAAAATGTTACAACTGAGACCCTGAGCAAGGATTCACAGAAGGCTACAACAGAGGTTCAAGAAATTGACAAAAGTGTTGCCTCTACCGAGCAACCTACCGAGGGTCAACAAGCCTCCCAAGCCATTGTATTAGTTCAACTGGTGAATACTAAAGAAAAGAAAATGAAAAAAACATAGTTTCAAATTAGATTTGTCAAAACCAATAGTGTTGCCAAATGTAGACATTTCCAAATTAAAAGGGCAAGCACTCATTGAATTCAGTGAACTATGCAAAGCCAAAGCAGAACAGGAAAAACAAATGGCTATTCAAAAGAAAAACAAAGTACTTCAGAAGGTGAAAGCACTATTAACAGATATGCTACCTGAAGCTATAGTCTCAACAAATGTAGCCATCCATATTCAACTAGATGAACTCCTCAATCAGATCGAGACATCTGGAGTAGACGCATCTGAATACTTGAGCAAGTTAAAGGACAAAGAGCTCACTACTAAAATGATTGAAGAGGTACAAAGAGCCATTTCTATTTGCAAAGTAAAACTTGTCAAATTTATTGCTGAGTTGTCCCCTCAACTCAAGCACATTCTTTATCTATTTGAGAAACTCTGTACATTTTTTTTATTCATTAAAGATATCAAAAATAAAACAGAAGTGATTGAGAAAGAGATCACCGATCTCTCAAATAAGTTGACCACTGAGTCAAACTCTATTTAGCATTTCTATACAAAGTTACAAAAGCTCATGGCTCAACAATTGGAACTAAGGAATGAAGAGCACCAAATTAGGATGGACATTATTCATTCCACACTTGTCCTCCATCCAAGAGCAGATCAACAAGGCTACCTCCCTATCCACTCAGCCAGAGGGAAGCACCTTAGATGGACTAATTTCACTGTTAGCTGACATTACAACTCAGAATTCACTCATGGATAGTGTCAAGGATGCCCTCTCTACCGCTCTTACCGATGCAAGGACAAAGTACAATTCCATTTTTGACTAGTTGCCTCCACCGAGTGGTAACTAAGTTTTGATGTTTGTCAAAAAGGGGGAGTATAGTATCAAAGTATCAAAAGGGGAGTGTAGTATATAGGGGGAGTATACCGAGCAGAACAAAGTATCCAAATGCACAGTTAATTTTGACAGGGGGAGTAGTGAACCGAGCAGTGAACCAAACAGTGACAACCGAGCAATTAATATAGAACATTGATCACCGAGCATGCAAAATTAGAGTTATGTACAGTATATTGATAAGGGGAGTATATTTGAATATACTATTTTATTGACTAATGTATATACTGTCAGTTTAGTAAAATTTTGTAAGTATATAGATTTTTGAGTTATGACTTTGAAAGAAGTTTTGTCAAACATCTCAACTAATGTCAAAAGGGAAGATTGTCACTACTTACTAAGTTGCCATTAGTTTTATGTCCAAAGTCATTCTATATACTCTAGTCGGTTACTACTTGCGAAATATTCAGTCAGTAAGCACAAAGTAGTCGGTTATAGAAGAAAGTAGTCACAGAGCCTAGTATACACCGAGCTGTCTACCGAGTAACACTCTATGTCTACCGAGCAGAAATAATGATATACCGAGTTAACACACACCGAGTGAAAAGTGTTACCAAATTTGTTGAACCTAGACACACATGGGAAACGTGTTACAAGATCAAGGAACAAAGAACCGTTATCACATTGGAAATTTCACTTCTAGATTGTGTATGATTTTGAGGTCATCTATCCAATGAAATATTTTGTATGGTTATTCATTCGATAAATCATGTTTGTAAGATCGAAGCAATGAATAGATCACCGACATATGAGATCTATTTATACAACATGAATTGGGATTAGAGAGAGAGAGAGAGAGAGAGAGAGAGAGAGAGAGAGAGAGAGAGAGAGAGAGAGAGAGAGAGAGAGAGAGAGAGAGAGAGAGAGAGAGAGAGAGATATGAAGCAAGACATGTGAAATAGATAAGAAAGCACTGAGTATTGTGACTGTTAGAGACACAGAGGTCACCGAGAAGGATTTCAGAGAATAGTCAAGGAACAGAGTAAACAGAAGGGTTTACTGAGTTAATCTATGGGTTACCAAGGTATGCTATAAGCAAGGTAATCTCATTTTGAGCACATAGAATCTGCTATAACATTTCAGATGTGAAGTTGCAGATATTTGTAAAGATTTTATTGTAATATTTTGAGTTGCAAGAGAAACCTTTAACAGGGTAAAAGACTCTAACAAAGTCTATAAATTGTAAAGCCTTTAACCAGGTGCAACATTTAGAATAAGTGTTGTAAAATCCTTTAGCAAGGTAGATCTAACGATCTTGATACTCCTAACAGGGTAAGCTATCAGAAATAGCTAAACATGTAGCTCTAACCGATCACCCTTTATTATTGCAGTAGTGAAGTTGTGGGTGCCATCCCCACTGCAATTTTTCTCTCTAACCAAGAGTTTCTGCGTAACCAAAATATATGTGTTATGGAGTGAATCATGTATGATTGTTCTTTGTTTGTTTTAGCTTTATGTTATGTTACAATAGTTTTTGGTTTATGCATAACAGTAAAGTTATTTTTGAAGAAAGGATTTGAAGTATTGATTCACCCCTCCCCTCTCAATACATTAGCTTTCCATATTGGGCCTAACAATATGCATCAATATTTTGTGGGCTTTCCATATTCAATAAATAAAATATAGTATATTACAATACCAAAGATTGTGTTATAATGCACAGGGTATAGTTGCATGCTAAATTTTATTTAAATAATATTTACTTCTATAGTTTCTAAATTTGACTTAACCATAAGCCTAAAAATACATTGATGATGCATATGCCACTATCTTAATCCCAATTAAATATTGTGATATACTTTGTTCTCCATAATTGACTATTTTAATTTGATATTTTCGAGTGACTTACTAAAGGGGTCAATTGGAAACATATTGTCCTCCTCATTACAATAAGACAAAAACAATATTGTAAATAAATAAATAAAATCTAAAAAGGATATGAATGATTAGAGCTATTTATCTAGAACTAGTGCTTGATTCAAAGTTTCCTTAATTTTTAAAAATAAATTGTAATCCCTCCATCCCATTTTGTCACTTTTCTTTTCTATATCATTTTGGAAATAACCTTATTCTTTTTAGCAAATTTGGGTATAACTATTCTCCCAAATATTTCGCTAAAGAATGATTATGTTCCTTTTACTAGTATGCAACCTTAAATCTATTAGGGTTAGTTCTAACCCCCTCCTTAGATATAATTTTTCTAATAAATTTCCTTTCTCCACCTTGAATATATGTGTTCTATGGGGTTCAAGTAGATGCACATTCCAAATACTTTTTGAAAATAATTTCTAATTGCTTACAATGATCATTTTTGTCCTTCTGGAAAGATGCAAGTTTGTCTTGGAGTACCACTATAATTTTATTGATCACATGTACAAATGACATGTTGAATCCATGACCTAATTTTAATGCTCTTAAGGCGTAGTGACATCCTAATAAATGCAACATATGTTTAAGGTTACCTTATGGTACTTTGGCCCCTTGACAAAAACGTAATGATATCCTAAAATTCACACTTTACTAGTTCATTAGTTCAAATATTGTCACCTTTTGTAGAAAATTATCCATGTTGGGTAATATATAGTTTTTATTCAGTGATTTCAAGTTTAGGTGTATGAAACCCGAACAAAATTTAATATCTCCATGATATTTTTATAGTAAAAAGATAACAATAATGATATGTTTGGGAATATATGTTATCTGTACCACTAACTAAAGTCACCCTTACAATATCATGCAACCAACAACCAAAGCTCATTTTAAGTTAATTTTATTTCTAATTCATAATATGCAAATGTCTTTTCAAAAAATGAGATGATGCTAATGAAAATAAAAATAGATTACCCATGAAATTAATTCATGTAGCCAAGGAAGAAAATATAAAGGTTGTGCCCCCTTTTTAAAATACCATAGAGCATTTTTGGTTATAAAATTATCATCATGGAAAAAAAAAATTAGTATTATAGACCCAATGCTCAAATTTACCCAAATATTCCCTTATACACCTAGAGTATCCTTGTAGTTGTAGCGTCCTAAAATTGCGACACTTGCAATTTCGACTGCATTTCGGTCTTCACAATGGCGACGCAACACGCAACCTGAATGGAGACCCTGAAACTTGCTCACAACACTGAAAACTGCATTTTTCAAGTACCCTGGCCTGAACCTCCTTGCACCCTGCTGTCCCGGGAGGTGGGACCAGAGCGCCCAGCGCCCTGGTCCCTGGGTCCTATTTTGGGCCCGGTCTCCTAAGGAGATTGCGGGTCTTTTTGTTTGCAATTTGGAAATTACATTTCCTGGTCGGCCTAAGGTCGGGAAAATCAGTCTATTAGCCTTAAATGACAAGTATATAAACTACATTTTTCTCTCTCATTTGGGTAGATGGAAAAAAGGCGAAAGCAAGATTCAAACATTCAAGCATTCAAGCATTCAAGCATTCCTTCTAAGTCTCCATTCAAGGCTAAGTGTTGCATTCAAGACAAGGATTCAACCATTGAAGAGGAGATCACATACTACATGCTACATACAAAATCTAAACCTTCGCACATAAGGATACAAACATCCTTAGAACAAGGTATTAGTACTTGTTTTACAGTCATTTACATTTACAGCTCTTGCTCATTTCTTGGTTAATTCCAAAACCGGGGTTTGACCTAAAGGCAAACCCCTAATCCCTAACCCCCCAATCGTCTTCTCTTTTCTGTGTGTAGGTTGCAGGTACGCGGCTGAAATTGAAGATCTGGAATCCTTGTGCCGAGACGAACAGATCCCCCTTCGTTTCGCGGATTTTTCGGAGGACCGTGGCGCCGGGCGCCATCGTCCCGACAACTTTTGCTCAAATTTGTAGGACAACGCCGTATCAACATTTTACTGCTAATTCTAGGTCCGTAGCTTCATCCTATAATCCGAACTCAGTTTATAAGCAAATCTTTGTCACTTTCTATGCATGCTTAGTTTAATTCTTCTATCAACATTCTTTACAAAAGAGGGTAGCCTTGTTGTCTTAACCCTTGAAACACATTTAGCATCCAATCTTGCATTGCGTGGGATTGGATCTTGTGGGTTTCAACCCCTCTTTTGAATGTAAAGTCTCTCCCCTAAGTGAAAACCATCGAATCCTAGCGAACCTCCCTTCTCTCTCCTCGGAGTTGGAAGAGGGGAGAACAACTAGGGTTCGATCGCGATTTTCCGCTTTACATTTTGGTGAACCCGACGTGAACATCCTTTCTGATTTTTCATGCTTAGATCTGAAAAAATTGATTACATTTCCATGTTTGATCTTTTGCAAAATTTTAGAGGTGATTGCATTAAAACCCTAAAATTTCTTTTTAGTAATTGAACTTGCGAAATGTCTAAATGTTAATGCTTGTTTCAGATCTGCCCTTCTATTACAAATTATCAATTCATATCTGTGCTTTAATTTTGAAAATTAAGTGGTTAAGTGTCAAAACCCTAATTTTTGAAACCCTCTTGATTCAACCTTTGTTCGACAATTTCACTGATCAAAACATCTCCAAATCAGCTGTAACTTTGGATTCCGCAATAAAATCACAACATCTTTCATCCCTGAAAATTTGGAAAAAAGTTGCGAGGACCGTGGCGCCGAGCGCCATCGTCCCCGACATTTTTTCCGAAATTTTGGGAGCAAGATCTTACTGTATTTTCCTGCTAAAATCCAGAATTTTGGCTGATTTTATCAATTCTAACACCTTCAAAATTACAGTCAAAGTTGGTCTTGTGATTGCTTGGATTAAGGCTTCTAAACATTTAAAAATCATTGAAATTGAAATTTTGTGTCAAAATTGTGTTCTTACTGTTCTAAATCTGAAAAGTGTGTTATCATTCATTAAAAATTTCAGTGCTTTATTCAAATTCTTGCATTTTGTGACTTTTGAAATTAAGTGCTTAATTACAACAACTTTAATTTCCGCTTTCAAAATTGAATTTTGCGTGAAATTGAGTCAATTTTCAAATTTCAAAATTTGCATTGCTCTTGACATTCCCTCTAAAAATCATAAAATTCAAAATTTCAGTTTCCCTCTCTTTTTCAAAATTCAAATTTTGCATTTTCCGACAATCTTGGTAGGGTTCAATTTTGAGATTGCGACTTTAATTTGGCCTATCTACAGATCGTAAAATCACTCAATTTTTTCAGATTAGCTCTAAAATCATCATACCTTTCATCCCTGCAAATTTCGAAAAAAGTTGCAAGGACCGTGTTGCACTCCGGGCGCCACGGTCCCGGACATTTTTTCCGAAATTTCGGGAGACTGTTGTGATTGCATTTAACAGCTTAAATCCAGAAGATTGGCTGATTTTACTAAAAATTGCTACCTCTAAATTCAAAATCTTCTCTCTCTTTCTAGTGCATGAGTTTTACAACAATAAGCCCTACTTACACTATTCCCGTTAGACGAAGCCGTAGAATTAAGTCTTTCTGAGGTTTAACTACTGAGGAGATGGAACCTAATTTGAATAGCCTTTTTAACGAGGACATGGGTAATTCCTCTAATCCTCCTAATGATGAAGAAGCTCTCCATGAGGTTTCCGTAGAACAACTTTCGAAATTGGATAACCAATTTGACGATTTTCGACAATGGATGTCTCAAGAATACCCTGATAGTCAAGCTCTTCCTTTAATTGAGGGTCTAAAACGTATGCTTCAAAGTGATAAGAATGGAATTGATATTTTGTGTGGTATTGCACACATTGTGGATTCAAATGTGATGCCTATGAAGAGTTGTGCCGAAACCTTAGGTTATACACAACCTCCTACTCAAGACAATCATTCTATTCCTTTGGCGACTCCTATTGCTAGTATACCTACTTTTACATCAAACATAATGACTACTTCAACACAAGACATTCCTCCTATGATCACCAGTCATGGGGGCAACCCTTCTTCTTCAATTAACCCTCTTCCTTCATTTAATCCGACTTCTTCATTCATTCCTCCAAGGAGTGTTCCTATTACATCTCCACAAATGAACATGACGCAAGGGGGCAATTTGTTTAACCATTCCATCCCTCCTTGTAGTGTTCCTCCTATCCAATCATCTCCTATGACTAATTATCATAGAGTCCCACCACCTTACTCTTTACCTTCTTTCAATAACATAACACCTCCATCTCAATCTAACACATCCAATATGAATTCTTCGACTGAAGCGACCATTAACAATCTTGCACAAACTGTCTCTTCTTTACAGCAACAAATTGCCTCTATGAATCAATCTAAGTTTAGTGTGCCCACATTTGACGTTGCGAGCCCACTTTCTCTTGACATTGTTCGAGCTATCCCTCCTAAACATGTTGAAATCCCGCATTTGGAACTTTATAATGGTAAAGGAGATCCTCTAACACATGTTAAGACTTTTCAAACAATTTGTACTGATTTTGCTTATGACCAAAGGTTGCTTGCAAAACTGTTTACTAGAACATTAAGAGACAAAGCCCTACAATGGTATTGCTCGTTGCCTTCCTATTCTATTACTTCTTTCGAACAACTTGCAAATGCTTTCATTCAACAATTTCAAAACAATATAAGTCCTAAAGTTACTTTGATTGATTTAATGCATTGTAAACAAGGTGTTAAAGAAAAAGTGACTGATTTCATTGGTAGATATAAGCATTTGTATGCTCAAATTTCTTTTCCAGTGCCTGACAATGATATTCAAAGAATCTTTATTTCTAATTTACAAAAAGATATTCGAGACAAACTTCTGTTTTCTGAGTTTACTTCTTTCCAACAGTTGTGTGCCACTCTTCACAATTATCAACTGACTGTGAGTCAAATGGAACAATCACATCCTATGACTCCGAGTGATAAGGGTGATAGCAGTCAACAACCATTTGGGAAGTTTAAACCGAACAGAGATTCCATCAAATTCAATGAAAACATCATCAACAACAATGTGAATGCAGCATCAGGTGTGCCTCCTATTTCTAAATTTTTCAAGAAAGAAAGAAAGTATACTCCTTTGAATGAATCATTGCATAGTATTATGAATAAGTTATTGGAACAAAATGTGCTTACTCTTCCTCCTATAAGACAAATTGATCCTGCAAAGATTACTTCACCTTATTTTGATAACAAATCTTTTTGTCAATTTCACAGTCAGCCTGGGCATGATACTGAAAAATGTTTTTCTTTAAAGGGTAAAATTCAAGATTTGATTGATAACAATACTATCTCTGTTTCTGGAGTGAATGATAAAGGCAACACATCTGTAGCTCCTCCTAACCAAAATCTTCAGATTTTCACTGATCAATTGCCTTCTCATACCTCTAATGCAATCGAGGCTAATTATTCCTCTCTCTCATCTGATGGTCTTGTGTCTATGACTCTGAATGTGATTAACTTTGTAGAGCAGCAAGAAATCCCTAAAGAATCTTCCATCACATTTGATTCCAGTGAAACCATTAGGGCACCTGATGGTCCTTTATATATAGTTGCAAAAGTCAAGAATACACCCTACCGTGGAGTGCTTATTGATCCTTCGTGCATGATTAATGTTATTATTGAAGAATTTCTTTTTACTTTGCAATTGAATCAAGTGATCTATGACAAAACAGATGTGATTGTGAAACTATTTGATGCATTTTCTTCTCCTGCAATTGGTTTTATTACATTGCCTATTAAGGTCCATAACAAATCTCTTGATGTGAACTTTGCTATTATTCCATCTTCCGAACAATTTCGTGTGAAGCTTGGCTATCCTTGGCTATCTTCCATGAAAGCTATTGCTTCTCCTATTCACAAGTGTTTGAAATTTCCCCATAATGGTGAAGTTGTTACTGTCAATCATAGTCTCTTTAAACCAGCTGAAAGAACTTCTAGCGTTCCTATTGATTACTTTTGGCCTAAACAATTCCAATCTCTTCCTCCGCGAAGTGATCATCTTTTCAAATCTTATCAAAAGTGGAAAACAGATATGATCTTATCTCTAAGTGAACCTAGAACACCTAAACTTGACATTCCTATCATTCTTGAGAAGGAAGTTCTCCCTTTGAAAGATAAAACTAATGTCTTTCCTCAAGAAGATTCCCAACCCATCCCTATGGATGTGACTATGTCTATGCCTAATAAACTTCCTAAGAGTAGACCTATACCTCCTCGTCATGATGGACTTGGTCTTCTCCCTAAACCAAATGTTCTTCCCTTATATGGAGCAGTTCCTCCTCCTTTTTATAGAGAGAAGAGACCTTCTCCTTCTCCTATTATCCAGCCTAAGAGACCACAACCTAAACACCCAAGTGCTAAGGACGAGAACATTCCTCCTCCTCAATCTTCTCCACTTCCTACTAAGACTAGACGAAATCGTTCTGCACGGGAACGCCGGCGAAAGCGTCATCTTAGAGCTCAAACTTTGCAATCTCCAAAAACACCTTCAACAAGCATTATTCCATTTTCTCCTCAGCCGGACATTGAGCCTAAATCTCCTAAACATAAGATGCATGATGGTCTTGATCCTGTGCGAGTTAAAGATCCTATTTTTATAAATCTTGATGATGATATGGATGAAAATGTTATTCATGATGAAAATGTTTCTACTGTTCATTCTGATAGTGAATATGAACTTGTTGATATTGATAACCATTTATCTAATGAATTTTCTAAAGCACTTATCCTAGCTCCTAGACAAGGACAATGTGGCTCGGAACATGAACATAGCCCTTGTTTGGATCTTGTGATAGCTCCATCTGCTATGTTGGATGTTCCTCCTCTAGCGTGTTCCCTGCCTTCCCGAAACATTGATCAGCAAGATCGGGGGGTAGATGACGTGCTAGACTAGTTACATTAGCATAGCAGATTCTCTCCTCCTCTCTTGCGTTACTTCTTCTATATGTTATTCTCATTCTTCTATTTGTTGTCCTTAGTGTTGTTTACTTGAGGACGATGCAAAGCATTGAGATCTCTCGATCTCTCTCATGTTGACTCAAAAGACACGTGTTACCTTCTTCTAGGTGACCTTCCTTGATTGGGGAATGAAGAACAATTATGCATACATACATATGATATACATGAATTATCATACAGCATATTGACCCCGAGGAAAGTGAAGTCACCTCATGCTTTATGTTTTGTGTCTATTATCCTTGGGTTTATCTCACACTTGGGGGCTAAATCCTTGTGATAACGTGCTCCTTTCCTTTCTCATTTCTTATGTGTATCACTGCGTTAAAACAATCACCCCCGGTGAGGCGTGTGCGATCGCTTTAACGTAGGGGGGCATACATCCCGTTCATATCTTTTCAAGATACTTGAAAATTTCTTGGTAAATTTAGCCTTGCCTTGAAAATTTTTGATATCTTTCTTGCATGACTCATAGTGAGGGAACCTTACTACTGACAGTCATGGTTCTCCCTCGTGATCTTCCCTTTTACTTTGTCAATCAAAGTCGTAAGATCCTTAGTCCACTGGGGGCTTGGTGTATCTTGCCTCCTTGACGTGGTGAAAGTCTTTCAATGTTGTTTCCTTGTACTTTACCGGAAGTATGAGCATACATACTCCCGCTAAAGTGGGGGCTAAATGTAGCGTCCTAAAATTGTGACACTTGCAATTTCGACTGCATTTCGGTCTTCACAATGGCGACGCAACATGCAACCTGAATGGAGACCCTAAAACTTGCTCACAACACTGAAAACTGCATTTTTCAAGTACCCTGGCCTGAACCTCCTTGCACCCTGCTGTCCCGGGAGGTGGGACCAGAGCACCCAGCGCCCTGGTCCCTCAGGACCAGGGCGCCCAGCGCCCTGGTCCCTGGGTCCTATTTTGGGCCCGGTCTCCTAAGGAGATTGCGGGTCTTTTTGTTTGCAATTTGGAAATTACATTTCCTGGTCAGCCTAAGGTCGGGAATGGGCGCCCTGGTCCCTGGGTCCTATTTTGGGCCCGGTCTCCTAAGGAGATTGCGGGTCTTTTTGTTTGCAATTTGGAAATTACATTTCCTGGTCAGCCTAAGGTCGGGAAAATCAGTCTATCAGCCCTAAATGACAAGTATATAAACTACATTTTTCTCTCTCATTTGGGTAGATGGAAAAAAGGCGAAAGCAAGATTCAAACATTCAAGCATTCAAGCATTCAAGCATTCCTTCTAAGTCTCCATTCAAGGCTATGTGTTGCATTCAAGACAAGGATTCAACCATTGAAGAGGAGATCACATACTACATGCTACATACAACATCTAAACCTTTGCACATAAGGATACAAACATCCTTAGAACAAGGTATTAGTACTTGTTTTACAGTCATTTACATTTATAGCTCTTGCTCATTTCTTGGTTAATTCCAAAACCGAGGTTTGACCTAAAGGCAAACCCCTAATCCCTAACCCCCCAATCGTCTTCGCTTTTCTATGTGTAGGTTGTAGGTACACGGCTGAAATTGAAGATCTGGAATCCTTGTGCAGAGACGAACAGATCCCCCTTCGTTTCGCGGATTTTTCGGAGGACCGTGGCGCCGGGCGCCATCGTCCTGACAACTTTTGCTCAAATTTGCAGGACAGCGCCGTATCGACATTTTACTGCTAATTCCAGGTCCGCAGCTTCATCCTATAATCCGAACTCAGTTTATAAGCAAATCTTTGTCACTTTCTATGCATGCTTAGTTTAATTCTTCTATCAACATTCTTTACAAAAGAGGGTAGCCTTGCTGTCTTAACCCTTGAAACACATTTAGCATCCAATCTTGCATTGCGTGGGATTGGATCTTGTGGGTTTCAACCCCTCTTTTGAATGTAAAGTCTCTCCCCTAAGTGAAAACCATCGAATCCTAGCGAACCTCCCTTCTCTCTCCTCGGAGTTGGAAGAGGGGAGAACAACTAGGGTTCGATCGCGATTTTCCGCTTTACAGTAGTAATAGTTTCCTTATTTAATATTCAAATCTTAACATATGTGAGAGATTATTATACTTGGCTTTAGGGGTCTAGTGTTGAAGATAAAATTGATATAGGTATTGAAACTTTCTTTGCTACCTCCACATTGGCATTTGTAGAAACACAAATCCTAGTTGTAGTCATTTTCCACTTCCTATAAGTCGTATCCTCAAAAAAAATTATTTACTTCTTCCACAACTTCATTTATTAGCATCACCTTTCCTTTATCTTCTTCACCTACATAGCTTCAAAAATTCATAGTCTTCTTAGTCATTTTTGGTGCAACAATACTCTCACCTACCTCCTCTTGGATTCACTAAACTCGTACTCATTACCCATAGTCTTCTATTTCTCTTTTTACTTATTTTCATAGGAACTACAAGCATGTTTTACATTTGTTGCCCACTTCCATACATTAAATAGCTTCAAACACAACAAATAATGTGAAGTTCATCATAGGTAAGTAGGACATTGAGAAAGGTTGGAAAATTAGGCTTTACTCTTTCCAATCACTTTTTATTGAAAGTTTCTAAGGATTTTCAACAATCAAAAACCAAGAAATGGAATTTTTTGGAGCAATGAATAACCTAGAATATGACATCCAAATGCCTTGGTGTCTGAATTGGCAAGTTATTCTTCCCCTCTCCCATCACCTTTCTTACAGTACACCCCTAAAATAATAATTAATAGACATAGTTGGGTAAGAGTCTTTGAAAGGGGTAAACCTTATAAACTAGTTTGGAATTGCTAAAAATCATAACTGGTAGACATTTCTCACACATCCTTCAAAGGTGTGTTATAGAGATTAAGTCCAAAGGAAAGGAGTCCATACAGAAGTATTCAATCATAAGATTGAGTGGTCTTTAGTTTAATGCTTATGTTCTGATATTTTCACGAATTTTATGGATGTCTCTAATTTCAATGTTACAATTTTTTGCAAGAAATTTTTATTACCATAAATATTTTAACATTTTAATACTATTGAATTTTAGGGTTTTTTATTTTAGGCTAATGTTACCAAACATATTCAGCTACTAGATTGCATATTTTTAGAAAACTTTCGCATGAGAAGATTACTAGATTAATAGACCTAGCAAAAAGAAAATGTGTTGGTGCAAATAATTATTCATCTTGGATATTATTACATTTTACTTAAGTTTACTTAGGTAAATGCATTTAATAGTAGTTTGGGTATGAGACACTTGGGTGTTTGTGCCACATTGGGATAGTGTGTGTAGGATAATTTCCACCTTTTATGGTGTTGATCTTGTTACTACTCTATCATATCCACTTATTGTGGAGTGATAATTCCATCTTCGTTGGGTGATCCACTTTATGTGGAATATTTTATTGTTTCTCCTACCTACCACACCTAATTCCTACCTACCCTCATTTCTTATTGAGCCACATTTCATGTTTGTGTGCCCACGTATCCATAAGCCTTGCCTATATAAGCAGACTCATCTACATTGTTTGTACGGGCAATCATTGAACATCTTGTAATGATCCAGTTGATCATATTTTGCATCTTGATAGAATATAGTTTATTCTTATCATATATTTTATCTCTCTTATTCGTGTTTTCCATTGCTTCTAGATCTTGGCAAATTATTACATGGTATCAAATCCATTAGAGTGTCATTGGTTTGTCAATTCAGAGAAATTTGATGATATTTGGGGTTGTGTATTTTTTAGCTTTCTATTGCAAGTTATTATTGAAGCTTGATGGGTCAAATCTGAGGTTGCCATTGGATTGAGGAGGTCCAAGAAAGTTAGTTTTGCCTTTTGTTTTATCCAAATCAGACTTCACATGCCAAATCTAGAGGCATTTGAAGTTTGAAGCTACGGCGGAAATTTTCCAGAAATTATAATTTTGTAGGCAATTTTCAAATAGTGATATCTCACTCATCCAGACTCCTTTTTTCGAGCAATTTTTTTTTGTTTTGGGGTAGAATTTTGTGATCTATATAGTGGTTTGGGAGTTTTCTTATTTTTGGATACAGGTTTTTCTAAAATCATGAAATCCTGATTTTTATAACTTTTGAGGCTTTGTTTGGGCTCATATGGAATCCTTTTCAGGTGCCCTTTTTTTTGAAATTGCATAATTTTTTATTTACTTTCATAATATGTCATTATTTTGTAGTGATTGTGAGTAGAAATTGTACTTTCAGTATTTGGTCATTTTTTGGCCTATTTGGTACTTGTATTTTTCTTGGATCTTAGTTTAGATCACTAGCAGTATTTGTTGAAGTCTCTTATATCTCATTTTGAAAAGTTGTAATCATTGAAATTAGAAGTCCACTTTGCTATTATTTGCAAGTGCCAACATGATCTTTTTATGGGGGGTCAGTTGTTCATTTACATCTCTTGGTGAAATTCCATTCAGAGGCATCTTTATCTGCAGTATTCTACAGGGCTTCTTTATTGGTGGCATCATTTTCATGTTTCCACATTTGAATATTTTATCATGATGTATGCTCTTGCTTGAGAAATGTTGTACTCATACTATCATAAAGTGCCACACCTCTTTGTATCTTGTCATTCTTGACTATTTGATGTAATCCTCTTGTACACGTAGAATAGGAATATCTTGTGAGACTTGGTGCATGGCTCTACTTGAGACTTAGATTGTACACATTTGTGCTTGGCTCTCATGAGACTTAGATTATACCAGTATTTATGCCATTTATGAGTATCCAGATGATGCTCAAAGCAAGCTGTCTCCATGCCTGATCTTCATTTTGTTGCAATGAGTGATTCATCGTCATCGACTTGGTACCTGGTTTTGTCACACTTTGACATTTTTGGTGCATCATAGGCTCTCTTTCTTCCTTATGGGGAGGTATTTTGGTCAACATCATTGGATCATCCTTGCAAGAGATTCGACATTGAGGGGGGGCTTCATGGTCTTTTCTTCTCTCATATGGGGGGACTTTTTCCTCACATGGGGTTTTTTTCCTCACATGATTCTATGAGAGTTCTCTTGTATAGCTTTCATCTCTCTTTTGGGGGAGGATTTTTTCCCATTGGGTTTTTCTCTCTTTCCCCACTTTGTGAGAGATTTCATTGCATTGGTTTGCATGCATTTGTATTTGTACATGGGTACCTAACATGGCCTAGTAGCCGAGACCCATCTTGCATTACTTAGTTGCATCGTAGATTTTAGTGCATTCCCCTAAGTTGCACTTAAGGGGGGGTGTTGGTGCAAATAATTATTTATCTTGGATATTATTATACTTTACTTAAGTTTACTTAGGTACATGCATTTAATAGTAGTTTGGGTATGAGACACGTGGGTGTTTGTGCCACATTGGGATAGTGTGTGTAGGAGAATTTCCACCTTTTATGGTGTTGATCTTGTTACTACTCTATCATATCCACTTATTGTGGAGTGATAATTTCATCTTCGTTGGGTGATCCACCTCATGTGGAATATTTTATTGTTTCTCCTACCTACCACACCTATTTTCTACCTACCCTTGTTTCTTATTGAGCCACATGTCATGTTTGTGTGCTCACATATCCATAAGCCTTGCCTATATAAGCAGGCTCATCTACATTGTTTGTACGGGCAATCATTGAACATCTTGTAATGATCCAATTGATCATATTTTGCATCTTGATGGAATACAATTTATTCCTATCATATAGTTTGTCTCTCTTATTTGTGCTTTCCATTGCCTCTAGATCTTGGCAAATTCTCACAAAATGAAAGTGTAATTGTCTTTGCTTTTATTTTTTGGATAAAATGTAGGTGTTAATACATTTTCAAATGAAAGTATGTAGCAATGGTGATATTAATCATTTCGAGTGTGGGGATAGTGACCGATACATAGGCTTGATCCTGTCTGCAAGTATTTTAGGAAGTAAGGGTAGTTTATGTCTTTTTCTAAAATTTGTTAGACTGCTTCTCGGGGTTAATCCCATATTTTCGATACTCTCAAAAAAGAAATGTATACTTTAATATTAATATAAATATATAAACTATTACCAAACAAAAAAAAAATCATAGCCATTACTAATACAAGCCTAACCACACCCATAGAATGTTGATTCCTAACCAAAAAACTAAAAATTTGTTAAAATGAAATGGATTTTTATAAATTTTGAAATTTTCTACGACTTAAATATGATTATAACAATATACATCCACTTTTTGAAATCCAATCATATGTTTAATCTAAAGAAAAAACCTTATTAAAATCTATAAAACAAATAAAAAAATTCACAAATTACTATTCAAAATATATTTCCATTTATTACGCTATTTAAACATAAAATTCTAAAAATATTTAACTATTTTAAATCATGTAATGCCTATATATATATATATTTTTTTTTTTATTTTTTTTTTTAAAAGGTATTTAGTATACTACCTAGGACAAATGATGATTAGTAGACGGATGAAAATAATGGCCTACTAGACGAATTAGTCCCAAAACAAAATTGCAACTTTTTATATTTCAAACTGAATTCAATATAACATTATCTTAATTTCTTATGTGATTGAATTATGGTAAATATCATCAAACTATTATAGTAAAGTGTGTGTGGTGTTATAAACTTATGAAAAAAGTAGCATTTTTGTCATATAAAATCAAATGTTCTTTTACATGAAGGTCTTTCGAAGTAATCTTATTCTCTCAAATTATAAGATTTAATATTTTATTTCACCTCTTTTTATTCTACTGTAGAGTTCTTATAATCTTCATCAAGGTCATCTTACTATTTATTCTACTTGTTTGTTAACCGATGGAAGATATTGAGATGACTAGGCGATGTTGATTCCATATTTCATGCATAGATTTGTAAATGCATGAGCCCTAAAAGATATTACAATTTCAAGATCATTCCTTTATTTAGAGTGATTAATTACAGTTTAAATAGTTGTAGTCTTTTTGTAGGAAAGAATTCAACTCATTTGGTAAATTAATCAATAGCCACGAGGATCTACTTCAATCTATTGCTTAACTTTTATATGATCACCTACAAAATCTACTCTCCAATGCGAAAAATATTTTTTAAGTAAAATTGAAATAAAAGATTGAACACTTATAACATTTATCTTACTAGACTTTTGAAGAAAACGAGCCACTAATATCCTTCCCTTAAAATTTTAATGGTTATTATATTATATATGAAACATCCATCACATATCCCTTAAATGATAATAATTCATTATATACTATTTCTTATTTGTATCAATATTTTGTGGGCAAGCCATATTCAATAAATATAGTATAGTACAATACGAAAGATTATGTTCTAAAACACAAGGTATAGATGCATGCTAATCATTTATAATAGTCACTTCTATGGTTTCTAAATTTGACTTAACCATGAGCCTAAACATACATTGGTGATGCATATGCCACTATGTTAATCCTAATAAAATATTATGATATGATTTCTTCTTCATAATTGAGTATTTTAATTTGATAGTTTGAGTGACCTACTAAAAGGGTCAATTGAAAACTTATTGTCCTCCTCATTTATTTTTCAATAAGACAAAAACAATAGTGTAAATAAATAGATAAATCTAAAAAGGATATGAATAATTAAGGCTAGTTTTCTAGAACTAGTGCTTAATTCAAAGTTTCTTTAATTTTTAAAAGTAAATTGTAAGTCATCCTTTCTATTTTGTCACTTTCTTTTCTATAACATTTTGAAAATAAGCTTAGTATTTTTAGCAAAATTGGGTTTAGATACTCTTCCAAAGTTGATTTCCCTAAAGAATGATTGTGTTCCTTTTAGTGTTTTGATTTGAGGTATAAGAAATGTGACTTGAAATATATTAGGGTTAGGTCTAACCCCCTCCTAAGACATAATTTACCTAGCAAATTCTATTCCTCCACCTCAAATATATGTGTTTTGTGGGGCTCAAATAGATGCACATTCCAAATACTTTTTTAAAATAATTTTCAATTGCTTGCAATGATCATTTTTGTCCTTAGAAAAAGATGCAAGTTTGTCTTGGAGTACCACTATAATTTTCTTGATCACATCTACAAATGCCATGTTGAATGCATGACCTAGCTTTAATACTCTTAAGGCATAATGTCATCCTAATAAATGCAACATATGTTTAAGGTTACCTTATGTTGCTTTGGCCCCTTGACAAAAACCTAATTATATCCTAAATATCCATATGTTATGAACAATATTCAGATATTGTCACCTTTTGTAGAAAATTATCCATGGTGGGTAATATAAAGTTGTCATTCAGTGATGCCAAGTTTGAAAGCACATGAAACCTGCACAAATTTAATATCCCTGTGTTTTTTTTATAAGAATAAGATATGATAACTAGGAAGAATGCCTAATAGGTTTTTATGATGGCCACCATATTTGAGCTTCATGCAATTCTTTTTCTTTTGAGGGTTGAGGTTGGGTTAATTTGTCTTACTTATGCTTGAATGGATTTGCATTAGACTACTACAAGGATGCAAATAATAAGTTCTCCCTTCTCAAGTAGCAAGCAATATAGTTAGGCAATTGATGATTTATTATTTTAATTAAGGGATCTATTTGAATGTGAGAAAATCCAACATGTAGTTAAGACAATTTGAGATCTAAGATATCAAAAGATTAAACAAAATACACAATGTAGAAGATGCTTCCATTTAGATCCATCTTCATTTAATCACTTATAAGAAAATATAATTAATACAAAATATAATTGAGATGATGATGTCTTTTGAGAAATAGTAACTAAAAAAGAACTAAATTAATACTTTAATCAATTTCTTTAAAAGTAGTTAAAATTGAAAACGTTGAGAATAAATAAATGACCTTGATTATATAGATAAACTATAGACTATGAAGAAAATCAATCAATAAAAATCTCATCAATAACTCAATTGAAAATTCAAGATAAAGCAATCTCCAATGTAGCCTAATTCAATAAATTAACACATTTGACCATCATATTTCATGCACAAATAAAATTTGTAAAACATAATAGATTGTAAAAATTGAGACATGTCATAAAACTCTCATTTCATTGATGTATCTTGTTAAATGAATTACAAAAAAATTTCTTAGCATATACAAACTCAAACTTGAAACGAAAATCAACAAACACTTAAAAAAACTAATGTAAGAGAAACATCATATTGATAGACCTAAAAAAATTGATTTTTCTTCCAACTCTCTAGAAATAGATGGACATGTCAATATATAAACTCACTCTCACAAAGATGAAATAGAATTTACATCATTATTGACCTAGTTTAGTTCATATTATAAGAAGTATTCTTTAGCAAATGAAATCCATGGTATTTTGTTTGCTTCGAGAGAACAAGATCTGAAAATAGAAATCCATAGTATCATTCACATTATTCCAAAAATAAGAGCAATTAAATCCATGGTACTCTATCTGTTTATAGAAATAAGATCATAAAACAGTTCAACTGACAATATCATTCACATTATTACAAAGATGGGAATAATTAAATCCATAAGATTTATATCTTTTTTGGCGGAGCTCTGCAACCAAGGATGAACACGAATGGTCCTTGGCAGCAGGTCGGCTCTCCACCTGGGGGCTCCCAGACCTAGTGGGAAGCCCCCGCATTTATTCTTGCTCGTGCCTCCATTAATGGAGAAGGAATCCGATGGCGTTGGGATTAATACCCACAAAATCACCAACAATGGGAAAAAAACATTTAGCCAAGTCATCCAAGGGCTCTGCACGGCCTTCCCAGACGAGGCGAGGTTCAAACTAGAGGTGGCCCAAGATGCAGCAGCAACCCAAAACTATGAAGAAGGTGAGGTTGCCTCGGCCCCAAGAGTCATCATTAAACCTAATTCCTCTATGATTGAATGCATTTATAAAGAGATTTCTAGGCTTAGGGATTCTGTGATTTTTTTAGCAGCCCTTGATGTAGATAAAATACCATCTAGACAATATTTGAATAAATGGTTTCAAGATACTTGGTGTATAAAATTTGGAATTCAGTTTTCATTCTGTAGAATGTTGCAAAAAGGGCTATTTCTTATTTTTTTTAATGATAAAGAAATGCAGAGGAAGGTTGTCGAGAAACAATTTTGGAGTATACTAGGTAACACCTGTTTTAGGGTCATTCCCTGGATCCCTCTTGCATGTAACAAGGAAATAATGGTACTCTCCAACCCTAAATGGGTAGTTATTAAAAATGTCCCCCCATTTTTATGGAACTGTATCACTAAAATCACTGAACCTCTAGGCAAAGTAATTAAAATTGATTCCTCGGTTGCATTACTACCCCATATGGATGCGAGGGTTCTCATTGCTTTCAACCCTGGATCAAATTTCCCCTCTGGAATAGATATATGTATTGAAAACAAGTTATTCTCATGTCCCTTAGAATGTTTGGGAGGGATTAATGCATGCCATAAATGTAGAAGAAGTGGGAACTTCCTTAAAAACTTCCCTCTGATGGTAAAGAAAAATGGTACCTCCTCCAAGAAGACCTTTGTTCGGAACTACCTACACTCGGCCTCAGAAGATTCTAAGCCGAATGATCCTACTCCTCACCCAGTGCACTCTACACCTCCACCTCTCGACCCATCTTCCCAGCCTATTGTCACTGAATCACTACCCCCATTTGAACCTACCCCCCCAACTTGTCAACCACAAGCTTGCCCTTATCCCACCAGTGCTCCTCCCTCAATTGTTGAGTCCTTACTCAAGTATCAGTTGGCCCTGAAAGAAGCTAATTTGGCTGCCAATGAACCTAAATCAATGGAACCGGATGTAGTTAAAATCTCCACTAATAAAGGTGGACCTAGAACTCAAAATGCTTAGCAAATTGTCATGGAAAAGTTAAAAATGGCTGCAGAATATAGAAAATAGCTTGAAATAACATTAAGTAACCAAAAAAAGGAGATTGAATCCTGTACCATACCCTTCCTCCAAGAGTTGATCGAAGGGGAAGATGGTGGTGCTCATCTTACCACCAGTGCTACCGATGTGGTTAGTCACTCCCCTCAAGGGCCTAAATGTAATAAAAATGACCCTTCTGGGGATATGAGCATTCCTCAAATTGAAAATACTCCATTGGAGACTAAGGATGGAGGTGATATAACACCACACCCCAACAAACCTCCCGAGAAGACCTATGATAACACTGATGGGGAGATGGGGCCTACCACTTCTCCTTCTAACCAACCCCTAGAGAAAGGGCATGGTACTGAACCTAGGCTGCAGTTTGATGAAATTGTGACTAGCAATAATGAGGGGGATACTTTATTTTCCCCTGATCCTAGAACCTTTGAGGTTGGAGCTAATAATGGGGGAGAAGACCTAGCTAGTAATAAAATAGAAAAAAAGAGAAAAAGGTCTCTTAAGGTCAATAAAGACAATACAGCTAGGAAAGAATCATTGGAACCTGAGCACCTCTCTAAAATCAGGAAGAAGAGAGGTAGACCACTCTCAACAGTGGCCTTTGATGCCAGCCATCTTTCTAAACCTGAGGAATGGCCCAAGTGTTTTGAAGGGTTTAAATCCCTAGTGGACACTCCTGAAGTAACCTCCTAATGTTGAAAACCATCTCATGGAACATCAGGGGATTAGAGGCCCCTGACAGGAAATATGTGGTCAAAAGATTTCTAAATATGCACAAGGAAATTGATTGCCTTATGCTCCAAGAACTAAAATCGGTGGGGTTTTCCCTAGAAATTGGTCTAAAATCCATCTGGAGGGAGGCCACCCCCTTCTTCACCAATCACCCTAAAGGAAAGGGTGGAGCTGCAATATTGTTAAACCCTAAATGGGTGAATAAAGTTGTCAAATGGGGACAATCCCCTTGTGATAAGGTAGTATGGGCTATCATACAGAATAAAAATTCTACATTTGGTCTCTACTCAATCTATACATCTAATGATTACCGGAAAAGGGGGGTGATGTGGGAATGGATTGCAAAATTGGAAGACATCCCTTGGCTCTTGGGAGGGGACTTTAACATGGTAATCAATGCACAAGATAAACAGGGAGGGAACAAGGTGGAATGGAAAGGTGCTAAGAGAATACACTGGGAAAGGATGGTTAACAAGATGAGATTGATTGACACAATAGCAGGAAAGAAGGGAGAGCATAAATCAATATGGTACACCAGATGTAACCACCAATAGTACAATAAGAGAGTCTATTGCAGACTAGATAGATTTTACTTCAACAAAGACCTCTTTGAAATTGTTAAAAATGAGGAGGGTGTTCAATATGTTGTCATACCATATACACTATCAGATCATCACCCTATTATGATTGGGCTAAAGGTAACTAATAGTAGAGTGGCCCCACCAAGCCCTAGCTCGAACTTTAGAATGAACACTAGTCTTCTAAAGGATGATGACCTAAAATGTGCACTGTGCCTAGTCAGAATGTATAATAAGTATGGCAACAGCCAGTTGTCAAACATTGAAAGATGGAATCAAAATGTTATAACCTAGACTTCACTTTGTCAGGTGGTGGGTAAAAAGAAAGCTAAAGATGCCAGAGCATCTGAGATGCAATTGCACAGTGCCCTACAAGTGGCTGAGCTTGATCTTCAAGGGGATCCGTAGAATGTAACACTCACTAATCAACCAATTAAGGCTAAAAATGACCTTAGAAGACTGCAAAATAAAAAAAATCAAAGGATGGAGAACTAGGGCTAAGTTAAATTGGTTAGATACCGGGGATCGAGGATCTAAATTTTTCTTCCAGATTCTTAAAATGAAACAAGCAAGAGAGAAAATAGACACCATATGGGAAGAGAATAAAAACCTCTCTGAGCTAAATGAGATTCTAGAGTGCTTTGCTCAATTCTACAAGCAATTGTTCTCTGCAGAACCAGTTAGGGAGGAGCAAGATAATGCAAGAAAGATAGTCATGTCTTTGGTCGCCAAACTTCTTGATGAGGAAGATAGAAAGATGATTGAAAGAACTATTTATAAAGAAGAAATCAAGGAAGCTATATTGGCCCTCAATAATGACAAATCCCCTGGCCCTGACGGATTTCCGATAGAATTCTACAAAGAAAATATTGAATGGGTTGTGGATGATCTTCACGCTCTATATACTGAGGCTATTCACATTGGATCCCTGGGAGAAAACATTAACCAAGGTTTGATCAAGCTCATCCCTAAAGAGGGTGACGGAACCCTAATTAAAAATTGGAGAAAATTGGAGACCCATTACATTGTTAAATGTGTCATATAAAATCTTAGCGAAATTGACAGCAAGCAGATTGGAAAAAATCTTACCTAAGATTATCAGTACTACTCAAACAGTTTTTGTCAAAGGACGGTATATGCTAGAGAACCTAATCATATGTTGGGAATCACTCCATTGGGCACAGGAATTAGGGCAAAATGGAGCTATGTTACTCATAGACTTCAAGAAATCTTATGATAGAATAGAATGGGAATATATCATTCAAATGCTTCAATCACTAGGTTTCCCCCCTAGGTTTTGCAAACTGGTCAAAACACTATTATGTGATGCCAATGCCTCCGTTGAAGTAAATGGGATAAGATCCCCCAATTGTACACTGACCAGATCTATCAGGCAAGTATGTCCCTTAGCCCCAACCCTATTTGTTCTAGCTGTTGATGCAATGTTCTACTTACTTAAAGACTCCTCTATCACTCCTCCTGTCACGGGCATATCCTTACCTAATAGAAAGGAAATCTGTAATGTCCAATTTGTTGATGACACTGCAATTTTAATTAAACTCGAGGAAGAAAACCTTGCTACTCTGCTGAAAAATATAGATATATTTTGCCTAGCCTCTAGCAGTAAGATAGCTATGCACAAATCCAATCTACTTGGCTGGGATGACAACCCCCCAAACTAGCTTTCAAAATTTTCTCTCAAATGGTTGGGCCCTACTCATATTAGAAAATATCTAGGCATCCCTTTCTCTGTCCTTCCAAATTTAAAAGAAATGTGGGAATGGGTAAGAAATAAGATAGAGAAGAAGCTCTCTAAATGGAACATGAACTATCTATCTTTGGTTGGAAGATTTCAGGTCTGTCAAAAGATTTTGGCATCATATAACATCTATTTCTCCTCTGCTTGGCTCTTCAAAAATTACCAATTCAATCATATCCAAAAACAGATTAGGGAATTCCTAGGGTCGGATGGAAAAGGTACGAGGAAGCAACATGCAGTGAAATGGGAGTGGTGCACTATGAATAAGCTTTATGGTGGGATGGGCTTAAGAGATCTCAAACTACAGGGCATTGCCCTCGACTCCAAATGGATTCTCAATTCCATGGATGGGGATGAGCCATGGAAAATTTTAATAAGAAACAATATTTCATCCTCAATCCCTAAGAAAGCCAAGAAATGGAAGGATATCCCCATGATTGACTTTCTTCTTGGACAGATAGAGGTGTCCGCAGCTAGGTCTGGGGTCTTTAAGTCCCTCTGGAAAGCTTGGGAGCAGGTGAAACACTTGGTACACTTCAAAGTAAATGGAAGTATACAGGGGCAGATTGCCAGTAATAGATCAATATGGTGGAATCTATTTCATAATGGGAAACCATTAGCAGCTCTTCAAGGTTGCACTACACTAAAATGACACAATATGGGTATTAAATGTTTTGATCAGATATTGGAGAATGGCCAAATGAGAATGTGAGAGGAGCTAAAACTTACCTTTTCTATCCCGATTTCCTAGAGAAAAACCTATAACATCCTTAAAATGGCCTTAGTTTTTGTTTCCCCCCCCCCCCCCCCTCTCACCCTCCTCTCCCTCACTCCCCCATCTCTGCACTCTGCTGGGCTGATGGCACACCTCTCCCCTCCCTTAAAGCCAAATGCATATATGCTTCACTTACCGAGGCTAATACCATTTTTCTTCACCTAAACAAATGTTGGGATCTAAATTGGGAACCTAAGGAATGGAAAGATAGGTTGGGTAAGTTCTGGATGGCTCAAAATGAACCAAAAAAACAATTCTTTGGCGGGCATCTGCTATTAAATAAACTCCCCATAAAAGATAAGGAGGGTAACTACCTAGACTGCAAAATATGTAGAGTACCTGAAACTGTGAAACATATTTTTTTTGAATGTCACTTTGCAAAAGAAATATGGAGTATGTTCGGCCTTAATCTAGAATCTAATTTTGTTGAAATCATAAATGTTGTTTTAGGCTATATTAAGGGCTGTAGGAAAACTGCAAATATGTTTTGGTCTTGTTTTTCTTTATAAGTTCTTTGGCACATTTGGAAGTACCACAATGATGATGTCTTTAATAACAGCACCAGGCACCTCACTGAGTCTCTTAGGAGACTCATTTTTTATACTGTCTCGATGCAGGTCACTGTGGTAATAAAGTTGGATTCAGACAAGTTTGATAGATGGGTAAAGGAAGGTGTCACCACTGTATACATCTGAGAGTTGTCTCACAGCTTCACGTGGGAGAGAGATGAACCGGGAAAGGCTGTATTTGAACGAGCACTCATGGCCTTCATTAGACAAATGGATCGTAGACACCTACACATGGAGATCTCTCGGGAGGAAGTTGACCTGTTCCATGAGCACACCTCACACCCCCACAAACAGGACATACTTGATGGCTGAGTGGAAGTATGGCAGGATGGAAACCTGGGTTGGGTGGCATGGATCCCTCCATTGGCAGCCAACTCTGCACCAGAATCTGAAATCTCATTTTCCTAGTCCTCTAGAACTGTCTTTTTTTTTGTTGTTGTCATAATTAAGATGTATCTAATATAATCATCTTCCCACAAGTGGAGGTGCTCGTCGACTGTATATTTTTTGTGTATGCACCTTCCTTTGGTGTCTTGATACTGCTAAACTCGGACATTCTTGATGATATGTAATGTTTATATGATATCTAATCCAAAGAAAAACCATGGGATTCTATTTATTTCTAGAGAATAATATCCGAAAACAAAAATTGACAATATCATTCACATTTTATTAATAAACCTAAAAATCTTGATTTTTCTTCCAATTCTCTAGAAAGACATTGACATTTCAATATATATTCTCACTCTCATAAGAATGAAATCTAATTTGCATCATAAATTAGTTCATCTTATAAGAAGTAATCATTAGCAAATTAAATCCATGATATTCTATTTACTCCTAGAGAACAAGATCCGAAAATGGAAATCTATAACGTCATTCACATTATTACAAAGATAGGAACAATTAAATCCATGATATTCTATTCACTTCTATAAAAAAATGATATCCCAAAAAAAAACAGAAATCTATAATGCCATTTACATTGTTACAAAGATAGGAGAAATTAAATTCGTGGTATTAGAGAATAAGATCAAAAAAACAAAATGCATTGTCATTCACATTATTTCAAAGATAGGGGGAAAATATCATTGATGACATTTGTCGTGGCTTGCTTTCAAAACTTATCATAAAATTAATGGTGGCCTGCATTCACAGGTGGAGACAGAATCTCAGGACCCGCCAATGCTGCAACCTTCAAACGAATAATTAGGCAATTAGGATTAGAGATAATTGTGATTAAGAATGGGGATGGAAGTCCAAGCGTCGCATGGCAGAAGCTATGGACCGTTGATTGCCCATCCATCCTACGGTGGAGATTGAGTTTTGACTATGCATTCACAGTTTGATTATGAAGGAAGAAAGGCCTCCCACAAACTCATTTTCATTTGGCAGATTGCAATGAATCCCTCTGCATTTGAAACTCAATTCTTTGAGCAATCTTTGCTCAAGTGTAATGTGATTTGGAATGGTGATGCCCATCAATCCACAAGCTCAGGAGAAATGGTTTCAGATACAGGAGAAGCCAAATGCAAAGGGAAAAGCAAGGGGCAATGGACGCCGGCTGAAGACAGGTATGATCAAATTCAAAGTTAGAAAAAGAGTAGATGTTAGTAAAGAAATGGGTATCGAAAAAGATCTAAATACTGAAATTTTTAATGGAGGAGGAGAAGATTAACAGTTTTGCAGAAATTTGGGTATTGAAAAAGTATAGATGTTAGTAAAGAAATGGGTATTGAAAAAAAATATGGGGTTTGCTTGAAATGAATTGCAGTTTATTACTTCATATGGTGGAGAAATATGGGCAGCAGCAGTGGGCAAGGATAGCGACTAATCTACCAGGTCGCAGAGGTAAACAATGCCGGGAGAGGTGGCAGAATCATCTCAGACCAGATATCAAGGTTCATTTTTTTTAGTTTTTGTTTTGTTTTGATCTTGTGGTTGTTTTTGGATTTGGTTGTTTAAGATTTTCTAGTATCAATGTTTCAAGTCATATTTTATGATTTGTCAGCAGAATGTTAGAGAGAGTTCAAAGAGATACAGATTATACTCTGTGATTCATCATCAAGATGTTAGATAATTCAAGTAGATTTTTATCTCTTTGAATTCTCTAAAAATCTCGTTCAAGAATATTTTTATCTCTTTGAATTCTAAGAGACACAGATTATACTCTATGATTCATCATCCGTATGTTAAGGAGCTCAATGAGATTTTTATCTTCTCGAGAAGATTTTTATCTCTTTGAGCTCTCTAAAAACCTCTTTGAGTTCTCTACCATCTTATGACAGAACTCAAGGATATAAAGATGTTAGAGAATTCAAGGCGACTCTTGATGATGGATCATAGAGTATGATCTTCTTGAACTCTGTAACATTCTGATGTTAGCTTATAGAATATAATCTGAAATGTTGATGCTGGAAAAAAAAATTCATCTCCTAGAATTCCCTAACATCTTATAATAGATCATACAGTATGATCTAAACATACAATCACATCCAAAGACAACTGACAGATAACATTAATCTTTTTAATCCCTCTATAATGCACTTACTGAATTTTTTTATGAGGTGATGTTTATACTGTTGACATGTTTCTCAGAGGGAGGAGTGGAGTTTGGAAGAAGAATGCCTACTGGTAAAACTACACAAGCAGTTTGGAAACAAGTGGGCTCAAATTGCAAGGCGGCTTCCAGGGCGCCCAGAAAATGCCATCAAGAACCACTGGAATGCAACTCTCCGCAGCAAGAACCGCCGCAAGCCTCGGAAGGTGGGTGAAAGCCCTTCTGTTCTACATGATTATATTCAGCGGATCCATCCCCTCCACCACCCCACCACTCTTTCTCCACCAACAACCAGCCAGGATGGGGATGAGCTTCAGAGGATGTTCATCAATATTTATGATGATTATGTTTGTCAAACAGAAATAGCATCACCAACAGAAGATGGCTCTCGTGATCTTTTACAGGATGTGGTCGGAATGACACTTCAACAGAACCACCACCAAAACAACAACAATAACAACAACAACCACGACCACCACCCCCACCACCTCATTCACCACCACCCCCACCACCTCGCTCACCATCACAACCACCACCACCCTCACCACATTGCCTCTCCTCCCCTCACCTCACTCCAATCTAACTTCTCTTCACCTCATCTAGGCCATGACATTGATCTTTTTGAATTGGTTTCTGCATCAGTAATGTCTTAATCGGTCAAGGGGCCCTATCCAAACTAGGCTGTTGAACATATACAGCTAGTATATTGTTTGTTATTCTTGGGTTTGACCTTCAAATTAATAAATAACGTACCAGTTGTTTGCATTAGACCCACAGCAACCCCACCATTGTTGGATAAATTGATAAATTCTCTGATCATGCACAGAAAATCTTGTCCTGATTTGGAGCTCAGTTCTTGTAATTTGTCTGATGTTTCTTTTAATTTTACTTAGTTTTGCATGTTTGTTTAATCTTGTTGCCCTCCAAACTAAAACTATTTGTAAACTGGTTTATTTGTCTAATGTTTCTTTTAATTTTACTGTATTCCTGCAGATTTGTTTGGCCTTGTTGATCTCCAAACAGTAAACTAATTAATCTCATACTTCTGTTCTCTTAATTTGTAGCGAAACTTCTTCCTCTATTTTTGTAATAGCAATTCAAAAACTTTCAAGTTACTTTAAAAAAGAAAGAAAGATTATCAAATGCATTTAACCAAGCATAACTGGATCATATCACCATTTCATTCCTTCTACATAATGCCATTTTAACAGGAGAATGACTTATACATATGATTAGGAAATTGTGAGTATGCAAATGACAACATGATAAGAGACTTAACAACTAAGAAAAATCAACTGGAAATAAGAAACGAATAGAATGGACATGGCATTAATGGAATCAAAAGTCCAATATTGAGAGGAAGAAGATGAGTATGGAAATGACATGAGTTAAGTAAGTGCGGAGAGTCTAACAAAAACAATTTTTTTCATGTTCAAATAAATAAGAAACGGTTATCCAATCTCTAAGATGTATCGATGCATAAGTTATGATATATGAAAATAATTTATACAATAATACATCTGAAAAAATGAATAATACCAAAAAAAAAAATAAAAAAAAAATTAAAAAATTTGTCTATATTGAAGAGTAGTTTTCATCTGAAACTGGTGACCACAACCCACAGATATTCTTTTCCACTATACTGATTACTCTTCACTGAGAGAAGGATAGGTTTCAGCAGATGTCAATGACAATTCCCACAGTTTGGTCAATGTCTTCTGATCTTTCAAAGGAAGCATCCGTGTAATAGTAAATAGACAGTTGGCCAAACTTCTGCACGACTGTTAATCTATACATAGCACACTATTGTACTACTTTTTCTATATAAGGTACATTGAATACTACCCTTCAGTGTACTATTTGGGCACAAAGCAATTTGTATAGTATTCAGCTGTATTACATATTGGGATATTAATATGGCATTAATTCGAGTTTGTTGTGGTCACAATCAATAAATAAAAGGATGCATTACTGAGTTTAACTATAAATCCATGTAGATTTACAATATCATAGAAAGAAATGTACTCTATTTTAGATACAAGTCATAATAGGAGATTTACAATATTATAGAAAGAAATGTACTTTATTTTACGCTATAGCAAATGCAACAAGTCATAATAGTCTAGGAAGGCAAGATTCAATTTCAAGCTTATATAAGACAATCTACATAAACACCCTATCACTAATTTATACACAAACAAAGTTGTTCCATTTCCGTCCATGTAGATAAAAGGAAAAATAAATAAATTAAGTAAATAAGTTAGAGTTTACTTATTTAGAATAACAAAATGAATTGTTTCTATGTTTGTTTAAGTAATGATAAGATTAGGGTTTGGTAAGAATCTCATCATACAAATTTGAAATTAGATAAATAAAGAAAGTTACAATAGCAAAATAAAGTAATGATAGTGAGTGTAGGATTTTGCCAAGATCAAGGGCACAATGAAAAGCATAAAAGAGACAATAGAATGACAAGAACAAACTGTATTCTCATCAATATGCAAATGATCAACTGGATTAACCAATACAATGAATAGAGGCCTGCTTATATAGGCAAGGCCATATGGATGTATGAGCACACAAATATGACATGTGGCTCAATGAGAAACAAGGGTAGGTAAGAAATACTAAGGGTAGGTAGGAGAAATAATATAATATTCCACAAAAGGTGGATGACCCACCGAATGTGGAGTGTAACAGCAAAATAAGACCACAAAAGGTGGAATTTCTCCTACAAGCTCTATCCCTATGTGCACACTTCCCTAAGTGTCTCAAATCCAAACTACGAAGAGATGCATTATCCTAAGTTAACTTAAGTAAGTGTAATAATATCCAAAATGAATATTTATTTACACCAACAGTGAGGGTTATAATATGTAGATACAAATACTATTTCAAAGTAGAAGAAATCAATATTTAAAATCAATCAACAAATAGATCGATTAAGTACATATAAATAGGTCTTTCTATATATGCATGATTTATGGAGATGACATGTTTAGAAGTCATATATTAAATTGTAAAATAGTTGATATATTAACACAATCTAATTTAAGGTCAAGAGTTGAATTGTCAATTGGTGGATTAGTTATTTCAATTTGACGAAAACAAAAATGGTTTTGATTATACAAAGTCGACGTTTAACTATCATTACGAAAAGTTTAATGAGACAATAGTGACACTTACATCCATTCAAGATATGCATGTCATTATTAGCTACCTAGATGAGGATAATTGAACATTCCTAATGTCCTAAATAAGCTTATCAATTAGGTGCAATATCACACTTAGACTAGAAATACATCTAAAGTGAAGTATAAATATTGCACCAACAATAAAATATCCTTTATGAGCAACGAAAACACTCCAAATGAACACATTTTTTTATTTCAATACAATTTTTTTTTATTTTCTTTTGGCAAAAGTGGCAAGCCACACACACACACACACCCATGTATATATAAGAAACTGATTCAAGAGCTCAATAGGGAAAGAATCAGGAAGAAAACCCTATATCCTTGCTCAGATACAAAGGAGAAAGATAAAACGGAGCTATAAGGAACCCCTGCAATCCTAAAAAATGCCACAGATGAGAATAGTGGAAGAGGATAAACTAAGAGAAATCTTAGAATCAGGCCTGACAACCGATTATTAATATTGCAGACCAACCATCTCCGGAGTCTAGAGTTTTGCAAACCAACCATCACTTGTGTGCAAAGAGCATATTCCAGTATTTGTAAAGTGCAGAAAGAGGAACGTAGCCGAATGAAATATTTCAGAACTAAAATACTGGTACAAAATTATCACAACCACCAAAAAAAAGTTAGTAACTGCATAGACACTTTTACCGATACAACAAAATAACCAGACCTGATACCGGATACCAAAAGACTAACAACTTCTACCAGTGGAGATGAGAAGCCGGAACACTGATGAAACCAGATAGCAAGTGGGACCTTTACCGGTACATCATTGATACTGGATTCCAAAATACGGAATACTGACGATACCCAATAGAAGATTGGAGTATCGAATCACAGAGAAAACAATAAACAAAAAACTGGTTATGTTATCGGAGCATTAAATATCAGAATGCAGATGTAACTAGATATGTTATACCGAGAAGAACCAATATGCAAAGTAATTTACTAACTTACTAAAGCACTCAAAAAACTAGTTATACAGAGCTGAAAAACAAAATGACTCCCATACCGGTACTACAAAGACTCAATGGATTGAATCAGAAGGCCCCAAACCTTGTAATCTCGACAAAAATCCATCACCGATATTGAGTGCAGCAAAGGTCGAAATCAGGTCATCAATTGGTGAACGATGGATTTCATTGATTTGATCAAAGGAGAGCCAAGGAGGAGGAGAAATGTTGTTCACCTGCATAAAAATTTCATCACCCATGGGCATTACCGGAGGAATAACAAGTGACTCTGTTTGTTCATGATCCTGACCTGAAATTGCAAGGATGGCATGCATTTTAGAGAAAATCTTGCTTTTTAATTCTGGGTTTAAGCTTCTCCCAGCATTACAGGCAGCAATTTGGAAGGGTCTCACATTTTGCAAGGAAAGAGACCGCTTGATACTATCAAATATTCTAGGATATTCCTCATGCGAGAGTAGAAGATGCCTAGAGAAAAGTCCACCCACACAAGCCTGACCGTTCCACAAATCATATTGTCAGATGGCAACCAAGAGTTGATTATCATTCAAATAATCATCTCGAATCGTTTTATGAACAATATTTACCAACGGACCCCAAGACTGTAGCAGATCCACTACATTGGAGAGAAATATAGAGTACAGTTGTGAAGGAAAAAGAAACCTCTTCTCCTACGGATACAGAATTTCTTTCCCAATAATCTGCTTGATGCTTCATATGCAGTGTTGATAGGAGGTATTGAAAACCAAACCCAACTGATCTTCAGAAACATGATCCTCGAATGACTTTACCCAATTAGCCATTAACACAGGCACTCTATAATTTCTCGGGGAGTAGTCCATAATGCAATAAACAAGGCAAACTACAGAAGCAAATGTATGCCAGTTATGAGTGAAATCCGGAAGAAGCATTGTCTGTCTTAAATTCTCAAACTCTGCCAAATCATTTCATATCTTCATCTATTGTGAAATAAATAGCAAGAGGTGGCAAAATGTTTAATTCTGAGCTTATTAATTATTTTGCAAGGTGACAGAGGAAGCCGCATGTGTGAAATTAATCCTGGAAATGATTTAGATCTCATGAAGTTCAAAGGGAAACCACCATCGTACTTCCAACATGGAATTGCATAAAAAAGGTTGATTATGCCATACTTATAATCCACTTGCTGCATTATGGGGAACTTCATTAAATTGTCGCTCAACAAAGCCAAAATAAAATCATTTATGTGAGAGGTTGATGGTAGGGTGAGTGTGAGTGTGACAACTATTTAAATAATTTTACTTTCCTCATTGATAATGCTTGCAAGTTGAGGAAATTTTTCTAACTTGAAATTTGGGGATGCAGAATCCACTACCAGCTTATCACATCCCAAATTGGCTAGAACATCTGTCACTCTATTACCTTCTCTGAATATGTGAGAAATGCAACATTCCTCAAATGAGTCTATTAATGACCATGCTTTCTTTAAAATGTAGGAAATTTTCCAGTTAAATGAACATCTGGAAATGCAAGCTTTTACTATTATAGAGGAGTCTCCTTCAACATGCAACCTAAGAAATCTAAGTTTTTTTGCCAATGTCAGTCCATATAGTAAAGCAAGAGCTTCAACTACATTATTAGTTTCAGGAGGAATGGAAGAAGACTTAGTTGCCAAGAGAGAGCCTAAATGATCTCTAATACAAACCCCAATTTTCGAAGCACCAGGATTTCCCCTAGATGAGCCATCAAAATTTAACTTGACAAAGCCAACTGAGGGAGGTTTCCATTTAGTTAAGCTTCTATTGATTTTTTGACTTTCTCTACCAACTGTGGCACAAAAAGAGGGGATAGTAAGATCTTTCCAGAATTTGCTAATGCAGCCATCCCAAGATGAAAAATTAAAATTGCTACTTATATTCTTGATATGAGCATTAACTGTTATGAAGCATATTTCTCAATTCCTTCTAAAACCAAATGAATTGGGGATTCCATTTGTCTTAAAATTCTTTTGTTCCTTTCCCACCAAATTGACCAAATGACAGTTGTCGGAATACATTTCTAGATACTAGCAAACAAAGATTTTATGAAAAGAGTAGGCCATGATCGAGAAAGTTCCCATAAAGTATAGGGCAGTGTCATATATATATTTAATTTCTCCATGACATGGAGCCAACATTGCTGAGAAAAAGGGCACCTAAGAAGTAAATGGTCCATAGTTTCAGTTTCAGCTTTGCATAGGACACAAGAGAAAGAGTTAGTCATGTGTAGTTTTTCCAACTTATCACTTGTTAATATCTTTTTTCTTAATGTTAACCAAGTAAAACAACCTGCTTTAGGAAGTACAATGCTATTCCATCAAAATGAATAGGCTCAGCTCTTCATTGGCTAGTTTTCCATATGTCGGGTAGCCACATAACCATCTCTGACTGAATATTTCCCATCCTAGGCTAGAACCCATAATAGTTTGTTATCATGATTTGAAATATACACTCTTCTTGAAGATAATATTTCCTGAAGATTTGACCTTTGATCATCTCTAATCGGAAGATCAATAGGATCTTTCCAGATAGTTAACCCAAAAAATATTTCCACCCCACTAACATAATCTATCAAAAGCGAGCCCCAACATTTTTTTATAATTGGAATGGCATCCAAAAAGAGTTCTAAATATTTTAGGGGAGGCAGGCCATTCGAGGAATCCTCCCAGAATTGAATGCTCTCACCATTATGGACTTCCTAGGAGACATATCTTGTAATAATCTGCCTGCAAGACATCATGAAGTTCCAAACAATTGGACCTTTCGAGGGATCAAGGGTTGTAATGACTCGAGAAGGATTTAAGGAGTCCAAGTATTTTTCTTACATGATTTTGCACCACTTGGTGCCTGGTTTCGAGACCATTTGCCACACAAGTTTACCTCCAAAGACAATGTTCCTTTTAAATAGATCATGTAGACTAGCACCCCCTGATCTCTTATCATGAGTCATTTCCTAAATTGAAATAAGGGAGATCTTCTTTTAAATCTTTTGACATATTACTCCTCCATAAGAAACCTCTAATAAGTTTTTTCAATATGTTGAATGACTCCAACAGGGGCTTTAAGGACAAACATGAAATAATTAGGAATGACAGACAGGACATATTTTATTAGGAGTAATCTTCCTGATAAAGACAACCAGCGGGCCTTCCATGAGGATATGACATTCTTAATTCTATTTATAATAGCTTTCCAATAAGTTGGTTTATTGGTACCAACAAAAAATAGAATTCCCATATATGTGGAAGGGAGACTTTCTGAAGAAAAAACCCAAAGAATCCACAATATTCCTTGTGACTATATCATTTTTATTAAAAACATATATTGTAGATTTTTGAGCATTAATTCTTTGACCTGAAACCGCCATGTAGAGATCCAAAGTTTGCCAGATTTTCTTTGTCTCCTGAATGTTTTATTTACCGAACAACTGTGTGTCATTAGTGAATAAAAAGTGTGTAACTGACACATATGTACTTTCAATATGTGCACCCCTCCAGAGCTCTTGATCATGCTTAGACTTAATAATTTTTCTAAAAGCTTCTACCATAATTATAAACAAAGACAGGGATAGGGGGTTACCTTGTCTCACACCTTGCAAAGCAGCAAAAAAACCAGTAGGAGCTCCATTAATTAGCATTGAGAAATGAGCTCTTGAGATGCAAGCCCTAATCCATTTACACAATTTTTTAGCAAATCCGAATTTGCTGAAGACTTTAAACAAAAAAGACCAATTGATTTTGTCATAAGATTTCATCGTATCCAATTTGACTACAAAAGCAAATGTGTTGTTGGAGTGAATGGAGTACAATACTTCATGAGCAACCAAGGCACCTTCAATGGTTTCTCTTCCTGGAACGAAACCATCTTGTTCTGGGGATATGATTTTGATTATCAAATTCTGCAGTCTCAGATAAATGGTTTTGAAAATGATCTTGTAAATTGTGTTACATAATGAAATGGGCCTAAAATCTGCAAAAGTTGTTGGTTCTTTTGTTTTGGGAATAAGAGCAATATTTGTAGTGTTGAAGTTTCGAAGGATGGATGAGCTTTTTCTTGACTCCTCCATTACTGCCAACAATTATGTGCCCAAAATATCCCAGCATGTTTGGAAGAAAAGAACCATAAAACCATCTGGCCCCAGAGCTTTGTCTGGCAGAAAAGAAAAAACTACTTTTATGATTTCTTCAATTGTAAAAGGGGCCAATAGTTGTTGGTTATCCAGGGGGCAAATGATATGGGGAATATCATCCATAGTCTCATGTTCTTGCACATCAAGTGGAATGTTAGAAGAAGGGGGGGTGAGTAGGTTCTTAAAATAATTAACTCCTTCATCTTGAATTTCTTGAGCATCGCAAAGGAGTTTACTCGAGGAAGCCTCCTTAATGGAAAATATAGTAGAGGTTGCCCTCTTCTGCTTGGCTGACATTTGAAAGAATTTGGTGTTTTTTTCCCCTTCCCTTAACCAAATCTCATGAGATTTATGTCTCCAATATTCCTCCTCTCTCTTACATAGTTCTTCCCAATCCATTTGAGCCTGCTTCTGCTTAGCAAATAATTCTGAGTCCAGTCCATTAGAAATAATTTGTTCATTAATCAAATGCAACTGATTTTCAGCAATTTATTTTTGAGCAAATATATTTTTAAAGAGACCCTTATTCAATGCTTTAATTTGTGTTTTAACATGCTGCATTTTTTTATGGAATTTAAACATTTTGGTACCCCTAACCACATGGGCATTCACCCACCATTGCCGAATCAAAGCGTGAAATTGAGGGTGTCAAGACCACGTCCTTTCAAACTTGAAGGAGGGTCTAATATTATATTTAAAAGTGGCTGCCTTTTTATCAATGCTCACAAGGATAGGGAAGTGGTTTAAGCCTGATAAGGGTAAAATATGAACCTATAAAGAGTAATTATGAGTCCTCCATTCTTGAGAGAAAATAAATCTATCTAATCTCTCAGCAATTTGTAAGAAACTGACTCTCCTATTGGTCCAGGTAAAAAATCTGTTATGTGGAGGACTATCAAATAAGTCATATCATTTATAAATTCTTTGAAATCCTCAATCGTCTTTATGGGTGGATAAATACCCCCTTTTTTTCATCTAGAGAGGTAATTGCATTAAAATCCACCCCCCCACAATGACATTTTGCCCTGCCACTTGATGGATGATATGAGTGAGAGACAACCATAAATTCTTCTTCTCCTGAGTACAGGTTGGACCATAGACATTTATCAAGTTAAAAGATATATCATAATGCTATATGTTAATATGCTACCAATTGGTTCCTTGTTTTACAAGTTGAGCAACGATCGACTTTGGATTCCAAAGAGCCACTGTGGGTTGACTTCCAATTAGGCCATTTGGTTATTGTTTTCTGAAAAAACTCATCTGATAATTTAGTTTCTTGAAGTAGCACAATATCTGCCTAGGAAGAATCAAGTTGTGACTTGATTCTCTTTCTTTTGTCAAGGGCATTTATACCCCTGACATTCCAAGATAAGACCTTCATACTTGCTGAGGAGAACTACATTTAGTTCTCCTCGTTACTCTTTTGGAAGCTAAAATTTTTTGATCAAGGGTTGTTTGAATATTGGCATCAATGTCTTCTTTTGCTTTAACTATTTTCAACTTTCTCCCTCTTTTTTTAGGAGTTCTCAATTCAGATTTACTTAGAGAAGGTGTTTGGGCTATGGAAAGGGTTTGAGAAAAATCAAAGGTTCCTTTATAAAGATTCTCTGTCACTGACGAATTACAAGGTACCTCATCTAATTGTTCTTCATCTTCTATAGCCCCTTCCTGGTCTATAGATGTCGGTATACTAGGAAACACATCCAGAGAAAACTGATGACATATATTATCCTCATCTAGGCTAGGATGAAATGGAACACAGGATTGTATTCTCTCCATATTGGCATGATCTATTGGAAAAATATGATCAGGTGTAAAAACCTAATTCTTATGTCTCCCAAGCCACTCATCAAAATGAGGCTGTGAAATTATTTCCTGGCCCACAAGTTTAGTTAATTGAGACCTGTTGTCACTTTTTCCATTCATACAAGGACCCACTTTACTATCATATCGTATTGGTTCCATACAGTTAGCATACTTTCCCAATATCTCCTCATATGCAATTTCATCAAACCGTTTTGAGGCAACACTTAAAACTAGCTCGTCAGCCATTCTTTCAAGTTCTTCTTCTAATTTTTTAGTACATTTAGTCAAATGCATAGAGGGAGAGCTTGACTCTAAATGGGTAGGATCCACAAAATCATTCTGGAAGATCAGATTTTGGACAATGCTTTCCCTTTTGAAATAAGATCGGAGCCCTTTGTGTGAGATGTTGATAGATTTATGCTTACCAAAATGAAGCCTAAATGTTCCATTCAATGGGAAATTATCATTGATAGTCTTGTCAAAAGACCGGCTTCTATTAAACTCTATAACTTTGTACCTTCTCAAATTAGATGAAGGAAATGTATTAAGAAATGTATCTAGCAATGCTTTATAAATAATATTAAGATTTATATCATTAAGGTTTTTTTGGTAAGGAAAATCAAGTGAATCATCTGGATGGGCATTTTTGCATACTAATTGGGAAGAGACATTGGAAGTTATCCCATCCTACACCTTAAGTGGTTGCATTGAAAACTCAACACCCAACCCCTCCTCATAGTTAATACCTCTATTTTCTGACAAATGTAAAGAGCATTGAAGAGGATATGAAGTGTTATCTTTACACACACAAAATCCTTTGTTGAGCAGAACCTTGGCACTGTGTGTTGTAGGGACCCATGACATTTTGGTGTTGATCTATATAGGTAGCATTTTGGATTTCTATTTTATGATCCCAAGTACCCCATTTTCTCTGAATAGAGATTAGATAGGGAAAAGACTTTGAGATGTTAAGAAGGAGGCACACTCTGACTTGCAAGTGGATAAACTTGAATGGGATCAAGTCATGCTTTATAAATATTCCCACCTTATTGGCCATATTTTCAATAAAATCAGGGTCTCGGTATTCAAGGGTCTCAATATTCAAGGGGCAAGTCTGGGAATGAAATCCAGAAGAGCATGAATTGATATAAATTTGGATCTGGCTTAAAATTAGGAACCCAAGGCAAAATAAATAGGCTTGAGCCTGTACAAAACCATCCCTTGTGCTTATGAACTTCATCTCTATTGACTTTCGAATCAAATAAAAGAATTAGGTAGCTTGAGTGTGAATCTAAAAATGAAATAGTTTTAACCCTTAACCACATTTTATTTGTCCATTCCATAATATCATAAATTTGTAAATTTTGATCCCAAAACTTACCTATGAGTGTCGTCTCCTTTAAAACTTGATATGCGAGGAAAGTAACTCATCTGGAGGTTGAATGCTATGCCTGCTGGTAATAAAACCCCCCTTAGGCTCTTTCTCTACCAGATGATCCTGGGGCCTATTTTCTTCATCTTTCAGCACCTCATCCTAGAGGTCTTCTTTCTCCAAACTTTGTAACCTTCTGGCTTCCGTAGAGTCTTTGCCTAGTTTGATTTGAAGGGTAGGCTAGGATTAGAAGAAGATGCTTGAAGTTTATCATATTCATGCAGGGGAATATTATTTGAAGTCGGAAAACTAGGTTTATGTAGAGGAATAGAATTTGGCCAAGAGGAGATCGGGTTTTGCAAAGGAATACAATTAGGCCAAGAAAGGGGGGGGCGAGGAGGACCTTTCAGAGGATAGCCATTAGGGTTTCTGTATTTTAAATCTGACTCTATGCTAGAACACAGATTATCTAAAAATCTTGAGTTTCGAGCTGGTTGTTTTGAAATAAGGGGCCATTCCTCTTTGCATATGTCAAAAACTGGTTGTTTTTCCTTAGACAACCGCTTGTAAGGGTAGGTGTTACTTGTTGACTGATAATGCAGGGCTCTGGGTCCACCTACTCCATGTCGGTAATTTTTTGGTGACAGGTGTTGATGGGGGCCATAAAAGTGGTTTCCATGGTGGCCTCTAAACCCTTCACCTGCTTCGTGGCCATACAAATTTAAATTATAAGGATTATTTGATTAATTTTTAATTCATTCAATAAAATTGTATAGATTAGATTATAATTTTTATTAAAAAAGAAAACAAATGCATGCCAATTAAGGTATGAATATCTATTTTATTTACATACTTCACAATCCTTCAAACATTTTGTCAAATAGTATACATGCCTTATCGATGGTTCCATATTTTGTATATATGTCCATGAAGGTAGTTGCAATTACAACATCTAACTAAATTCCTTTGATCTCTCATGAAACATCCAACAAGATTCTGCCATCCTTTATGCTTTAATGCTATGTTTCAATTTTCAATAACATTATGGGAAATAGGTAGATGTCCTATTCTTAAATTTATTTTTTGATGGAAGGTTATATATCATCCACAAAGAACTTTTAACTACCTCGACCACCACTATATGTTAGGGGCTTTCATTCAACAAGACTTGATCCCTAGTGGCTCATTTAGAACCATTCAGATTCACCACAAAACCAAAAGACCATTGACAAGACCCTAAATTTTAAATATATTCCTAGCAAAGAAGATTCAAATTCAACCACATCATCATACTAAATTACTCTACCCTAGAAAACCCAAAGACTATTGAGGAGACCCTAAATTTTGAATATATACCTACAAAAAGACATTCAAATTCAACCACATCTAACTATATTGACCACATCATCTTACTAGATTTCTCTACCCTATAAACTTTGATCAATAACATACAAGATTGTGATTTTGCTAGGTCATTAATACACAAGAAGCAAAGTAGTTCCATTCTCAATCATTTAACTTGGTAAAAGAAAAAAATAAGATTGGAACTTACCTAGAATCACAAAATGAATGCCTATAAGTTTGCTTACCAGCCATGATTTCTTTTGGTGTGTTGTAAGATTTGTAGGTTTCTCACTTTATTTCCCTCCCTGAGACATATTGTTGTGGTAGCTCTTTGAGCCTCCAATTCAAAATATTATCTTCATTAGGATATTCTTCATATCATTCTTCAAACACTCAGAGAAATTTTTCTTTCTGTGACATATTTCCATTTCCTATTTTAACATACAAAATATCAGGACCAAAAAACTGAAGTGAAAATTTTTTTTCCTAAAAATTGTTCAGTCTTTTTTCGTGGATTTTTCCCAAAACCTCTTACAAGAAAATTTCTCCAATAGGACTTGAAAATCAAAGAAAGATCATAGATTTGTGTTTTATTTTTAACTTTTTAGAAGTTGGTAAGTTTATTTTTAAAGATTTAATATAGTCGTTATTAAGATTAAATATTTTTATTATATTTTATCCTATCATAATCTTTTTTTATTAATATAATAAAAAAAATAAAGTTATTTTTTATATGTAATTTTATGCCGAAGGGTTTTTTATATGATTCAGATTGTGAGATTTTGCCAAGATCTAGAGGCAATGGAAAGCACAAATAAGAGAGAACAAAATCGATGATAGGAATAAACTGTCTTCTATCAAGATGCAAAATGTGATCAACTAGATCATCAATCATTGTTTATTACATACAATGAATATGAGTCTACTTATATAGGCAAGGCTATATGGATATGTGAGCACACAAACATGACATGTAGCTCAATAAGAAACAAGGGTAGGTAGGAAATAGGTGTGGTAGGTAGGAGAAACAATAAAATATTCCACATAAGGTGGATCACCCACCGAATGTGAAATTATCACTCCACAATAATTGGATATGATAAAGTAGTAACAAGATCAACACGATAAAAGGTGGAAATTCTCCTACACACACTATCCCAATGTGGCACAAACACCCAAGTGTCTCATACCCAAACTACTATGAAATTCATTTCCTAAGTAAACTTAAGTATAGTGTGATAATATCCATGATGAATAATTATTTACACCAACAACCCCCCTTAAGTGCAACTTAGGGGAATGCACTTAAGTCTACAATTCAACTAAGCAATGCAAGATGGGTCTCGGCTACGAGGCCATGTTAGGTACCCATGTACAAATGAAAATGCATGCAAACCAATGCAATGAAATCTCTCACAAAGCGGGGAAAGAGAGAAAAACCACATGGGAAAAAATTCCCCCCCAAAAGAGAGATGAAGAAAGCACACAATGCTCTCAATGATGAATGAGAAAAGAAAAGACCATGAAGCCCCCCCTCAATGTCGAATCTCCTGCAAGGATGGTCCAATGATGTTGACCAAAATACCTTCCCATAAGGAAGAAAGAGAGCCAATGTTGCACCAATAATGTCAAAGTGTGACAAAACTAGGTACTAAGTCGATGACGATGAATCACTCGCTACAACAAAATGAAGATCAGGCATGGAGACAACATGCTTTGAGCATCATCCAGATACTCGTAAATGACATAAATACCAGTACAATCTAAGTCTCACAGGATCCATGCACAAATCTGTACAATCTAAGTCTCAACTAGAGCCATGCACCAAGTCTCACAAGATATTCCTAATCTACGTAGAAGCCCTAAAAATGATGCCACCAAGAAGCCCTGTAGAATATTGCAGAAAAATATGCCTCTGATTGGGATGTGGCCAAGAGATATAAAGGAGCAAATCAACCTTGACCCCCCCCCCCCCCCCCCCTTGACTGTCGGTTGGAAGCACTGCAAGACAGGTATGAAGTGACAAGAAAAAATTGTGTTCCCAATTTGACTTATTCCATGATATTTTTGTTTTTAAACAATTTTAAAAATCTAAATAAAAACAATTTATTATATGCCCATAAAAAAACTTTATTAAAAAATAAAGAAAAAATTAAAAAAGGCAATCATTTTTTTGTTTTTTAAAATTTGAAATGAAAAAAAAACTTTAATAAAAATTTATCAAAGAGAAAAAAAAACTTTATTAAAAAAAGTTTTTTTTTCATTATTAAAAAAACTATTAAAAAAAACCCAAAAAAAAAAAAAAATTAACCCCCGCACGGGGAGGGGCTCACAAAGCCCTGTGGACACTCACGGGTACACTGCGGGGCCACAGTGCCCGCAGGACCACAGGTGCACTACAGTTACCCGCAATGCCTGCGAGATCGTAGGTACCCTGTAGTTACTCGTAGGTGCCTACGGGCATATAAAGCCCCAATTTTTTTTTAAACAAACCCCCCCCCCCCACTTAAAATTAAAATTTGATTTTAAATTATTATTTTTTTAATTTCTGAAAAAAAAAATAAATAAATAAATAAAAATTTCAGATCCGTACCTGCAAGTTCGTACGACGGGCCAAGAGGGGGAATTTTTTTCAACTCGAGAGGACAGAAGCTGATTTCGACGAAGTGACAGTCGATCTTGGGGGTTTTGGGCCTTTTGAGTGCAATGGCGATGACGGATTTGACCAAATATGCTCCAAAATTGCAGATCGTTGCTGGGACAAGTCACCACCCTCCACCTTCAAACAGTAGTAGATTTGGCCTCAGATGTCGGATTTGGACGAAACAAAAGGCAATTTTGACTTTCTCAAACCTCCTCAATCCAATGGTGACGTCAGATTTGACCTAACAAGATCTAATAATAACCTGCAATAGAAAACTTCAAAATGCAAAACCTAAATTTCTCTCAATTGGCAAACCAATGGCACTCTAATTGCTTTGATACCATGTGAGATTTTGCCAAGATCTAGAGGCAATAGAAAACACAAATAAGAGAGAACAAAATATATGATAGGAGTAAACTATATTCTATCAAGATACAAAATTTGATCAACTGGATCATCAATCGTTGTTTATTACATACAATGAATATGAGTCTACTTATATAGGCAAGGCTATATGGATATGTGAGCACACAAACATGACATGTGGCTCAATAAGAAACAAGGGTAGGTAGGAAATAGGTGTGGAAGGTAGGAGAAATAATAAAATATTCCACATGAGGTGGATCACCCACCGAATGTGGAATTATCACTCTACCATAAGTGGATATGATAAAGTAGTAACAAGATCAACACCATAAAAGGTGGAAATTCTCCTACACACATTATCCCAATGTGGCACAAACACCCAAGTGTATCATACCCAAACTACTATGAAATACATATCTTAAGTAAACTTAAGTATAGTGTAATAATATCCATGATGAATAATTATTTACACCAACACAAATCTTTTATCTTTTTTGATTGAGGATCCATATTTATGTAGACTTGCAAGACTTCAATAAGTTTCTAAATTGATATTAAAAAATATTCAAATCTAATCTTTAAAATATTGTACAAAAACTTGTACACAAAATAAAAATCTTAATTTACTATCAATTAAAAAACAAGTCTATATATTCATATAAAACTATGATCATTTCAAAAATAAGTTTTTAAATTGATATTAAAACATATTCACAGTTTAATATTTAAAATATCTTGAAAGACAAATAAACATAGTCTTAAATTAGTATGTATTTCTCTAGTAAATATGATTAAATATGATAAAATGATAAACATAAAATACTTGCACACAAATAAAAAAATCTTAAATTTCCTATGAAATTAAAAATAAATCTCCACCCGTTAATGGGTCCCTGAGGGTTAATCCCCATTTAGAAAAAGAAGAGGTTAAATGGGATCCACCAACTAAGGAGTGGATAAAAATAAACTTTGACGGGGCATCTAGAGGAAACCCAGGAACCTCAGGAGTGGGAGTAGTCACGAGAGATGATAAAGGGGTTATCCTTTTCAAGGGTGCACGAAGATTGTAGGATGGAACAAATAATGAAGCAGAGGCACGGGCGGCACTAATGGCCACCGAATTGGCTATAAACATGAAAATCCCAAAGTTGCACCTGGAAGGAGACTCCCAAGTGATTATCAACGCAATAGCGAAGGGTAACACCTCGTCATGGAAACTATCCCATTGGGTGGAGATCATTCAAGAAAAACTCAACTCCTTTGAGGATTTTTGGGTCTCCCATGTCAGGCGATGTGCCAATATAGTGGCGGACCTCCTCTCCAACATCGGATGTGACATGACAAGCCAAATGGCCAAGTGGTGGAAGGGAGATGGCAAAGTGTGGAAGTGGAATTAATGCAGTCCCAGAAGTATGAAAAAATCAATAAGCACGCAAGACAGCCCGTAAAGACAAGGACGCCCTTTCAAAGGCACTGCAATTAATGAGGCAGTTACCGAGTGCAGAGTATCTGTTTGAGACAATGGCGGAGGACAGCAAATCTGTCGTGAAATCCTTTTCCATTTATATCATTGATTATGCATTTATGACCCGTCACAAACGACGGTGCAGGAATTACTAATTTGGTTTATGAGTAATGTATTATCAAAGAATCAAATTAATGTGAGTTTTTATGTCTTTTGCAATGTAGTTTTTGGAGTTAACGGGTTTTGAGCAGGTTCAATGGAGGCAAATTTTACCCTAAGAACCAAGAAGAAACTAGTTCCTTTTCTGGGAACAGTGTCAGATAAAAGAATGCAAGGACTCTTCAAATACAAGGAAGAGAAACTATGGAGTGTAGCACGTCTAATGCTGGGGGAGGAGTTGGTGCACATTCACTTCAGGTACAGGATGAATATGGAGGTTTATTCCTTGATTATGGCCTGGGCATGCGAATTTAAACCAGAGGTGGAAAAAATTAAGCTCACAATGACAAAGTTGATTGATGGGGAATATTTGATAAACATTGACTCCATTTTGGAGTGGGTGATCCCTCAGACTGGAATCCGCATTCGGGAAGGAGATGTCGAGGAGGAGATATTACCCTTTGTTCGCGGGTCGGAGAATCGAATAAAGGAGCAATGCAGAGAGTGAGCTCGCATAGACTGGGAAGCCATGAAGCTCTGCGTCAAACTCATAAGAACAGATGAGGTACTAAAAGCCCTCAAGGTGGTGGCACGCATGGAGGTGGGAAGAGAGCTGCGAGACTGGTTTGAGGAAGGGTGGGCGGTCCAGTTTTTAGCAAGTCTAGAAGGAGACCCAGACTTTGGGAATTTGGATTGCATCTCGAAGATGAAGACCGAAGTAGCCAAAGGAAAAGCTCTGGCAGACATTGCAGATGAGGAGGAGAAGCAGATGAACCAGAGCGATATCGACTGAGAGGATATGGTGCTAAAAACTCTTTTTTTTTGCTTTCTGCTAGTTGCTGGTTTTTTTTTAAAAAAAATATTTTATGGATGACTGTAATATTTAGTGTAGAAAAGCACAATACTGGTTTTATTTCCATTTAAGCTTGAACGCTCTTCATAGTAGGCTAGGACTGTTAGTTTTTTTGGCCGATGTTGAAATCTATATGGCCTCGGATTATTGTAGCCTTTTTTTGGAAATCAATATAACACAAAAATTACCGATCAAAAAAAAAAATCTCCATATTACAAAAAATTTAAGATAATATTTAAAATATTCTAAAACAAAAATCATTTATTATCTTATCTTTAAAAATATTAGTATTTTCATAACAAATATTATAAATTAATTTATTATATTATATTTACTTATAAATTTTTATTTTTTATTTTTTTAAAAACTATGCTTGGTGCACGACACGCCCTCAAGCTCCACGAGGAATGCTTTTGACCCAGAGCTATGAATCGATGAGGTCATAAAAGACCTAATGAAGGCACAAGGCTTGCAAGCATAGTGGCCCAACAAGGATTTGAACCTTGGTGGCCACTTCACCAACAAAGTGTTTTAACCACAACACTACATGTCCAAAGACATAATTTTATTTATTTATTACTAATATAATATCATCTACAATATTGTGTTCATAAAATAATAAATGACATAGAAGTTATCAGGAGATGGAGTTGTGCGTGGTGGGAGTCGTACGCGGGCTAGGGCATCGCAACCCTAGCTCATGAGTGGAGCCTGCATGTTGGTGCGGCGGCGAGAGGGAGGCATTTGTGGGTGTGGGTGTTGTTACGGGGTTGTGGGGGTGGAAGGTGGTGCGGTGGCTACAGGTGGTGGGAGGTGTTGTGGGAGGTAGGGTTTGGGGTTCTTGCAGATTCACAACCTATTCGTGGGGAAGGGCAGTGAGGGTTTTGATCTGCACGATGGGGAGAGTGTGTGTTCTTGCAAGGGGGTGTGGCATCCTTGCCCATTTCCTTTTAGGAGGTGGGCTCTCTGAGTGGTGTGATGTCTAGATCTAGTGGAGAGGCCTCGAAGGTGTCTCACGATAAGGATTTCCAGGAAGCGGTGGGTTTGAAATCTCCACCCCAATATGTAAAGACCTTTGATAATAACCTTTTTGCCTCAGAGTCCGGAGCTGGAAGTGTTGGGGGCTCTCAGATCTCGAAGATTAATGGCTACCTGAAGAGGTGCAGTGAGAGACCAAGGTTGAGTATTCCTCCGGAGATGATAGTAGAAGATGTTGATTACTTTTAAAAACATTCGTTATACTGCAAGCTTTTGGGGATGAGGATTTGTTGGTGTAAATAATTATTCATCTTGGATATTATTACGCCTTACTTAAGTTTACTTAGGAAATGCATTTCATAGTAGTTTGGGTATAAGACACTTGGGTGTTTGTGCCACATTGGGATAGTGTGTGTAGGAGAATTTCCACCTTTTATGGTGTTGATCTTGTTACTACTTTATCATATCCACTTATTGTGGAGTGATAATTCCACCTTTGGTGGGTGATCCACCTCATGTGGAATATTTCATTGTTTCTCCTACCTACCCGCACCTATTTCCTACCTACCCTTGTTTCTTATTGAGCCACATGTCATGTTTGTGTGCTCACATATCCATATAGCCTTGCCTATATAAGCAGGCTCATATTCATTGTAACAACAACTATTGATCATTTTTTATTGATGAGAATACAATTTATTCTTGTCCTATATTGTGTCTCTATTTTGTACATTTCATTGAGCTCTTGATCTTGGCAAAATCTCACATGATATCAGAGTCATTAGAGCATCATTGATTCATCTTGAAGAGGTATTATTGCGATGTCAAGAGGCAGATCTGAGGAGCAGTATCTTTTGGAGGTGTCCTAGACCAGATCCGACCTCGTCATTGCATCCAGATGGCCGTTTCCATGAATTTTGGCTATAAATTCGGCCTATTTTGGTGAGAGAAATTTTTTTGCCCATTTTGGCTAGTATTGTACGAATTTCGAAAAAAAAAATTATATTTCTGCAAAAAAAAATATTCTGAAAAAAAAAATCAAAATTTTGGTGGTCAGAAGACCCCCCCCCCCCCCTAATCTGTAGGTCTACAGGGCTCCACCACCAGCGGCACAACCACTGGCGGCTTCACTGCCTACACGGCACTGTCGTCGCGCAACTCCCCCAGTAGCTCCGCCCACCGACAACGTTGTCGCACAGCCACCGCGCCGCCTCCCTGCCACGCCACCCCCGCCAAACCTGCCAGCTACCACCTCCAGGCACTGCTAGCGACTCCCGCTGTCAAGTTCTGACGACCACCATCTGCCTTCTGACAGGCACCCACCGGAACGCCAGTGACTGCCAGTAGGGCCCGCCTGAGCGCCACGTCAGCAGCCCAGTTGGTTGCCAAATCACTTACGCAATCAGCACCCAGTCAACCGTGAAGTTTTGCCAATGGTCATACAACCGTCAAATTTAACCCTGCAGTTCACTGATGTCATCATTTTTCAAAAAAATTGCAGGCCCTCTCATTGAGCTTTTTTATTTTGCAGTTCAACTTCAAATGGCCATATCTTGCTCATTTTTGCTCTTTTTTTGGTGCAATTTTTTTTGAAATGGGCTAGAATTTTGTGTACTTTCATGTGGTGGAATTATTTTTTGATTTTGATGAACATATTTTTTATAATTATCAGTTTTTGGTGACTATACCCGTACAATCCCCATTTCTGCAACTTCCAAGACTTCGTTAGGGCTCATACGAACTCCTTTTCAGGTGTCATTTTTTTTTAAAGTGCATGATTTTTTCTCTACTCTCATAATATGCTATCAGTTTCCAGTTCTTATGGGTATAAATTGTACTTTCATCATATGGTCTTATTTGGCCAATTTGGCATTTGTATTGCATAGATCTATCTTTCTGATCTTTTGCTTTTTAGTTCTCAGCCTATTGGGATAGTTGTAAAACAAAATCAGAAGTCCACCTTGCCCTTTTTTGCAAGTGGCCTATTATACACACACTACATATAAAGTGCCAAAATCATCATTTTTGGGGGGTGGTACTTTGATTGAGTGAATTTGGGGGGTGTCTCTTGTGCTTTTGTGCTTTTGGTGTTCCTTCCTTTTTGCTGCTATAGGTTCTTCTAATTTTTCTCTATTAACTTCTCATAATTATGCTACTTAGAAAATTGATGTATGGAGTAAACTTATGGAAAAAGGACTAACTCATTATATTGATGGAACTATTGTTGCTCCCACTGATCCTAAGATTGATCCAGTTGGTCACTTGGATTAGCTCACTAAAAATATCATGGCAATTGGTACCTTAAGAAAGAATGTATCAAAGGATCTCATTTTTCATATTGAGAAATGTACTCTAATCAAAGATGTTTGGAAAAAGTTTCAAGACTTGTATGGTCAAGTTGATGAGATTAGGGGATATCAGATTGATAGTGATCTCACCATGTTAGATCCTGAGAACTTTGATACTGTACAAGATTATGTCACTAAGGCAAATGAGTTGAGGGCACAACTCAAAGATTGTGGCATTGATAAGAAGGATACTCAATTGATCTTCAACTTGATGGGCAAGCTTCCACAAGAATATGCAACATTTGTTTCTAGTTTCCAAACCCATAGGATGACAATGGGTTCAAGCTACACAATGCCTACATTTGATGCTTTCACTGAAATGTTGATGATGGAACAAACTAAGTTGATAAGCATGGGCATTCTTAAGGCTTCTAAGTCTCAAGCATTAGTGGCAAATCAAGGGAACAAAGGAAATCAAGGAAAGGACAACTCAAACAAGAAGAAATGGCAATCAAAGCCTAAGGACAAAGCATCATCTTCTCCACAACAAGGAGATTCATCCTCTTCCAAGAGGGATAACTCACCAAAGAGGGAGAGACCTACTTGTGCCTATTGTAAAAAGTTTGGTCATGAGGAGCGTCGTTGCCATTCTAAGAAGATTGATGAGCTTACACATATCCTCAAAAAGCATAACATCGATTTGCCTAATGTATACAAGAAGGATAATTCATCAACTTCCACTTCCTCACATTCAAAAGGAAAAGGGCAAGCATTCATGGCTTCTACAAGTGGGAAGACTCACTCTTTTGGGACAAGAAAAGGAAAAGCTCTATGTGCTACTACCAGTCATGATTCAGAGAGATGGCCTCTAGATTCAGGGGCTTCTCATCATATGGCATCTTCGCAGTCTATGTTCTCTACATTCGAGCCTTGCACCATGCCACAGATTTTGATGGGCAATCATACATACATGGACGTGATTGGGAAATGATCTATTGACATTGGGGATAACTCCTTCAATGATGTGTTGTGTGTACCCCACTTGACAAACAATCTCTTTTCCATCTATCAAATCACACATGGCACAACTAAGAGAGTTGTGGAGTTCACACCTGAGTCAGTTTTCATTAAAGACTTGGAGACTAGAGCTATCATTGCAAATGGGGTGGTTGATCATGCATCTCAATTATACTCCTTTTCAGATTTTGTTGATGATGATCTCACATTTGATGATTCTACACATGATGATCACACTTCTTGTGATGGTTTAGATTTTGAGGAGAACTTTGGGCACTTGAACATGGGGATTCTCGCATGTGACCCCGTTCTTGAGCCTTGTATTTCATCTCCTCATATTGATATCACATCACCTATTGCACCTAATGATGCAGATAGTGCGACAGTTTTGCCTTCATGTGATTCAGTGCAGCAGGATATTCATTGTCTTCCAGCTTCAGATTCATGGGATGATTACTTGACAGACATTGCAGGTTTGTTTGTGGAATCCTACATTGCAGATTTGGGAGACATCATTGATGACATTCATCTTCTCTTTGATGAAGATGATCCTTCTTTGATTGTTGTGAGGGAACACTCTGACCCTCTTGTTCATCCTCTACATGATCATTCTTTCGAGGTTGACATGATTGTGGATACTTATGTACAACAGTTGGAGCAGGTCTCTTTATGTTTAGAGGAGACATGTGAGTTTTTGGGACATGTTCAACATTCATCTCCACTAGATCTTGGAGTTCCTTTTTCAACAGTGTGGAGTAGTTTACCACCTTTGGAGGGGGTATCTTTTAGCATCGACATGGGGACACCTGATCAATTTTCAAAGATTCCTTTCATCATGAGTTTTTTTCATACATCTTCCCTTCATGATTGGGGAGACTTCATGGATACACCTTTGGTTTTGTTTCTTCCTAAGGGGAGGAATGTTGTTCGACATTCATGGAGCAGTTTCTTCATACATCATCGAGCTTCTATCATTGGTGCAGATTCCACATTAAGGGGGGGCTTCCTAGCTTCTCTTCTTCTCTCATATGGGGGGGACTTTTTCCTCACATGGGGTTTTGTTCCTCACATTCTTCTATGAGAGTTCTCTTATATAGCTTTCATCTCTCTTTTGGGGGAGTGTTTTTTCCCATTGGGTTTTTCTCTCTTTCCCCGCTTTGTGAGAGATTTCATTGCATTGGTTTTCATGCATTTGAATTTGTACATGGGTACCTAACATGGCCTAGTAGTCGAGACCCATCTTGCATTGCTTAGTTGCATTGTAGACTTAAGTGCATTCCCCTAAGTTGCACTTAAGGGGGGGTGTTGGTGTAAATAATTATTCATCTTGGATATTATTACACTTTACTTAAGTTTACTTAGGAAATGCATTTCATAGTAGTTTGGGTATGAGACACTTGGGTGTTTGTGCCACATTGGGATAGTGTGTGTAGGCAAATAGGTGTGGGAAGGTGGAATTATCACTTATTGTGGAGTGATAATTTCACCTTCGGTGGGTGATCCACCTCATGTGGAATATTTCATTGTACAGGAATCAGGGATAAAAGAGGCCCCTATAGGAGAGACAAGAGGAGGATACCTTTAACAGGTTTGAAGCCCTAAACGACCTCACCCAACAAGAGGTTAACCCTGGGCTGACTCCTTTGGATTAGGGTGCATCAGGGTTGGTCAATGATAGTGTAGATTGGGACTCGACCTAGGCTCTGTAAATTGCTGGGAGCCACCAAATGGAGATGGATATGCCAGTTGTGGCTCAATTGGGGATCATTCCTAGTGTTGTAGTGGAGTTGGCTGGGGGGATGTTTCTCCTTCAACTCAAAAATTGGAATTTGTTGGGGCCAAAAGTAACAAGATGGGCTTACATTTGGGTCTCCATCAAAAGGACATTAAGAAAGGATCAACAAAGAAGAGTTCAAAGGTTGGCAGAAAAAAGGATTTGGAGAAGATCAAATTTATGGGAGAGAATTTGGTTGAGTCAGGGTCAGTAAAGACTCTGGACTCTCACTTTTCCAATCCCCCTAAATGATCATTTTATCATGGAATGTGAGGGGCTTGAACAGTGGCTCTAGACAAAAAGTTGTTCAGGAGTTGATAAGGAGTCATTCTCCTAATATCCTATTTTTGCAGGAGATAAAAATTTATGTGGAAAGTATGATGGATTTGGTGCCAAAGCTATGGGGGAGATGTCAGTGTCAGTGTATTGGGGCTATGGGCTCCTTAGGAGGGGTGGCCTATCTTTGGAACCCTTTAAGGATTCGCCTTGTCTGGTAGGTGGCCTCCAGATCTTCGTTATCTGGGGTTGTCTCTAGTCTTGAGATTGGGGAATATATCTTGTTTACTAACATCTATGCCCCCACTAATCTTCAAGGTAAGCAAAACTTATGGTCCCATATTTCTTGTATGCGAAGGTTGGTCCCTTTTCATCCTTGGATTATGGTGGGCGATTTCAATGCCATCCTTGAGTTGAGTGAGAAGAAGGGGGGTGTTATGTGGTTGGAACCTTCGTCTTTCCTTTTTCGGGATAATATAGCATCGTTGCATCTTGTTGACATTAAGCCTAGTAATGGTCTGTTCACCTGGAACAATAGGAGGGTAGGGGAGTATTGGATTGCGGAAAGGTTGGATCATTTTCTGGTTTCTAGTTTTTGGATTGGTGGGGAGTGGTCCACAAGCTTTGAAATTCTTGACTGGAGAGGGTCCAACCACTGGCCCGCCAAGATGGTTTCTTCTTCTACTCGGGTCGCTTGCTCCCCTTCATTCAAATTGAAACTTATGTGGCTTCGGGATCCTGCTTTGCAGACTCTTGTAGCAGAGTGGTGGAGGAAAGGGAGGCCTACCTTTGGCATTGCTATGTACACTTTTGCCAAGCAACTGCAATTTGTTAAGTTTCAACTTAAACAATGGAACTGTCAGGGTTTTAGGAATATTTTTCATGCTAAGAAAGATGCTTAGATAGTGTTGAATGGCATCACCAGCGACATCAGAGAGCATGGTTTATCTAAAGCCTTGCTTAGGGAGGAAGACAAGGTTGTCAAGGCTTTAGAGGAATGGGAGCTTAGGGAGGAAATATACTAGAAACAAAGAGCTAGTATTGATTGACTTCAAGAGGGGGATAAGAACACTACCTTCTTCTTCAACTTAGTGAAAGCAAGAAGGCATGGGAATGCCATTCCTGTTCTGGTCAATGATAGAGGTGAGCATTTGTTATCCTTGCAGGAGATATTTAGGGAGTCTTTACATTATTTCCAGTCCCTCTTCAGGGAGGATTCTTAGGGGGAATCGATGGAGGAGAATCAAGTTCTCGATTGCATCCCTTCTCTAGTTACTAGGGAGATGAATGAGTAGCTTATGGATCCCATTTCACTGGAAGAACTAGAGAGGATTGTTTTTCACATGAGAAAGGGAAAGGCTCCTGGACCAGATGGGTTCCCAGTTGAATTCTTTCAAGACTTTGGGGATATTATCAAATTGGATTTATGGGAAGTAGTTCAGGAGTCCCAGAGAAATAAGTAGATGCTTCGGGCTTTGAATGCGAGTTTCATTGCACTTATCCCCAAGTGTGATGGGGCTAGCCGGTTAGGCCAATTTTGACCTATCTCTCTTTGCAATGTGATTTACAAGATCATCTCTAAGCTGATAGTGGATAGGTTGACAAAGTGTCTCGGGGATGTTATCTCTGAGGAGTAGAGTGGGATTATGGAAGGGTGCCAAATCCTAGATGGGGTGGTCATTGCTACGGAGACCATTCACTCTATGGCAACTTCCAAGGAAAAAGCTATGTTTATTAAGTTGGATATGGCTAAGGCTTATGATAGAGTTCATTGGTTCTTCCTCCAGAAGATTCTTAGGGTGTTTGGCTTTGCTGACGAATGGATCCAATGGGTTATAAGTTGTGTTACATCTACCTCTTTCTCGGTGCTAATCAATGGAGATCATACTGAGTTGTTTGGTGCTTCTAGGGGTCTTCGCCAAGGGGACCCCCTATCCCCTTACCTATTCATTCTTCTAGCTGAGGGTCTGGGAAGGTTGATTAAGCATAATGTGGGTCTGGGTTTTATTTAGGGATGGAGTTGGGGTAATGACTTGCAACTACAATCTCATTTGCAGTTTGTTGATGACACGACCCTAATGGGACTTGCTCGGATTAGAGAGGCCACTAATCTGAGAAAGTTTTTGGATGTTTATCTTGCAGCTTCGAGCCAGTTGATCAATGAGGATAAATCCTCCATCCTCTTCTTCAACACTCCTAGTACTATTCAAAGGAGGATTGCTCTTATCTTAAGATTCCAAGTTGGCTCTTTTCCCTTGACCTATTTGGGTATTCCTATTTCTCTTGGTAACCCTCCTAGGGAATCTTAGCACGGTATTTGTCATGTCCCCTCTTTAACTCTGTCTAGCAGAGACATGTGAGTCAGCTTATTATGGGGTCTTGTAGGCTGACAGTGATGGATAGAGACTCAGTGTGGTTATACAGTGTTTGGGACTTGGTGTTCTAACAGTAGTTGATCAGTTTGGAGTGATTCCTTATTTTTAGGAGGCAGTTCCTACGTTTATGGAGGATATCCCTACTATTTAGGAGGTTATGACCATACCCAAGGTTGGGTATCCTTGAGATTATTCCTTGGGTTCATTTTTAGAGGATTTGGGTTTGTTTCCTAGTTTCTAGGAGCATCCCTAGATTTTAGGGATGAGATTGCCAGTGGATCCTTGATTTCCGACTTCAATCATAGACAGGTGGCAGGTTGACTTTCTGGTTTGTGGTGTCATTTGAGCATTTTGCAGCTATTTGGGTTATATTTTTAATATTTCCTAAGTTAGCATTTATTATTTAAATAAGGCTATGTTTATATCCATTTTGATATAATAAGGGGTTTTTGGCCTCATCTAGATGCGTATCCCTTGGTGTAATAGCTCGTTGGAAAGGTCTTGGAATTTTCTAAATATTTCTCTTTTGACTCAGATCCTTTCGGTGAACGGATTTCTTTATATTTGAAAAAGGGTTGTTTTTCTATGCACTTGGCAACTTAAAATGAGAAATATAACATTTTAACCCTAAACGCCACATTGAGTCACTTTTAGGGTTCAAGCTAAGGGGGATGGTGTTATAAGGAAGTTGAGACCTAATTCTTGGTATCTTTTACACATTTTCATCTTTGATTTGGAGAATTTTCTCTGGAGAGCAATTCGGCATCTGGGACGAAAACCCTAGGGTCTTGCATGTCTGGGACATAGCCCCCAGCACAGTGGTTATTGGTTCTAGCATTCAGTTTTAGTACCTTGGAGTTGGTACAACATCTTTCTGGCGGATTCAGTGGGCAGAGTTAGGGTTCAACGTGGACATTGGGGTTTCCAACTTAGCATCACCTAATAGCCATACGATTGTACCTTGCAGCCATTTCTCTTCCCACATGGAGCTATGTAAGAGCGTTGGACATTTGCAGCAACTTCATTCTTGATTGCAGTATTCACTCTCTATCCAGGTTGGAATCATTGTTATTGTAATCTTCCTGGAATTGTTTGGAATCACTATCTGGATAATTATTTGATTTAAATAATCAGAAATCTGTTTGGTACGATTCTGATTTGGCTATGTATGAACATTTATTTCCAGTACTCTTTTCATGTACTTGTTCTTCAATTATTACTTGCTGAAAAACTATCAAAAAACACAAAAATAAACAAACCTTCTGCAACTTCTGTCTATTCTCTAAAACCATTAAAGGAAACACAGGAAAATATAGTTTATTAATTTAAAAACTACAGCAGATCAGCAAGGGGATCCATTAGGGATCTTTCAGTGGTATCAGAGCTATCATCCTGTCAGCCTGTAGGGTTTGTGTGGAATTTTCAAACTAGGGTTACATTTTATTCTATGCATCTAGGTAGAGAGGAGATACACAGGTATTATACATGCAGGGTAGCTCAATAGGAGCGTGAGAGTGGAATTGAATAGGTACCCAATATGGTGGATGAACAAGGGAGTGCTAGACAGAACCGGATTAAGGATGAAGAATGGGAGATGATGAGAACTCTCATCACTACATAGCCCAGGATAGTCCAGACACTTGATAGAATACAGGAAACCTTGGCACGAATGGAGTTGGATAGACATAGGGGCAGACATGGGTGGAGCAGATTAGTTTCAGTGGTAGGCAGTCAGCATAGCCATCAGTCCCATTCATCAGTTGGGAGCTCCCTTCATTCCTCTAGGCGGGAATGCCATCGTACACTTGCTACAGATAGACCTTTGTTTCCTCAGTTTCTACCAGGTGAACAACCAACACAGGTAGATCCACTAGAGGTTGGGTTCCAAGAGTCAGTTTTGGCAGCCACAACTGAGTGGAGAGCCCTACCCCCAGAGGTTAGGGATGTTTTCCCTCTTCCCCAGTATTGTGCACAGCGTAGAGATACAACTAGGTTCAGAGGAGATCATGGTTATAGACCACCACAACAGCAGAACTATGACCTCAATAGAGCTATTAGGAAGATCACATTGGCTACATATGATGACTCTGGTGATACGAGTGCTCGAGCTTGGGTGCACAAGCTGGACATATATCTATCCTTGAGGCCCATGCCTGAGCGTGAGGCTATTTAGTTTGTTGTGTTGCATTTAGATGGGATTGCCTATGATTGGTGGCACCATGGATTGGTCACCCAAGATCACGCTTTGGTACGTTCCTATGTTGAGTTCATTGAACGACTCATTACACGGTTTGACCATAAGGATACAGAGCTCTACTATAGAGAGTTGGCACATCTTAGACGGACTGGGCATGCAAAAGCTTATATTAATGAGTTCCAGCATATTGCGGTTATTGTACCTAATATGCCCTAGAGGTGGAGTGTGATGTTATTTATTGAGGGATTGCAAGATAGACTTAAGGGATTGGTATGTGCTTTCCAACCAACCCCTCTTAAGGAGGCCATTGATGTGACATTGAGACTGGATACCGTTCCCACTTCTTATCAGGTAGATAAGAAGCCATTCAAGGACTCTCGGCCTGCACAGAAGGCCAATACCTCACAGAATAAAGGAGGGTCATCATCAAGACCCCCTTGGATGAATCAGGAGACGAGGAACGAATTGAGAAGAAAAAAATTATGTTTTTCCTGCAAGGAACCTTGCGAACCAGGACACCGTTGTATGGGTAAAGGAAAGGTTCATTTGATTGAGGTGACATCTGAGTTAGGGGATGAGGAGGTACCCGACACTGACACTGAGGATAGCATGGGGGATGTTGAGCAAGTGTAGACACAGTCGAAGTTAGATACCCTTGAGCCTTTGGCGACAGCCAAAGTAACTATGGCTACCCTCTCCAGTTATCCTAAATTTCATGCCTTTCGATTGAAAGGTACACTGAAGGGCAAGCGGGTCATGAGCTTGGTAGACACAGGTGCCACACATAACTTTATTGATCAGAAGTTAGTGTAGAGGCGTGGATTGCAGTATGAGGAGTTTGGTTGTTTTGGAGTGAAGGTGGCAGATGGTGCAGTTTTGGGTTGTACTAAACGGATTCTAGAGCTTAGTATTCAGATGGGGGATTATACTTTGACCGATGATTTTTATGTGCTTCCATTAGAGGATTATGATGTGGTCTTGGGCATGCAGTGGTTACAGGGTATTGGGCATTACATTATTGATCACCACCGTATGCAGTTAGAGTTCCTTTCTAGGGGGAAGAAGACTATCTTGAGGGTAGCTTCAGATGGTGGACCTAAGGAGGTGTCTTCTCGTAGGATGGAGACTATTATTAGACATAATGATGTGATTTGGGCTACACACTATTTGGTGAAGTCCAAAACACCTACACCTCAGGATGGTAGGGTATTTCATGTTGATATTTAGTCAATGATGGACCGTCATGGGAGAGTATTTGGTGACATACCTTCTGGAGTGCCTCCAGATAGAGGTTTTGAGCATGGTATAGAGATGGAGGATGGAGCGAAGCCAGTGATTACTACCCCATATCGTCATCCTAGAGCCTATAAGGATGAAATTGAGAAGACTATTCATGAGTTGTTGGATATGGGTTTCATTCGGCCTAGTTCTAGCCCCTTTGCTTCTTCTGTAGTGCTTGTTAAGAAGAAGGATGGACTCTATGGATGTGTATAGATTATAGAGCCTTGAACAAGAAGACAATCAATAACAGATACCCTATTCCATGCATTGATGAGTTGTTGGATGAGCTTCATGGAGCTATCTACTTCTCTAAGATTGATCTTCATTCAAGTTACCATCAGATATGTGTACGAGCAGAGGATGTATACAAGACTGCCTTTCATTGTCACTATGGGCACTATGAGTTTCTAGTAATGCCTTTTGGCCTTACCAATGCACTGGCCACTTTCCAAACCTGTATGAACCATATCTTCAACAAGTAGTTGAGGAAGTCGGTTCTAGTGTTCTTTGACGACATATTGATTTACAGTTGTACTTGGGAGGACCATCTCAGACATGTTGAGGAGGTGCTTAGCATTATGGAGAGCCAGTCTCTATTTGCTAAGTTATCCAAATGTGAGTTTGGACTTAGGGAAGTTTTATATTTGGGCCATGTGATCAGTGTTGATGGGGTGAAGGTGCATGAGGAGAAGATTCAGGCAATTCGGGATTGGCCTCACCCTCAGAACATTACTAAGTTACATGGGTTCCTTGGTTTATGTGCTTATTACAAAAGATTTGTGAGAGGTTTCTCTCAGTTGGCAGCACCTTTGACAAACCTCACAAAGAAAGGGGCGTTCAGATGGATAGAACAGGCACAGGGAGTCTTTGATAGACTCAAGGAGGTTATGAGCACTTGTCTAGTTTTGACATTACCTGATTTCTCGCAGCCATTTGTCCTAGAGTGTGATGCTTTAGGTCTGGGCATAGGAGTTGTGTTGATGTAGATCAGACATCCCATTGCCTATGAGAGCCGGAAGTTGCGAGATAATGAGAGGTTGTACTCTACCTATGATAAGAAAATGTTGGCTATTATGCATGCTTTAGCCAAATTCAGACAATATCTTGTTGGCAACAAATTTGTGGTAAGAACCAACCACAATAGTTTGAAATATTTCCTAGATCAGACAAATCTCAATGATTGACAACAAAAATGGGTGAGCAAGATTCGGGCTTATGAATTCGATATCAAATTCATAAAGGGGAAGAATAATACTATGGCTGATGCACTCTCTAGGAAACCCTCACTTGTTGCCCTATGTTCATTGAGCGAGATTTCAGTAGATTGGAAGGCTCAACTTTTGGTTGAGTATTCCAAAAATCAGCATGCTTGTGAGGTCATGGATGGTTTGATAGTGGATGATAGATACAGTGTGGTAGATGATATTATCTATTACAAGGGCAAGGTTTATCTTGTTCTGGGTTCACAGTTGAAGCAACAAATTTTGCATGCTTTCCATGATACTCCTACGGCAGGACATCCAGGGTATGTTAAGATTTACAGAGTGGTTCGAGAGAGATTCTCTTGGAAGGGTCTCAAAGATGATGTTGTGTGGCATGTCCGTGAGTGTATGACTTGTCAGCAGAACAAGTCAGAGCATACTTATCCTGCTGGGTTGTTACAACCCTTGCCTATACTGGAACAGAAGTGGACTGGGATTTCTATGGACTTCATTACAGGTCTTCCTCGGGTGCAAGGGAAGGATTGTATCTATGTGGTCATGGATAGGCTAACAAAATATGCACACTTCTTTCCCATTGCATTTGATTTTACAGCATCTCAGGTGGCTGAGCTATTTTTCAGAGAGGTGTTTAGACTCCATGGTCTTCCCAAGACCATAGTGAGTGACGAGTACATCAGAGTCATGAGTTCCTTTTGGCAGGAACTTTTCAGGCTAGCAGGCACTGAGTTGACACCTAGTACTAGTTACCACCCTCAAACAGATGGACAGACTGAAATAGTCAATAAGTGGGTTGAGGGATATTTGCGTAATTATGTGTCAGGGTAGCAAAAGGCATGGGTACGTTGGTTGTATTTGGGCGAGTATTGTTATAATACTACGCACCATATGTCCATTGGTATGATGTCTTTCAGAGCTCTCTACGACTATGAGGCATTATCCTTCAATGATTTAGCTTTGAGTGACAGTAGAGTTCCTTTGACTCAGGATTGGTTACGGGAGAACAAGGATATCATGAGATCTCTCAGGGAGAATTTATAGCATGCACAAAATCAACAAAAGATATACGTTGATCGACATAGGGTTGAGAGAGAATTTGAGGTGGATGACATGGTTTTCTTGCGCTTACAACCATACCGGCAAAGCACCCTTAAAGCGGGGGGAGCTGAGAAGCTTAAACCACATTTCTATGGACCATTCAGGGTACTCAGGCGAGTTGGAGAGGTTTCTTATGAGGTTGAGTTACCACTAAGCAGTAAAATTCATAATGTGTTTCATGTATCTTGCCTGAAAAAGGCCCTTGGACAACATATCACAGTTTCACCCGATTTGCCTCCCATGGATGAGGAAGGTAAATTGACTTTGGTTCCTGAGGAGATTCTTGAGGTGAGGGAACGACGGTTGAGAAGCAGGGTGATTCGTGAGTATTTGGTATGTTGGAGAGATCTTCCCATAGAGGATGCCACTTGGGAGGGTGAGGCCATTTTACAACATCCAGCATTACAATTGCTTGTGGGCAAGCATCTCCGAGAGGGGAGGACTGTCATGTCCCCTCTTTAGCTTTGTCTAGCAGAGACATGTGAGTCAGCTTATTATGGGGTCTTGTAGGCTGATAGTGATGGATAGAGACTCAGTGTGGTTATATAGTGTTCGAGAATTGGTGTTCTAGCAGTAGTTGATCAGTTTGGAGCAGTTCCTTATTTTTAGGAGGCAGTTCCTATGTTTATGGAGGATATCCCTACTATTTAGAAGGTTATGACCATACCTAGGGTTGGGTCTCCTTGAGATTATTCCTTGGGTTCAGTTTTAGAGGATTTGGGTTTGTTTCCTAGTTTCTAGGAGCATCCCTAGATTTTAGGGATGAGATTGCCAGTGGATCCTTGATTTCCGACTTCAATCACAGACAGGTGGCAGGTTGACTTTCTAGTTTGTGGTGTCATTTGAGCATTTTGCAACTATTTGGGTTATATTTTTAATATTTCCTAAGTTAGCATTTATTATTTAAATAAGGCTATGTTTATAGCCATTTTGATATAATAAGGGGTTTTTGGCCTCATCTAGATGCGTATCCCTTGGTGTAATAGCTCGTTGGAAAGGTCTTGGACTTTTCTAAATATTTCTCTTTTGACTCAGATCCTTTCGGTGAACGGATTTCTTTATATTTGAAAAAGGGTCGTTTTTCTATGCACTCGCAACTTAAAATGAGAAATATAACATTTTAACCCTAAACGCCACATTGAGTCACTTTTAGGGTTCGAGCTAAGTGGGAAGGTGTTATAAGGAAGTTGAGACCTAATTCTTGGTATCTTTTACACATTTTCATCTTTGATTTGGAGAATTTGCTCTGGAGAGCGATTCAGCATCTGGGATGAAAACCCCAGGGTCTTGCCTGTCTGGGACGTAGCCCCCAGCACAGTGGTTATTGGTTCTAGCATTCAGTTTCAGTGCCTTGGAGTTGGTATGACATCTTTCTGGAGGATTCAGTGGACAGAGTTAGGGTTCAGCGCGGAGGTTGGGGTTTCCAGCTTATCATCACCTAACAGTCGTACGACTGTACCTTGCAACCATTTCTCTTCCCACGTGGAGCTATGTAAGAGCGTTGGACATTTGCAGCAGCTTCATTCTTGAGTGCAGTATTCACTCTTTATCTAGGTTGGAATCATTGTTATTGTAATCTTCCTGGAATTGTTTGGAATCACTATCTGGATAATTATTTGATTTAAATAATCAGAAATCTGCTTGGTACGATTCTGATTTGGCTGTGTATGAACATTTATTTCTAGTACTCTTTTCATGTACTTGTTCTTCAATTATTACTTGCTGAAAAACTATCAAAAAACACAAAAATAAACAAACCTTCTGCAACTTATGTCTATTCTCTAAAACCATTAAAGGAAACACAGGAAAATATAGTTTATTAATTTAAAAACTACAGCAGATCAGCAAGGGGATCCATCAGGGATCTTTCACTCTTTCCCCTTGACTTGTTTGGGTATTCCTATTTCTCCTGGCAACCCTCCTAGGGAATCTTAGCAGGGTATCTTGGATAAATTTCATAGGAAAGTTGATCACTAGACAAATAGATAGTTATCCTTTGCTATGAGGGTTTAGCTGATTCAGTCGGTGGTTCAGGCTCTTCTAATTTATCGATGTATGCTTCAAGTGGCTCCTAAGTGGTTCTTGAAGGGATTGGACTCTCTGGCAAGGCAATTCTTATGGGTAGGCAATCTTTCCTCTTCCAAATGGAGTCTCGTCAATTGGGATTTGGTGTGTAGCCCGAAGCAGTTAGGGGGGCTTGGTTTAAGGCAGTCTATTTTATTTGGAGAGGCTTTGGTGGGTAAATTGTACTGGAGGTGGTGTGCTGAGTAGGATTGTGGTTGGGCTAGGATTTTGGCCTATAAATATATGCACAGGATCCCGAGGGAGGAAATTCCAAGATATCCGCTTGAGGGAAAAGGCTCAATGATTTGGAGTACTGTTAAGAAGGGGTCTTCTCTAATTAAAGAAGGTCTCTTTTGGATTTGCAGGAGGGGGGAAGAGATCCTATTTTGGAATGACTCTTGGGATGGTTACCCCCCATCCTGGAGCAGTTTCCCAACCTTGGGAATCTTTACCAGAGGTTTTTGGAGGCATGGTGGTCTAGGGTGAGTGACTTCAAGGTTGTGTATAGGTGTGGGAGGTTGTAGATGGAGCGGTGGAAGGCTCCTGATGAGTGGCCAGTTGCTGGGATGGAGGAAGAGTGTCCTGAGCTGCATGGCATTTTGGCGAATAAACACTATAGTTCACTCAAGGATAGGGATGGACTTGCTTGGTTTCTGAATCCTAAGGGCATCTTTACTGTGGCTAGTGGATATCGGGAACTGCTATACCAAAGACTTGAGGGAAGAGAGGTTCTCTAGTGGAAACAGGTGTGGAATATTTTTTCTTGGACGAAGTGTAACTGCTTCGCTTGGACTTTGGCTTTGAATAGATGCCTAACTTGGGACAATATTTGCAAGCGGGGATTTTTAGGGCCTTCCATTTGTGCCTTGTGTGGTAATGGGGAGGAAGACTCCTCACACCTGTTCTTCAGATGCCCCTTCTCTATGCTTATTTGGCACTATTGGTGGGGGGTGTGGAAGAATTATTGTGTTCACATGGATTCTTTGGTGGAGTTTTGGAGCAGTTTAGGTAGACCTCCTATCTTATCCTCCTTCCTCTAGATTGTCTGGTATATTGGGCCCATTTTCATACTATGGCAGATATGGCTCGAGAGGATCTTTTGTGAGGTCAGACTGTTAGTTCAGCAAGCGTGGAATAGAATCATTGTTATGATTCGGGAGACGGTGGAAGCTAAATGTGAGTTGAATTTTCCTCTAGATAGAGATACGAATATTGTGAGTAGGTTGGGATTGTAGGAGTTGTCTCCTGCCTCAACTAGTGTCAAGAGAGGTAGACGTACGATGAAGAAGGTTCAAAGGGTGGGAAGGTGGTTGCCTCCTTAGGATGAGTTTATCAAGATTAATATTGATGGCTCCTCTAGGGGTAACCCAGGCCCTACTGGGGTTGGTGGTGTTGGTAGGGATCGTATGGGGGAGGTGGTCTTCTTCTTTTCAGTTCATAAAGGGTGGCATTCTAATAATTTTATGGAGGGTTTTGCAATTATCTATGCCTTGGAGCGTGCTTGGGAGTTGGGTCGAAGGAAGGTTATTTGTGAATCGGATTCACAAATTGTTGTGAACTTGTTGACTAAGTAGAAGGTGAGTGGGATTCATTGGCAGTTGGCAGAGATTGTTCGTCAAATTCTTCATATTAGCTCATCAATGGAGTAGGTGTCTTTGATCCACATTCCTCATGAGTGGAATAAAGCAACAAATTGTTTGGCTAAGTGGGTCTCAGAACATGGTAGTGATTGGAAAGTTGAAGGTTGGGAGCATCTCTCCTTAGATTACTGTCAGGACTTCCAGGAGATTTTTGCTGAGGACATGGATGGGTATGAAACTGGCTGATCTTGGGCTGGGCTTGTGGTTCTTTTATGGGGCCTTGGGGCCTTGGTTCTCTTTGTAATTCTTGTGTCTGATTTTCAATAAAGTTTTTACCCCTTTATTTCAAATAAAATCATATATAAAATATAACAAATCAAAATATAGAATTTGATAATTTTTAAAATTGTAAAATTCAATCTTAAATTTAAACTGTGTAGCGGTACTCCCACTAGATTTTTTACTTGAAAGGGGTGACTCCTTTAAAGTGGCAACCACCCATATGTGGATACACGTTCTTTCGTTTTCTTAATCCCTTCTTTCATCTCTTGTCACTATTTTATCTAATTATTAAATTAAGCAAGGTAGCAATTTCATAGAAATAGAGCACTTTCCTTCATTGTTCTACTTAATTAAGATGAACCATATCAAAATCTGTTAAAATAATTGCTGTGACATTTGATATCCAAATAGGTAATACAAAATGCTCCACATAACAACATCCAAGGTTTACAGGTCTCTTACCTTGCATGATCACTATTCTAATGGAACTTTGTCATACAAACGAACAAAATATGATTTTACATGACTGCTAAATTAAACAAGAAAGCATACCATCCATGTCTAGTTAAATAATAAAATTTTAAATTAATATGAACTAAGATTGATTAATTAAGAATGAAATTGAGTAATTGACAAAAAATATGTATATTAAAATTGATTCAATTTAATTGGATTTACTTTGTCTTTAATGTAATGCCAATCTTGATTAAATTTTGACGTTGACAAGATCTCTCTCTCTCTCTCTCTCTCTCTCTCTCTCTCTCTCTTTATATATATATATATATATATTGTATATGGTGAAAATGGATAACAATAATAACAATATTGAAAGGCTAAATGAATTCAACCACCAAACCCTAGCCTAACAATCAACAAAGATCCACCATAACATGTGAAGATTACCTAAGACAATGCAAATCAAATGAAATCATAAATATTATACCATTACATGTCCAATAGGGTTTTGATCTCCATTCTTCCTATCTCCATTGATCTCGCTTGATATATTTGCTCTCAGATTTTATGTGCACAAGAGCTCAACAAAGAATGGAATGTGGTTGCAAGTAGGATCGTAGTATAGTCAAGTCCTTAAGATCAGTGATTAGCATGCATAGAATGATTAGCATGATTGATTAGAATGCATAGAATGATTAGGGTTTGATAATGAAGGAAGGCATCTCCTTAAATAGAAGACACTATATGAAATGGAGGGATAAGATTGAGAGGTGTAAAAGGAGGTCGACTAGGATTAGAGGGTAGGTAAAAGAAATAATAAAATAATGAAAGGGGTAGGTAGTGTATGAATTAAGAGATGAATGACATGTGTCATAGGTAGAAAAGGTTAATGAATTAATTAAATAAATAAAGATTTATTTAATTAATAGAAGAAGTGGGATCAATTAAATAAATAAGAATATTTATTTAATTTAGGAAAATGATAATTTAAATAAATAAATGTATTTATTTAAATGAGAAATAAGGCTAGAAGAGGATAAATGAATTAATTAAATAAATAAAGATTTATTTAATTAATAGAAGAATTAGGCTTAGATAATTAAATAAATAAAATATTTATTTAATTAGACATGACAATTTTAGGTGTCTACATATATATATTTGTATATATATCTCTATCACTCTCTCACTCTCCCTCTCCATATTATATCTCTATCTCTATATCACTTTATCTCACCATATATATATATCTTTCTCTTGCTCTTTCTCTTCCTCTTCCTCTATATTTCTCCATCTCTTCTTCTCTGTCTTTCCTTCTCCATCTCCCTCCCTCTCTATCTCATCTCTCTCTTTACCTCTCACTATCTCCCTATCTAATTGTATCCCTCTTCTTCTCTGCCTCTATCTTCCTCTTTCCTTTGCTATTTTAAGACATGTCTCCCTCTCTCCCCCTCTCCCTCTTCCTATACCTCTATATCTATATCTCTTTTCCTCTATCTCTATCCCTCAATGTTTCTCCAATATATCCCTCCATCTCTATCTTATTATCTATCCACCTCTCTCTAGCCCTTAATTTTCTCCTTCTCTCTACCTCTCTCTATATGATTTCTTGTCTCTATCTTTATCTTCCTATCTCCCCCTATACATATTTCTATTTCTTCTCTATTTTTCCATATCCCCCCTCTCCATCTCCCCCCTCTCCATATAAATCTCCTCCTCCATCTCCATCTCTATGTTCCTCTCTATCTCTATTTCCTTACCCATCTCTCTTTCCCCCTAAATATTTTTCTCTTTCCATCCCTCTCTCTCCTCTCTCTCCATGTCTCCCTATTGAAAACATAACATGAGTCTATTAGTAATGGAGCTTGATTATCTTCTTCATTTAGAGGTTTTGTTTTAATTGTGTTTGGAACCTGTAAGTGGATGCATAGTTGATTTGAAGCTATCACTTCTCTGTTCAAACCTTTCTTGCACAAACAACATCATTTTCCAAATGGCCTACCAATTGACTTCATGTATTGCACAAATGTATGTAAAAAATACACCAATTTTTTTTGTAATTGACCTTTCACACCTCTTCGGCATACCTATTGCACACTGAGGTGCTATTGCAAGTTTATTTTTATATTGAAGGTGTTCCTATATGGAATGGAAAACCTACTTTTTTAGATCAACAATTCATAATTGAAGAGAAGTCCATGCAAAATGATAGAACTAATCTCGAACATCTATTTTAAAAAGAAATTATTATTTTATGATAATGAATTGAAAAAAAAGATAACATGTTAACATAATTTAGAAAATGTTCAAAAAAATAACATACATCTATCTTTTTTTATGAGAATATCTTACATTATCTTCTTTTATTAGTTTATTCTATCTCTTCTTTTTTTAAATTTTGAAAAGGAAAAAGAAAAAAATATTTTAAAAAAGAACATGTTGCTTAAGTGTAATTTTGGCTTAAAATTGCTTAAAATTAAGCAACTAGAGTGTTCCCATGCAAATTTTAAATTAAGCGAAAAGGATAAATTAGAATATTTTCCTATTTTAGTGGAGCAACTGCTCGAAAACTGAAAATAAGCTTTGAAGAAAATGGGGGGTTGAAAATAAGCAATAACTACACTTGTTGTTATGAATGACATGTGACTCCATAATTTTTCCTCCCCCTTTTTTATTTGTTTCCAATTTTTCTCCAAAATTTATGTGAAATTTACGATGGTTGCTTACATTCATGGGGCCATCAGCTCCACAAATTACTGCCAAAAAAATTGAGCAGCAATTGCTAGCCAAAATAAGCTAAGATAAGCTAAGCAAATGAATGGGAACTTGCCCTTGTTCTTCTTTTTCTTTCAAGGATTAATATTAATTTTAATTATTTACGTCTTTTTTTAATAAAATTACAAGTTATATTAGAATTAGTTTAATTTATAGTTATTTGTTTAATTAAAATGTAGAATAGTTATATTTTGAATTAAAAATTTATCTTTTTTTATTTTTTATAAGAACATCTTTTAATATTATCTTCTTTTATTAGTTATTCTATCCCCTTTTTTTAAGTTTTGAAAAGGAAAAATAAAAACTTACTAAAAAAAATTATTCTAACTCTTATCGTTCTTCTTCTTATTTTAAGATTTATTTTTCCTTAAGTTTAAAATTTATTTTAATTATTTATCTTTTTATGAAATTACAAATAATAACTAAAATTTCGTATAATTAATTTAATTTATAAGTATTTGTCTTAATAAAATTTTAATTGGTGTAGAATAATTAGATTTGGATTTTTATTGAAATGTAAATAGTAAAATAAACTTCAAACTTTAAAACTAAATTAAGTCATAGAGTGAAATAGAGAAGCTAACTTTTTATTACTCATTTTGTGTCAACAATCCAACAATTTAGTACATGCCTATGGGGAGTTATGCTAAAGGTAGCATGTGATTTGATAAGGATTTTGTAATTCATCTTTAAGACTTCTCTCTATATATCCCTTCATATATCTTAATCTTTCTTTCTCTCCATGTCCCTCTTTCTATCTCTTTCTATCTCTATTTCTCCCTCTCTCTCTTCCTTTCTCCTTCTATCTCTCCTCTCTTTTACCCCCTCTATCTTCCATAAGTTACATGTCTAAATATTTCCTTTCTATACATATACACCCCCCCCCCCCCCTCTCTCTCTCTCTCTCTCTCTCTCTCAAGCTACTTCTCCGCCTACCTCTCTATTTCTTCACATCTCTCTATAACTCATGCATACATACATCCCTTGTTTCTCCCTCCCTATCTCTACCTCTATCTCTATCTCTATCTCTATCACATGTCTATCTCCGCCTCTCTTTATATTTCTTTCTCTATACTTCTCTCTCTAATAGGTTTCTTGGTCAACTTCTTTCTCTCTCACTCTTGCCTCTTCTATATCTATCTTTCAATCTCTCCCTTCGCCATTTTATCTAAATATCATTATCTCTACCTCGCTCTCTCTCAAATTCACGAGGCTATTCTAACATGCATCCACTTTCGAATATCTAAAGATGAAGAAACTTGTGAGTAAATCCCTCACTTCCCATCTTTCTCATATTTTTGAAAAGAAGTGTTGTTTGATGTTTTTTATTACAGTTGTTACCTAAATTCTATTTTTATGGTGGAGAGTTCAAATGCTCTTGACTTTTATTTTGATTTCTTGAAATATTATGAAAAATCGTTTATTAATTAACCGTGTAGAATGTATAATGAAATAACTTTTGATTTTGTAGCCATTTTATTTGCTTGTTTTTCGTTTCAAGAATGTGTTAATTCTATGTAAATATTTATAAGGGCCAACATGTGGTTGATTTGGTTTTATTTTCATAAATTTAATGGGATCATGTCGTGTTAAATAGAGGTTTATTTGTCCATTTTTCCAACAATGATTAATGTGCTTAAAATGTGGTTGATTATTTAAGGGTTTATGATGTGAATAGTTAATTGTAGGATAATATTTTTGATGAGCAATTTTCCTACTCATGTTTTCTTTAAAACAAAAATTAAGAGACCTCTTTGACCTACAAAGCCTAGCCACAATTCTCAAATATGCCTGAGTGTGCTTCATTTCAGGTTGAAATCCTCAAAACCACTCTCTCCCTTACTATCATCTTGAACATGTGTGTAGGAATGCAAATATTTTCCAAAAGTTTTCAAAGCTATGGAAATCTTAAATTGTGGTGGTGGAACAAGCTCATATCCATTTTTGTTGCGGGCTTATTTGGTTTTGAAAGGTTTTGAGCGTATTTGAATTGGGGAAAAAGAGAGGAGTGAAAGAAATCTAGATGGCAAGGATTGTATGGTAACACAAAGCACCTCAAATGGTAGTGATTAAATCGCAACAGAAATCTATGTCTACTTGGACTTTTATTGGGATGAGTTCTAAGCCATTTATTCACCAATAAATTAAGGCATGTGATTGTTTACATGTCAATTATCAATAATCTTGTGGGTAATAATACAACAATGGAGTATAATAAGGGAGTACATGTGAGGCTTAGAACCATTGATGTATGTGTTCTTTTTAGACATCTCCTTTCTTAAGGTGTGTTAGCTCGTTGTCCTTATATTTCCATCAACCAACTTTGGTTATTTATAGGATCATGATAAAAACAAATGAATGAATCAACATTGAAGTTAAATTGTAAGAAATATGCATATTAGTTATTATCCATGATAGCAATGTGGAATTATATAAATTTACATTCCATGCCTCATTTACTTCTTGAATTACGTTTTTGCAATTGTCGTATATTTTCAAAAACCAGAAAAATCAATTGATCTATTTGTAATGGAGATTGTGCATATGAGGCATAAGTTTGACATAGATAACTGTTTGATACAATTTTTAACACTTCATTTGTTTGTTGGGTTCATTTTTTAATTGTTAAGATTTTTTATGATATGTTTGTGTTTATGTCATTTTATATATGTTTATCTATTAAATTGCATGAAAAACTAGGAAAGAAAGTAATCCAATCATAATGCATTTTGTTTTACCTTGCTTGTAATGTAGTAGTGTGAGAATTTTGTTTTTAAAGTCCAAGAAAATAGTTTAAGGAGCCACTAAATTACAAATGAGTCTAGCAACTTTACACCTAATTTCAGAGTATATCAGCTAGTTGCATCAAAAAATTAGGTTGCCCATAATTGGACATGACCATAGTGTGAGATATTTTTTTTAAGTCTAAGAAAACAATTTAAAGAGGTACCGAATTACAAATGAGTCTAACATCCTTACACCTAATGTCAGAGTATATCATCTAGTTGCATCAAAAAATCAGGTAGCCCATAATTGGACATGACCATAGTGTGAGATTTTTTTGGCAAGATATTTATACATCCATTGTATTCAATTTTCCTACCATATTAATCAATTATATCACATAATTAAAAAAATTGAATGAAACTTCTATTGTCAATATTTATTTTTTATTTTACATAATTATACAAATATATTTTTTCTCTCTTTTTTATTGGTCCATATTGCAAACAATTAGTATAAAATTCAATTTTCTCTTTTTTATATTACACATTTCAATTTATTTCATTCATTACATCAAATTCCAAATCATATTAAATTTGTTTTCTTTTCTCCATCAATAATTTTATTTCACTTTGCAGTAGGCTTTCGTAATATGTTTCCTCGACACTATTGACACTACATTTCCCTCCTTCAAGTACTCATCCATGAAGATCATCTCCAAAAGTTTGCATAAATTTGCAACATGTACAATACATATTTGATAAAACATCTCATCAACTATTAAATCATATAAAAAGTTAAACTTCACAATATTTTAGAATTAATATATTTTTTGTTAAACTATTACTATTTTTAATGTTCTAGGATATTTATACATCGCTTTCCACCATTATGGCGTCGAGGTTAAATTTAATTTAGATTAAATTGTATGGTAATTATATCTTATATGTCTTATGTAGTTTACTTTTTGATTAGTTTTATCATGTATTAAAAAATATTTTAATTTACTTTTTACTATATATTTATATAACTAGTAGTTTTAAAAATATATATATAAAAAATATATCTTATATGATTAGTTTTATCATGTATTAAAAAACATTTTAATTTACTTTTTATTAACTAGTAGTTTTAAAAAAAATAAAAAATAAAAAATATCTTATATGAATAGTTTTATCATGTATTAAAGAATATTTTAATTTACTTTTTACTATATATTTATTTAACTAGTAGTTTTTTTAAAATAAAATATATAATTTAGTGTTGAATAGATTTTTTTTAATATCATTAATAGAGTTATTTTTTATTGATTTAAAATGAAACACTACATATATAAAAGTATTGAAAATCATCACCTTCCTTGACAACACATCCCGAATTAGACCACCATGGCTACCCTACAACTACCACCTTGACCATCATATAACTATTATCATGTATAACTACAAAAGATCATTTTTTGGCTTATCAAAGCTACCCCTACAATATACCATCCATACAAACACTACTCGAACAATCTATACACCATAGTAACAAAACCCTAAACAACCTGTAACAACCCAGTCGCTTACAATATTACCAAAAATTATAGGGTATTCACAAGGACATTGCTATCACAAAATTATACAAAAAATCAAACATCATCTTTTTCTTTTTCAATCCAAGAGGGTTGTTTACCCAATAGTCATTTGGGTCGAAAGATATACATTTCTTGCTACATTTCGCCATTGCATCCTGTTAGAATTCATGATTGATGAATTCCACAATGCCCAATAATCACCTGCATGCAAATACTTGCCACATACAAGAGAAAAAACTACAAACAAGAGAGTGCAAGAATAATTGGAGACAATTACAAGAAGAATCGTAATTGAATTAACTTGCCAGAATGAATAATTACAATGAGACCAATCTTTTAATAATGGAGATCAAAACCCTAAAGAAAACCCTAAGGGTTGAATGCATGAAATAAAATAATTATTAAATGCCTAAAAAAGCTTCCTATTAAGTGAAAAAAGAAAAGGTAACATAATTAATTAATCAATATGATTAAATTAATCAAGTAAATAAAACCTTTACTCTAACACCCCCCTTAAGATGAATTTAGGGAGTAGCCAAAAAGCTCAGTGCATGAAAGCAACTACATGCAAAAAATGCAACTACATGCAACAATGCAAAATTTGGGTCCCAACAACAAGGCTTGATGAGGTACCCAATCACAACATGCAAATCTCTATAAAGTGGAGAAAAGGAGAAAACCCAGTGGGAAAAAAACTCCTCTCCAAAAAGAGATGGAAAAAAGAAAGTACAAGTGTATGTCTCGAGAGACTCTCTCAAGAACATGTGTACAACCAACCCCCCCATGAGAGAGGTTTGAGACTTCAAAGCCCCCCCAAAATGATAGAACCCCTGTGTCGATAGTCAAACCAATGTGTCTCCAATACGGAAGAAACAAAGGTTGCGGACAAAGAAGAGGATACCACTGAACAGGAGGTGAAACTAGAAGGCTTGGATGATGCTTAAAGGAGAATGCATGATGATGTTGTAATGGAATCCCCAATGATGGTGGGACAACAGATATGCCTAATTTGTCATCTAAGAGGGAATGAACATCCTCTGAAATATCCTCAACAACTGGAATAGGTGGCTCGATGCATGGAGATACAATGTCAGGCAATGCTGAAGAGGAATCCTATTGAACATAAGCAATCGCTAGAGGAGGTGGAGGTGTAGAAGTCACAACACTGGTCTCAAGAATAACACACAAGTTCAAGTGACCCGACTTCACCTCAACATGCTCTCTTGGAGAAAGAGAGTGATTCTTCGACAATGGAGATGGTGGACCAAAATGAGAGAAAGAGTACAAGCGGGAAGAATGATCAACTGTCCCTGTTGCAATAATATTGCCAGTCTCACTGTCTCTGATGTGCAATGAATCTCAGGTGAACTCAACTATCTTCCCTGTTCCACTATGAGTAATCTGATAGATGGAGAGAAGGTTAGAGGACAAATATGGAATGCATTACATCATGAAACGTACCATCATTAATGTCGATATAACCTTTCCCACATACAATCATAACAATGTTGTTACCCATCAAAATGAGTGGTGTAGGAGAAGCCTGAAAATATGAGAAAATATCCTGAGAAGATGCCATATGATGTGAAGCACCTGAATCAAGTAACCATCTAGAAGAAAGTGAACTAACTCTTGCACATAATGCATGACCCTTACTTATGTCTTGTCCATCTGTCTGGAATGAAGAAGAAGAAGACCTGTGAGAAGTGGAAGAAGAAGGAATATCAATGTTTCTCTTTTGAAGAAGAGCTATCAAATTTGAAACCTGTTTTGCATATCCATCAATATTCTTCTCATAGCACCGAGACTCATCATGATTTGGCTTGTTGCAATAAGAACACTTAGGTCTATCTTTCTTCGATTCCCCCCCCGCCTTAGGAGGAGGTGGGCCAGAGGATTATTGTGAACTAGAATCTTTCCTAGGCTCTTTGGTCTTTGGCTTCTGTTTTTGCTTTTGTGGCTCCTGAGATGACTGTACAACCATGGAATGGTTCTGTGATCCAGTGTGAGAGTCCAACTGGAATATCTAGACCTTCTCACAAGTTAGACGATCACAAAACACCTCAAAAGTGGGCATGGTATGACGTGCCCCCATAGCATCCATGGTGGAGAAAAAACAAGAAGAGAAAATCTGAAAAGGACCTCTAAGCTTAGTGAGGATCATGTAGATGCACTATGTATCTGTCTTCGTAGTACTAGCACCCTCTAACTAAGATCGCAATGATTTGAACTTCATCAAGAAGTCATCAATGGTAGGAAAGGAATCAGGTGCCAAAGAAGTCAACTTTGCCTTAATCTGTAGAGCCCAAAACTTGTTGATGGTACCAAAGGGAGTCTAAAACTTAATCCACATGACCTGAGGTGTAGTGCAACCCTCAAGGTGGAACAAAAGACTATCTAAAATATTCAAAGAAATCATCCCCATGGCCTCATCCAAGCGGTTTCGGTGCTGCATGATCTCAAATACGTTAGTCAATTGAGGCCGAACCTCATCCAAAAATGACCATAACCCCTTCACCATGAGAAGGTGAGTCATACGTGCTTTCTAGGTGTGATAATTGTGCGGAGTGAGCTGATCAATAGAGGAAGGGTCTTCCATGTGAAATAGAGGAAAAATGCCCCCCACAACACAGAAACCCAAACCCTTGCACAAATCTGAAAGCTAGAAAGTGTGAAAAAGAAAAAAACACAAATGACTAATCTTTATGTACCTGATGAATTTTTTGATAAAATTAATTGTAGATCTGAATAGAGTTCGAAAAGATTTTTCCGATAATAGTTGGTTTTTTAAAAATGAACTTCAGATGCAAAAGATATGGCCCTGGGAAGTTGAAAGTCAACTTTGACTTTGACTAGAAAAACAAAGGAAAAATGGAAAAACCATAAAATATTACTCCCAGATTCGAATATGGCTTGGAAAAAGCTTTCTGACGATATATGATATGTCTAATTTCACATTCGTTTGCTCAAGATATCGCGAAAAAATGAACCCCTTGTCAAAAAAGCGTAAAAACTAGAGCTAGCGGCCCATTGGTGGTGCAGACTGGCAAAGGTGGAGCAAGGGTGGCCGGTGGCCGATGCAGTGGCGGCGCGGTGGTGCACAACCTGGCGGCGGGTCGCTAGCCACTAGTGACTAGTGCTCAGACGACGATTGAAGCCACTAGCGATTTGAGGGCTGCACAGACCGCAGCGGTTAGAAAATAGCCTGTGGTAGCGGTGAAAAAAAAATGCTCACTGCGGGCAATAATTTTATTTATTTATTTATTTATTTTTAAATTTGTGTTTTGAAGGTCGTGCCTTATGGATTCGTAGACATAGACCTCAATATTTTTCCTCCAGAAGCTGCTGACGCCAAAATAGGTCAAGTTATATGTCAAAAAGATTGGAAACGCCCTTCGGAAGCCAACCGTGAGGTCCTTTTTGGCTGAAACTGCTCCAAAAAATAGGTGCCCCCTGGATCACAAAAAAAGCTTAATTTTCAAACCCTCCCAGATCTAATTTTTGAGATTCAAATTGACCCAAGATGCACAAAAAACCTTGTTGTAAGGAAAATCTCAAATTTGACAAATAGGGTGCATTAGATCTGGAGCTCTGATACCATGTTAGACTTCATGATTGATGAATTCCACATTGCCCAATAATCACCTGCATGCAAATACCTGTCACGTACAAGAGAAAACCCTACAAACAAGAGAGTGCAAGAATAATTGGAGACAATTGCAAGAAGAATCAAAATTGAATTAACTTGACAAAATGAATAATTATGATGAGATCAAAACTCTAAAGCAAACCCTAAGGGTTGAATGCATGAAATAAAATAATTATTAAATGCCTAAAAAAGCTTCCTAAATTTAGCTTAAGTAAAAAAAGAAAAGGTGACGTAATTAATTAATCAGTATGATTAAATTAATTAAGTAAATAAAACCTTTACTCTAACACATCCCTTGCTAGAGCTAGCTCTGCTTCCTTCTCGTGTAGAAATTCCTTTAGGGCACTCCATCCTATCTAAGCTTTAGTGTGATGCTCTTCTTTGTTCAACATTGCATTCCAACTAGATAAAGGGCTGAAGTGGAGGCTCAAGATCCCCTACTTGCTACCATTCCCCATCCCTAGCCATGAAACTAATCCCTGGTCTAGCCATGACAAGCAATAATTTTATCTTGTACCTCTATTCATCCTTTACACATTTCTCCATCACCCAAAGAACTTTTTCTTTGTCACCTAGTTCCAAACCCCACACCATCACCAATGAGAAAATATATTGGAACAGTAATGGTAGTCAACCCTCACGAACACCTCACCCAACAAAATATCTATTATTTGCATAAAAATTGACTCATCAAATTTAAACACACTTTTCATCCTTTTCTCTATCACCTGGCCAAGAAAGGCTAATTTTTTCTTCGTGGTGATTAGAGTGAAATTTGCTTCTATCTATATCTTTCCCATGTCACCCATTGCCACCTTCACATTCACTGTTCTCAAGAGTTTTTGCAAGGTTTGAGATGGCAAACATCCAAATTTATAATTTAGTTTGGTCCCCACATTTAATGCACATAAATTGCCATCATTGAATTGAGAGTTGGTGGCATGCGATCCCCTTAAAAACTGAGAATAAGATCTTGAAAATCTTCCCAAACTTCATCCTTTTGCCCATCATTAAAAGCAATTGCCCGCTTTGACAAAGCATTTGCCGTAATGTTACCACCCCTATGGTGTGAGTGATATTAAATTTTTTAAATGATACCAAATAATTATGGATTAAATGAATGAATTTATTCAATCTTCAAGTGGTCACCTCCCCTTTGATGATCACATTAATAAGAATCAATGAATCCTCCTCCAGGTGAAGCTTTTCAACGACCAATTTCTTTGCCATTTTAACAACTAGGATAGTGGCTTGACACTGGACCTCATTATTTGTTGCCTTGACTGATTTTTTAGCTCCTAAAGCAATAATGCTTCCATTCCAATCTTACATTACATACCTTGCACCTAACAAACCCGAGTTACCCTTTGAGGCTCCATCAAAATTCATTTTAATCCAACCTTCATCTGGCTTCATCCATTCTACTTCCTCTTTCTCCTTACCACCTAGATTATCCCGAATAGGCTCATTAATAGCTCATGTGTCAAATAGAATATTAGTTAATATTAGTACATTTGATATTATAATATAATTTATATTCGATAATATTTTTTGCATATTATTAATAATAGATATTAGAGATACAATTCATATGTTCAAAAAGCTTGAATTAAACAGGCACCCACATACAAACCCATCCCCCTATAGCCACAATTATATCATTTAATTGAGCTTCATACAAAGATTTATCAAAATTGAAACCCCTTCCACCAACACAACCATAATCCTAATATGCCTGAACCCTAGCAGATACAAACTTCATTACATAAACCTTTTAAAACCAGAGACATTAACAAAATACAAAACAAATTGGGGCTAAAATTACACCACTTTGTAAATGAAAAAGGAAAAAAAATAGGAACCTATATCCTCTACAACATCACACATTCCAAACCTAGGGCATACTTAGAGCGATTTTGCTTGGCCCTTCACCTACATTGCTCCAACCACCACCACCCACATTAACTTCATTGAGAGCGTTCACTCTTTTGTCCCGCTTTGCCATCTGCTCCCCCAATATCAACCGCTTGCCCTTACCCCTGCCATTCTTTTTTGTAGAAACACCAATTGCAGGGCCCTAAGATTCCAACTTTTTTTCTCTCAAATAAAGCTTGAGAGAGTCCCATCCAATGGGCGCTTCCACTCTGCGCTCATCCCTGTCCAACCCAAAAGGCCAACAGATGAAAGGGACCAATTCTCTCAATTCATGAAATTCGTCTATGTCAAGCCCTTCACCAACATCAAAACAAGCCCTGAGTATAGCCATATCCAAAAGCTCCATCAACCTGCAGAGCCAATCATCCTCTACACATTGCCACATGATTTGAACCAAAACGTCATTTTGCTCGCCTAGTTCCAAGCCCCAAGCCATAACCATCATCGCCACGTCCACATTCATTTTGTACTTATGCACTGTCTTTAGGAAGCTCTCCCCCAACAACATTTACATTATCTGGAAGAAGGCATCATCACAAAACTTGAAAATGCATTTAAGTCTCTTGGCCGTGACATCTCCCACAAACGCCAGCTGCTGCCTTGTAGTGTACAAAGTGAAAGGAGCCTCCATACTTGTCAACACCTCACAACAACTTGCACTCAATACAACAAAAAATGGGTCCAAACCCCTATAATCATTTATATAATTTTAAACTATTATATTTTATAATGAAATTTATGCAATTTTATATTATATTGTATTATATTTATATTTATTTTATTTTTTAATTATAATTAAGAATATATATATATAATTTTATTAATACATTTATAATTATTTTTTAAAATAATAATATAGATCACATTTTAAAAATTGCAACATTTCAACACCACCTTCATGGATTTGAAAATTGAGTATTAGAAATATATGGAATATTAAATGAATAAAATTCTGAAGTTAAATTTGTTATTTAAATTAAAGATATTTATTTATTATAATATATATTATTTTAAATTAGCATAATAAAAATTATTAAATATATTTAAAAAATATTATTTATATTATAAACTATATATTTATATTTGCTACATATGTTATATTTTAAATGTTTGTGGGGTAATGTTTACCAAAAGTGCTCCAAACTTAGTTTCAATTTGTAAATATTCGTATGAACAAGTACCCTCCAATTGAAAGAAGATCAAATGCTCAAATAGCCATTTCACACTTTCCAAAAGGTAATGGAAAATAAGTATTCTCAAATATAGATAAATCAATGATCTTAACACCACTAGTAATTTTATATCCTTACCTTTATATATCTCCTATCTTTATCTCCTTACCTCTATATATCTTGTATCTGCCCGAACCCTAGTAGATACAAACTTCATTACATAAACCTTTTAAAACCAGAGACATTAACAAAATACAAAACAAATTGGGGCTAAAATTACACCACTTTGTAAATGAAAAAGGAAAAAAAACAGGTACCTATATCCTCTACAACATCACACATTCCAAAACTAGGGCATACTTAGAGCGATTTTGCTTGGCCCTTCACCTACATTGCTCCAACCACCACCACCCACATCAACTTCATTGAAAGTGTTCACTCTTTTGTCCTGCTTTGCCATCTGCTCCCCCAATATCAACCGCTTGCCCTTATGCCTGCCATTTTTTTTTGTAGAAACACCAATTGCAGGGCCCTGAGATTCCAACTTTTTTCTCTCAAATAAAGCTTGAGAGAGTCCCATCCAATGGCCGTTTCCACTCTACGCTCATCCCTGTCCAACCCAAAAGGCCAATAGATGAAAGGGACCAATTCTCTTAATTCATGAAATTCGTCTATGTCAAGCCCTTCACCAGCATCAAAACAAGCCCTGAGTATAGCCATATCGAAAAGCTCCATCAACCTACAGAGCCAATCATTCTCTACACATTGCCACATGATTTGAACCAAAACGTCATTTTGCTTGCCCAGTTCCAAGCCCCAAGCCATAACCATCATCGCCACGTCCACATTCATTATGCACTTATGCATTGTCTTTAGGAATCTCTCCCCCAACAACATTTACAGCATCTGGACGAAGGCATCATCGCAGAACTTGAAAATGCATTTAAGTCTCTTGGTCGTGACATCTCCCACAAACGCCAGTTGCTGCCTTGTAGTGTACAAAGTGAAAGTAGCCTCCATACTTGTCAACAACTCACAACAATCTGCACTCAATACAACAAAAAATGGGTCCAAACCCCTATAATAATTTATATAATTTTAAACTATTATATTTTATAATATAATTTATGCAATTTTATATTATATTGTATTATATTTATATTTATTTTATTTTATCATTTTAATTAAGAATATATATATATAATTTTATTAATAAATTTATAATTATTTTTTATAATAATAATATAGATCACATTTTAAAAATTGCAACATTTCAACACCACCTTCATGGATTTGAAAATTGAGTATTAGAAATATATGGAATATTAAATAAACAAAATTCTGAAGTTAAATTTGTTATTTAAATTAAAGATATTTATTTATTATAATATATATTATTTTAAATTAGCATAATAAAAATTATTAAATATATTTAAAAAATATTATTTATATTATAAACTATATATTTATATTTGCTTCATATGTTATATTTTAAATGTTTGTGGGGTAATGTTTACCAAAAGTGCTCCAAACTTAGTTTCAATTTGTAAATATTCGTATGAACAAGTACCCTCCAATTGAAAGAAGATCAAATGCTCAAATAGCCATTTCACACTTTCCAAAAGGTAATGGAAAATAAATATGCTCAAATAAAAATAAATCAATGATCTTAACATCACTACCCATTTTATCTCCTTACCTTTATATATCTCCTATCTCTATCTCCTTACCTCTATATATCTTCTCTCTCTTCTCTCTTTTATCCCTTTCACTTCCTCAACTTGATTATCTTCCTAATTTAAAAGTTTTCTTTTATTTGTGTTTGGATCTCTATAATTGAATGCATAGTTGATTTGAAGTTAACTATATGTTCATATTCAATATATTATATTTTTAATGTTGATCAAAAGTGCTCCAAACTTAGTTTCAATTTGTAAATATTCAAACGAACAAGTATCGTCTAATTGAAAGAAATCAAATGTTCAAATATCCATTTCACAATTTCCAAAAGTCAATACAAAATAAGTATGTTCAAATATACATAAATCAATGATCTTAACACTACTACCCATTAGATACTCTTTCTACCTCCTCACCTCTATATATCTACTATCTCTGGCTCCTTACCTTTACATATCTCCTATCTCTATCCCCTTACCCCCTTCTCTCCCCCCCACTCTTCCCCCCTTCTCTCTTTCCATCCCTCTCAATTCCTCTGCTTGATTATCTTCTCGATTTAGAAGTTTTCTTTTAGTTGTTTTTGAATCTCTATAAATGAATGAATAGTTGATTTGAAGTTATGAAAGTTTTCTTTTAGTTGTTTTTGAATCTCTATAAATGAATGAATAGTTGATTTGAAGTTATGTATTTATCCATTGAAATCTTTGTTGCACAAACAACATCATGCTAAGTACTATTTGTTCATCTTCAACTCTTTTTATGCAAATATCTACAACGTCACAATAAATTTCAAATTGTTTTATTGACGCATTGTGTCTCTTATTTGTAGGTGATTCATGTATTAATACACAATTGTGATTAATATTTTTGACCTTACAATAATCATTTCACACTGCTAATACATCAAGAACACCATAAAACAAAAAAATATTTTAGCAAACAATTTTTTTATTTTTTATTAAAAAAATTACATATTCACTATTAATCTATGTTAAAGCAGAAACAATAAACAAACAAAAATCAAGATCTATTGAAAGATGAACTTTTAATAAAAATTCATTGCAGAAAAACAGATCTTGAGAAGAGGTTATATGCAGATTAGATCGTGGTGCCCTAATTTTATAAGCTCTCCGTGAGTCCATAGGCTGCTTTGACCTTGTAAATGTTATTAAAATCCTCCATTTCATTTCAATCACCTCTCTCGAAACGAACGGACACTATTTTTCCGCGGCAGGAACTGGTAAGTTTGCCATCAACTTGAAAAACGCTCCAAAAAATATAAAACCCTAATTCTTCGTTATCTCTTTTCATTTATTGTGTTGCTTATTACATTGGTGGGGCATGGTCGTTATCTCTTTTCATTTATTGTGTTGCTTATTACATTGGTGGGATCCAGCCATGCCCCACAGCTAATGGAAATTCGATGCCTAAGTACCGCATCTCATTTAAACCCTAATCAATCACCAATTTTATTTAAAAAAAGAAATCCAGCTGTAAATTTTATATTCTCCCATTGATTTCAAGCGAGTTGTAATCCAATATATGAAAGCATTTTGGCAGAGCGTCCGCGTTATTCCAAGGCCATCTGCAGTTTTAGCCTCAAAGAATATCCAGAGGCGTTTTGGGATTCGAGGAGTAATGGAGGTGGAAAAGGTAAGGATTGTAGCGAGGGAGAAGCAGATCATGGTGGAGAAGCAGGGCGATGCAGTCCGGGCAATGAAAGCAGCGAAGTTGCCCCAGGAAGATATTGAGAAGGCCGTTAATGATTTGAAAAATCTTAAGCTCGAGTTGCAAGAGTTGCAGGCTAAACTCTCCGTCGAGGGCGACGCTGCCTCTCTCAGCAAAGAGGCCTTCCGTCAGGCCGTCAACAATACACTCGAAAGGAGGCTCTTTTATATCCCATCCTTCAAAATTTACAGAGGAGTTGCTGGATTGTATGATTACGGTCCTCCCGGTTGTGCTGTTAAAGCCAATGTCATTTCTTATTGGCGACAGGTTGGTTTCTCATTTTCTCTAATGCATCATTGCCCTTGTTCCATGAGCAGAACATTGATCCCTCAACACTCAAGAGGGTTTTATTTATATGTTTATTTTTAATATACTGGAAAATAAATCTACAAAAGATGATATATTTCTATGAAAGAAAAATCAAAACATTGGAAAGTTTTAAGTAAATTCTGTCCAAACCCTCAAGATGCAGCACAGAACCAGAATGTCAAAACCTTAGCGACATCCTTATGGTCATTAACAAATATTTTATCACAGAACTCGATCAACTTTGGAAGACATCGTCTGAAAGAACGAAGGAACAAGGAAGTCACAAGTGAGAATTGCCATCATCTTGATGCTGCGCTCTGCAATTAGGTCTCTCCGTGTCATTTAATTTGTTTTCTTGTCATCTCTTTAGCATCAAGCCTATCGGTGGTGTCCTATAATTGCCCTATAATACCACTTGCATGCTCTTCCACTAATTTCTCAACCCAGGCAGGATACGAACTCTCATAGACAGGAGCAAGAAGAGGGTAATTGACAAGTGAAGGATCTAAAGTGAGGGTACAATCTGAGTTGTCTTCCTCCCATGGCCCTTTGGCACGATTAGAAATAGAGGAGATTTGAAATTCCAGTCGCTCTCGAGTTGCATTTTGTTTTGTTTTAAGTTCATCCACTGCTTGAAGGGGTGCAACAAAAAGACAACGTTATTATCACCGCTGCTTCCATGACCAGTTGAATTCTCTCCACCAAGACCATTACTAGTTCTAGTATCACTTATGTCTCCTTCACATCTGCCTTGCTTAGTAACTGATTTCTATTATTCAATATTATTGTTTTGTAGTGCGTTCCAAGTCCAACTCTTGTCATCAATTTTACCTTTTCCTTGATCAAAACATAGTGAGTCCAGTTAAATACAGGTGCAACTCGTGGGAATTCGCCAGCGTTCCAAAGATGGTTGGGGCAAATTTGCATGGGATCTCTGTTGAGGAACCTCCTCAATCTGGACTCTGGGATCTGTAACCAGGCTTCAACTTGGACATCCACACACAATACAGTGATGTATGATGAAGTTAGTAAGTATCCTTCTTTTAGTTTGGAACACATCTTAATTTCTCTTTCTTTGTAAGAGCCAATTTTTTTTGTCGACATTACAGGAAATAGCTTTCTATCGAAAGTGAGAACATGTTTTTCACACTAATAATGCCAAAGTGAATGCAAATTTTTTTAGGGGTTGGGGTGCAAATTTAGGCCAAGCAATAAGGAAAACTTTCCAAGCAACCTTGGCAAAAGGACAGCAACAAACAACATGAGGAAATGATTTGTCAGCATCACCACCTAACATGAAATGGCATAAATACCGCACTTAGCAATAATAATGCCAACAACAAATTTCTGATAAAAGAACAACCGCCTGATTTAGGATTTTATAGGCTCAAGACAAGATGAGAACAGAACAAAAGGCCTATCTTACCATATTTTAAATGAATTGACAACAGAATCTTTTATTCAATTTAAAAAAATCTCTTGGGAGATGGCAAGTTTGTCATATAATTGTTTAGAAGTGTTATATCGCTAGGGTTTTAAGGACTATTGAAATCGAACTCAGATTACTGGGCTATTACAAATAAACCCACCACAAACAACAATCTAAGTAATCAGCAGCACTCAGTTCACTTAAACGGATTCACAACACACGGTGACAAAGTTTGTAGTCATAGAATAATGCACAGCAGTAGAATAATCTGCAGAAAATAGGTTTCATTTGAAATTTTTTTATGTCAGTATGAGGTTACAGCTCTTATGAGTTGGCTGTTACACAGCCCTTTGAAAAGGAGAGGTTTACTGAAAGCCCAGCCTGTTGATGAAGTCGCCTAGAGGATCAATGCATTCTTTTTCACACTTGTTTGGAAACCTTAGCCTGGTGCTCAGGCTGAACACCGTGATGTCCTCCAAGGTTGTACCTGCTGCTGGATGCTGAATTCCACAGCCCTAGGGTATTGAGATGACCCTCTCTCTTTCTCTAATTGTGGTAACCAACTGTGCCACAGGTACCCTAATCACTCAGGGTTTGTGAGATCTCTATAGTGTAGCTGTATTTCAACCTGAACTTGCTGCTATCACCTACAGGTGAGATCTAACCTGTGATTTCTGTTCTGATCAGGCAATAAAAGTTGTTAGGCCTGCTGCTAGTTTCAGATTCAAAATGTGGCGCCCTCGCATTAGTATGTGTATCTGAGCCACAACGAATGATTTGCTCTTGGATGATGGTAATCTCCTCTTGTTTCACCCCAAACAATTCACCTCTCTTCACCTGCAGATCCACAAACAGAATAAATGCTGTGCTTGCTGCAATGGCTGAAATGGTCCCACCTCAAAAATGACTTCTGCCTCAGGGGTTTCGTCCTTTGGTAGCTGGCTACAGAGCCAAATTCACAAACTTGAATTTCCAAAAGCTAAAACTATCCTTTTCAATGGCCCATGGATAGATTTGATACTGGATTGTTAATAGACCGAAGGCCCCAAATTTGGGTGCAAAAGTTCAAAGTTGAAATTTGAAATTTGAAATTTACTGTTAGTGAGAGCACCACCGGAGAGGTTAGGGTGTCGAGAAGGGTGAGGGTCCCACTTGACAACAACACTATTCCAGGGATAGCAGAGTCCATTTCACAATTAAAGTGGTCCTCAGAAGTTTGAGATCTAAAGTCCAGGATGAGCAACTTCCTAGGGTGGCTACATATATCGCAAGCAACTGCGTGCCTCTTTCTACTGGATTGCCATTTGACTAGAGAAAGTCTAAACATTTTGTCTAATTAATCAACATGTACACAGTTTAACAACCAGCATAAAGCATAAAACTAGCTATATGAGGATAAAACCTTTTAAGAAATGTGAAATTGCCTAGTCTGGAGAGCAATAGGCCTTATCATTTAGTAACATTTTTGCTCATTTTCTCAAAATTTCACTGTCATTTTTCTAGAGGAAGGATTGGACCACCTTATTAGGACCAACCCAAAATCCAACTCTTTCCTGATGCTCAGTTGAGCAATTTATTCTCCCATTCCAACAACATTGATCTATGAATAGCAAAATTTGAACATGGATTAACGTAATGAATATCAAGCCTGTTTAATTCATTACGATCCTCCTCAATACTGAAAAAAGTGGAGTATCATCAACAAGTTGGGTGTCACTTGATTATCTTCATTAGGGAGGGAAATCTATTTTACTTAAGGTTCTAAAAGGGACACACCTGCCAATAGATATTTGCAGTTCAAAAAATTAATGAGTTCATTTTTTTAACTTCTACATGGCTAGAGGCATCTTGCAAAGGAACCGTTGCCTCTGTACAAAAGCTCTTTCTAAATCCAAGGGTCCTTGGCATCCTTACAATAATAGACCATTCCATCTTGGCATAGGCTTTCACAGACTCTATTAAAGCTATACACATGTTTTTACCAACAGTCCTAAGCCATTTAGTCCCCTTCAATAACCAAGATTACATCTGCCATCTACTAACCCTGCTTATCTCTCTACTAATCTTGGATAGACTTCTATTCAATCTGTTAGCTAAGGCTTCTGGCAAAAGTTTTATCAGAAATGTTCAACAGGGTAACCAATTCCTTATTTGGTTCTTACAAACTGACATGCTCGGTCGCTTTCAAATTGGTTAGAGAAAATGATACCAGGCACAAATCTGGGAAGCAACCTATCATGATAAAAAGTGAAAGTATTTTTCTATTAATTTCAATTGACTATTTGTTTTTTAGAAGTTTTTCTTTATCATATATATGTTCACATTATAGGCTTAATTGTTCATATGGTGTGGCTCCTTCTGGGTTTGCTGCAGTTGGTTTCAATTTTATTCCGAGCAATTTGCTAGGAAGTGTTCATTCTTTTTAAAGATTCTTTTGTGGCTTCACTTCTTGTTTTTGATGAGTATTGTCTTCGTCTTTAACAATGTTTGCCATAGTAATGTTAAAAATAATTGCCATAGTAATGTTAAAAATAATGTCTATTTTGCATTCTGTTATATTTCTCTCCGACAATTTTTGTTTGTTCCAGCAAATACTTCATGTCAAATGATTGGAACCTTTTTAATGTAGTAGGTTACTTACACAGACTTCAGTGTAGGTACTTTTGTTCTTAGTTTTATTTGTTCTATAAGCATTAACGACTATTATTTGGTAGTCGTTGTGCTTATTCATTTCTTTGTTTTAGAGGCTCTTGCACTTAAGTTATAAACTATATAAATGTGATTATAGGGATTCCGTTCTATTCTACATGTTCCTTTTGAGAGTTTTATTTATGAACCATAACTTAGGTAAATCCAATTTAGGGATTCTGTTTTAGTTGACATGTTCTTTTTGATTCATGCTTTATTCAGAACTTAATCAATTTAAACTTTTGAGATTCTATTTCAGAATACAGGTTCCGGTTGACTCCACTCTTAGTTATATGCCTCATAAAGCCCGCGTGCTATGACTGTTTAAACTTTAGCCAAAATTCTGTTCCTGACATGGAAATTACTGCTCTGCATTATCTCCATGAAGTATCTCAAACATTAAAGGTTTTAGACTATGTTTGTACTACTGCATTATTGGAAGAGTTTCTGGAATTTCGACTGCACAATAGTGTGAAATTGCCTTGGTTTGAAGCCTATAGATTCTTGCTATTGAATTTTGTACATTTATTGAAAATTTATAATGTGCAAACTAAAAAGTGGAAAGCAACTATTTCGTGTTTTTTTGCAGCACTTTGCTTTAGAAGAGAACATGTTGGAGGTTGATTGTCCATGTGTTACACCGGAGGAAGTGCTTAAAGCATCTGGGCATGTTGACAAATTCACAGATCTAATGGTGAAAGATGAGAAATCAGGCATGTGTTATCGGGCAGATCACTTGCTTAAGGATTACTGTAAGGAAAAACTTGAGAAGGATCCATTATTGCCAGTAGAGAAGGTAAATGAACTGAAACAAGTGCTGGCTGTTCTGGATGAGTTATCTGCTGAAGTTTTGGGACAAAAGATTAAAGAATATGGTATAACTGCTCCAGATACGAATAACCCCCTTTCAGATCCATATCCATTCAATCTTATGTTTGCAACGTCCATAGGGCCTTCAGGTGCTAGTCCAGGGTAAGCAATCACTATGATTGCATCCACATTGAAGTATACATTTTTGGATTTGTAATTATGTTATATGTGCTTTGCATGCATGGATTATACGAACATTGGTGAAACATAGGAGTTTTGGATTAATTTATTTTTGTTTTACTTCCTTTTTCTTAAAAAATTGCGAGTTCTCAAGGTTTGTATGCTTGCTTTGTGATTTTTGCTGCAGTTATTTGCGTCCAGAGACTGCACAAGGTATATTTGTAAATTTCAAGGACCTGTATTATTACAATGGAAATAAGCTTCCATTTGCAGCTGCTCAGATTGGTCAGGCTTTCAGAAATGAGGTTATTATAACTATCCTCCAAATTATTTATAAAAGCAGCCTCATATGTTATCACAGTGTTGGTATTATTTTGTGTAGTCAAATTGCATGATATTGTGCATTACATAAAAGCATTTCAATTATTGGTGACTATACGTCTTGCAGATATCCCCTCGCCAAGGGCTTTTGAGAGTTAGAGAGTTTACCCTTGCTGAGATTGAACACTTTGTGAATCCTGATGATAAATCTCATTCCAAGTTTAAAAATGTTGCTGATTTGGAATTTCTAATCTATTCTAGAGAAGAGCAAATGGCCTTAAAACAACCTGTGAAGCTTCGTCTTGGTGATGCAGTTGCAAAGGTTAGCTTTTTTTCACAGTCCATTTGCATCTTGTATTTCCAACTTTAGCTGATGTTCTTTTTAGTTAAGCTTAGATAAATGCTTTGTACATAAAATTTAGTTTGTCCTTGCAGGACATGCTTAAAATGCTATTTTTATTACTAACCTATTTTCTCATTTTCAGGGCACTATCAACAATGAGACACTGGGTTACTTCATTGGAAGAACTTTCTTGTTTTTGACAACTCTGGGAATTGAAAAAGAACGCCTTCGTTTTCGGCAGCATTTACAGAATGAAATGGCTCATTATGCTTGTGATTGTTGGGATGCAGAAATAGAATGTTCATATGGATGGATTGAATGTGTTGGTCTTGCAGACAGATCTGCCTATGATTTGAAGGCTCACACTGTAAGGAGCAGTGCAAATTTTGAGTATTGCCATAAATTTTGGAAATTAAAAAGTTTAGCATGAGATGTAATACATTTGATTTTTTAAAACTTTAATGAAACAGGAAAAAAGTGGCGTGCCTCTTGTGGCTCATGAAACATACGCAGAACCCAGGATGGTAGAGGTGAGTGATAGCAATGCAATGCCATACCTATTGTGCTTCGCACAAAAAATTCTAAGAATTTCTAGTGGCTGTCTTTGTGCAGAAATTAGTTATAATTCCAGCAAAGAGGGAGTTGGGGTTGGCATTCAAGAAGAATCAGAAAATGATTGTTGAAGCTTTGGAGGTGAATTTGATAGTCTCTTTCCTCTTCTTTTTGCTATCTAACGGCTTTTATGTATTGTATTAGAAAATAAATTTCTTCTTCCCTATTCTGATTTTCCTTGGCTGGCATGTTTAAATTGATTTTGTTTTTCTTTGAACTCTTAATTACGTCCTTATCTACCTTATCATTTCATCCTTTCCCATTGTACTACTGTTTGATTTTGTTTGACTTTTGCTGATGGCTGTGAGCTGTGGAAAATTCAATGGCAGGCCATGAATGAGGTAGAAGCTATGGATCTTAAAGCAAGGCTGGAATCTGAAGGACAGGCACCATTTGAAGTGTGCACTCTAGGCCAAACTGTCACTCTTACAAAGAACATGGTATCCATATCCAAAGAAATTAAAAAAGAATATCAAAGAATTTTCACACCTTCTGTGATTGAACCGTCCTTTGGTATTGGTAGAATTATCTACTGCCTTTTTGAGCACTGCTTTTATCAAAGATCAAACAAGGGTGGGGATGAGCAATTAAATGTTTTTCGTTTTCCACCATTAATAGCACCAATAAAATGCACTGTCTTCCCCCTTGTTCAAAATGAGAAATATGAGGCAACAGCACAACTCATTTCTAAATCATTGACTGCAGTGGGTATATCACATAAAATAGATATGACAGGTACCTCCATTGGGAAGAGATATGCAAGAACAGACGAGTTAGGTGTGCCATTTGCAATAACTGTTGATTATGAAACTACAGTAACAATTAGAGAGAGGGACTCAAAAGATCAAATACGAGTCTCAGTGGAAGAGGTAGCTTCTGTAGTAAAGGAAGTAACTGAAGGTCAGAGCACTTGGGCAGATGTGCTTTGGAAATACCCTGCACACACATCCAACTCTGCAGATGAGTAAGGTTTGTGGATTTTCACCAGGAATTTTGACAGAATTTAAAATTGGATTTCTGGCAATGAAGGGTCTATGACGAGAATTTACATATCTAATTTTTACATGCATTTTATAATATTGTAGTAGCATTTTTAGGATGCTTCAAGTTTAACACCTTTTATATTTATGTAAGCCCTGTAACTGACGACTCTTGTTCTGTTTAATGTTAAGGTTCTTGAATTGTCTTCAAACAATTATTTATTCTGTTGTGTAGATTGTGGATGTAAATGTTGTAAATTGTAATTTGTTTTATCGGTATCTTCCCAGATTGACATGATTTTTGTCAATTTATTCTGATTTTCTTGGCTGCGGGCTAAATGCATTTGTCCAATAAATATATAGACTATGCTACCATTTTTATTTATAAATCCATTATTTGACAAGTGATGTACGTATTTGTAGGGAAGGTGGATATGTTAATCATTCTGATATTCTAACCGAGTGAGATTGCAATGATTAATTACCTGGTGCCCAGAACCCTGATATCTAGCATTTGTGTACCGTTGTTATAATATTTTGTACTCATGAACTAGCCTGTAATACCTCTTTAAGGCCACAACAATGAACCTCATATTTCCTTAGCAAATGATGCTTGAAAGACGTCCATTCTGTATTGATAGTCTAAGAGTACATTAAGTCACCTGCGTGGTTCTATGAGTTATTGATCATATATTTGAAGGGCACAAACCTGTTTTAAAAGATACCTGATTATTCTGACGAACTTTATAGCACAGGATTTCTTAACCTTGTATAAGCATATTCTACTGTACTTCCGTTCTTGCTTTCACCCTCCAATACAAAATTTTGAAGAGCAAATGCTCTTTCATTCCAAATTCATCAGGATTTTTGAGCTCGGTTAGTGTAAACCTTTGGTTCAAAGGCATCAAACATTCTAAATTTAGGCCTAAACCTTTATCTTAAGCCAAATTAATCATCCCACATCATTGCTGTAGTGCAATAGCCACAGGACAATGGCTTAATTGCTTACTTTCTGCTTGCACCCATAGCTTTCATTGCATATTCGTCAAGTTAGGTTGATGCCCATGTGGTGCGAATTATGGGTGCATTTGCCTAGGCGCATTAGTATTGAAATGATGCTCTTCAATTAGCAGTTCTTGCAATATGCTTAACAGTCTTCCTTCGCTTTATGAGCAGTGTTGGCTGTCTTGGCTTCATCAAATATTGCATTTGATGTCGGTTATTTTTGAAAATATTACAATGTATTTTATGAATAAAAGTCAAAACATTGGGATTTTCTTGTATTCTTGTTCACCAAATATTAGGTATCCATTTTTCTTTGATCCTGCCTTCCAATTCCTGGACAAAAGTGGGCTCTGTTAGTTATCTTCCTAAGCTGGTAGACATTGATTCCACATTGTTGTTTCCTGATCCTTCATAATTTCATTATTAATATTGTTAGTGTTCCTATGCCATTATCTTCATGAGTCTATCTGGGTAAGTTAACATTGCTAGGTTGAATGTTGTCGGGCTAAAGTTGAGTACAATGTAAATTTCCAGATGCAAAATATTTGTACTAAGAAGTTGAGATTAGCCTCAACATAAGCCCTAACTTCGCCCTGACTGCATTTGATTCAAAACCAGCTTTGGTCTTAACCCTTACTTTTACTCTAACTTGAGTACATGTCTGGCTTATGTGGCATTGGCTCTAGATTTGACTAACTCGTGGACTTGATGTGTGATTTTGTTGTGGACTATACCCGATTATCAACTCTATTGATATTCCATCAAAAGGTTTATTTCCAATCCATGAGTTATATTTATCGTTGGACAATTTACAAGCCTCCACATTGTTAGCGAATCGTTTTGCTCCTGTTAAATATTTTATTTGACTCTATTAAGGACGACAACAGTTAGAGAAATTGTTATTAAATTAATGATTTTTCTGTGCATTTTGAAGGACAGCTATCTTGTAAGATAAGGTTTTGAGTTTTGGGGTAGGTTGCTAATCACAAAGCAGGTAAAGTGAGAAAAACTAAAACTAAAGTTAAAAGAAAATAAAATTTGAGTCTTGACATCCGACTTTTTCAATAGAATCAATAGGTGTAAAGACACAATCTGCACCCTTCAAAATGAAATTGAATTTCAGAGGCAATGATAAAAAATATTACAAATCATCTAATATTACTTTATAAAATTAAGATTTGATTGTTTCACCATTGAATATGTTTTAATTTTTTTTTTTTGTCAAACTATAAAATAAAGTACATCCTATGAAATAATAAACAAATTAAGTTGCAAAATTTATGGTAAATAAACATAAATCTTCAAATTTGTTGGAGAGATGATATGCTTCTTTCAAGGATATTTTCTTTTGTTGTTTCAAGTTGTGAAGACTATGATTGTTGTTAGAACAACAAACATCGCTTACAAGATCAATAAACAAATAAGTTGTTCAAATTAAAGAAATATTATCATACATGTGAAAAGTATGTGAGATAGCTTTATACATAAAGATAAGGTTGAGGAGGTAAGAAGGTAGGATAACTATCTTTCTAAAAGTGAAGCACCCAAAGTTAGTTAATTGCTATAAAATCTATATGAGTCCTAAAAGGATGATATGAGTTGATGTCATGAGGTGACCATAATAAGATAGATCAATTATGACTTACAATCTTTAAAAACAATAAAAACGAGAAAATTAAACCTCCATATCAAAGAATGTTGTGTAATTTGGAAGTCTAAATTATTGATAACAAATAGTTATTTTACATTTTTTTTGAGAAAATGGATTATCTAAAGTAAAAAAACTATATGTACCATTAAATTCTTTGTTTTTTGGATAAATTTTATAAAATTGTTAATTAATGGCATTATGAGAAAAAACTAGTTACATAGAGGTGAAGAGCTTGAAAAGAGCTTTATACTAATTAAAAGTAAAAATTATGATTCATTGATGTAGAAGCTATAGAGAAGGATATTTGGTGGTGCAAGGAAAAGGTGTTTAGTGATGGCATCAATCAAAGTTGCTTTGGTGGGTTTAGCCTCCTTGCTAAGTGGGACCACGGGTTGAGCTTGTCACATCCCTTGCGGTTAAAGACTAGAAATAGGAGAAGAGGACGAGAAGAGAAAACTATGATTTAGGTATGGCCACGTAGATAGAGAGAGGGCTTGGGTGCCACGAACATGGACAACTTCTTGTCAAGTATGTAGGAAGGGATGAGGGGAAGGCAAGATACACACAAAATTGATTTATTAAAAAGCCTTTAGAAACTTTTAAGCAAATGCAATTGGTAGGTTAAAATCTAGAGTCCATGACCTTTGTCAACATCTTCCTTGCTGGTGCTAAAATGAGAGATTCCAAACAAGCTAGGGATGACCATCAAAGCATAATAGGTATAGAATTTTTTTCAAGAATGATATGCATGTTTGTAGAGAGGAGAGGGGTTCAAACCTACTCTAAAGCATGCTCAATGTTTATGCCACTTGATTTCTATGCCCCTGTATGTTCAATGATGGGGAATGTCTGTATACAAAATGTGGGAGCATTGAGAGACTTAAAACTAATGTTAACAATATCCCTCATAAAAATGCAGTCTCATCGGAATATGATGGTTGCAAGATGTTCTCAAAATGGACTCGTCCAAAAAGAGTTAGAAACTTTAAAGAAAATGTAAGTAGAAGGTGCAAGATAAACTACACAACCTTTAATGACATCCTTCCTTCCTACTTGCACCTAAAGGAGAGTTTTTAACAAGCTATGGATGAAGCTTAAAGGATGGAGGAATTTCATCAGATTCATGTAGATTTAGAGGGACAAGTCTTTCCACATCGAGGGAAAGAAGACAATGAAATAAGAAGGAGATGGGATGTGTAAGAGTGCAAAGAGGAGAGATGTAATGGAACAACTATGGAAGATGTGTAATTGACACACTAGAGAGGTAAATTATCTTTTATAGATCTAGAGTTTGTGTAGCTAGTCTATAATACTTGAAGGAAGTATAATTATGAACTTTCATTCATCCATAAGTTATTGGAAGGTTCTGATTGATTAGGTTCTATATCAATAGTTAAGAGTCATTGGTAAGGCTTTATTGCTTGGTTATTTTGATGACATTGTTTTTGTTTGCCTTCTATCTAAAATATATTTCTTTTGAAGGAAAAAAAAGATTTTAAGTTATTCAGTCTTTATCTTCATAAAGGGAGTTCTTGTATCAATTTGGGAAGTATTGAATAAGTTTTAACTCATGTCTATAGTTAAGAAAAAATTGTAATTGCTCCCTTGTATTGATAACATTAGATTTTACTCTTAATTATTCATGAGATGTCCTAGATGTAGCCTTATGCTATGGCTAGGGGATTGTCTCCTTGAAATCTATAGTTCTAACAAGGAAGAGGAAATTTTATATCATAGAATAAGCAATGGATTCAATAAAAAGGCTTGATATGATCAAATTTAATAATTTTATGAATGTATGTTTTAGAATAAAAGATAAAGTCTTGAATATCATATGAATGTCTTAGAATCATCGATAAAGAATTAATTACTATATGATATTTAGAAGGAAATTCTTGGTGAAACCTACAAGGTTTTATAAATTTGTATTTCTTCATTATTGTGATATTAATTCTTGAAAAATAAATCTATATGTCCAATTCATAGTTAGGAATTTAAGAATAGGACATCCAAAGTTAAAAGAAGATAAAATTTGAGAGTCTTGACATCCAACTTTTTCAATAGAATCAATATGTGTAAAGACACACACTATCTGCACCCTTTAAAATGAAATTGAATTTTAGAGGCAATGATAAAAAATATTACAAATTATCTAATATTACTTTATAAAATTAAGATTTGATTGTTTCACCATTGAATATTTGAAAATGTTTGTAAATTTAATGTAAAAAAGATTAATAACATAAAAAATAACACAATGGTTTATAGATGAGAAATGTTATTTGTTCAAAAAAGAACATAATCACTTTTGCTTTTTAATAATTTGCCTTGACCTCCTCCTAATAAGGGGCTTACTAAATAAGCCTTGTGTATGTCTTTTTTAAGACTCTTTTGCTTTTTAACAATTTACCTCAACATTTTTCCAATAAAAGGTCTTACTAAATAAGCCTTGTGCATGTGTCTTAATTTTGTTTTTTTGTCAAACTATAAACTAAAGTACATTCTATGAAATAATAAAGGAATTAAGTTATAAAATTTATAGCAAATAAACATAAATCTTCAAATTTGTTGGAGAGATGATATGCTTCTTTCAAAAATTGTAGTTTCAAGTTGTGAAGACTATGATTGTTGTTAGAACAACGAACATCGCTTACAAAATCAATGCACATACAAAGTTCAAATTAAAGAAATATTATCATACATGTGAAAACTATGTGAGATAGCTTTACATATAAAGATAAGGTTGAGGAGGTAAGAAGGTAGGATAACTATCTTTCTAAAAGTGAAGCACCCAAAGTTAGTTAATTGCTATAAAATCCATACAAGAGTCCTAAAAGGATGATATGAGTTGACCATAATAAGACAGATCAATTATGACTTACAATCTTTAAAACAACAAAAATGAGAAAATTAAACCCCCATAACAAAGAATGTTGTGTAGTTTGGAAGTCTAAATTATTGATAACAAATAGTTATGTTACATTTTTTTTTGAGAAAATGGATTATCTAAAGTTAACAAACTATATGTACCATTAAATTCTTTGTTTTTATGGATAAATTTTAAAAAATTGTTAATTTTTGGCATTATGAGAAAAAGTTAATTACATAGAGGTGAAGAGATTGAAAAGAGCTTTATACTACTTATTAAAAGTAAAAAGTATGACTCATTGATGTAGAAGCTATAGAGGAGGATATTTGGTGGTGCAAGCAAATGGTGTTTAGTGAGGGCATTGATCAAGTTGCTTTGGTGGGATTAGCCTCCTCGCTAAGTGGGACCAAGGGTTGAGCTTGTCACATCCCTTGTGGTTAAAGACTAGAAATAGGAGAAGAGGACGAGGAGAGAAAACTATGATGTAGGTATGGCCATGCAGATAGAGAGAGGGCTTGGGTGCCATGAACATAGACAACTTCTTGTCACACCATTGATGATGAATGGTGTCCTCTCTCTATATTTATTAAGTATGCATGAAGGGATGAGGGGAAGGCAAGATACACACAAAATTGATTTATTAAAAAGGCTTTAGAAACTTTTAAGCAAATGCAATTGGTAGGTAAAAATCTAGAGTCCATGACCTTTGTCAACATATTCCTTGTTGGTGTTAAAATGAGAGATTCCAAACAAGCTAGGGATGACCATCAAAGCATAATAAGTATATAAATTTTGTCAAGAATGATGTGTATGTTTGTAGAGAGGAGAGGGGTTCAAACCTACTCTAAAGCATGTTCAATGTTCATGCCACTTGATTTCTATACCCCTGTATGTTCAATGATGGGGAATACTTGTATACAAAATGTGGGAGTATTGAGAGGCTTAAAACTAATGTTAACAATATCCCTCATAAAAATGCAGTCTCATTGGAATATAATGGTTGTAGGATGTTCTCAAAATGGACTCATCCAAAAAGAGTTAGAAACTTTAAAGAAAATGTAAGTAGAAGGTGCAAGATAAACTACACAACCTTTAATGAAATCCTTCCTTCCTACTTGCACCTAAAGGAGAGTTTTTAACAAGCTATGGATGACCTTGAAGCTTAAAGGATGGAGGAATTTCATCAGATTCATGTAGATTTAGAGGGACAAGTCTTTCCACACCGAGGGAAAGAAGATAGTGAAATGAGAAGGAGATGGGATGTGTAGGAGTGCAGAGAGGAGAGAGGTGATGGAACAACTATGGAAGATGTGTAATTAACACACTAGAGAGGTAAATTATCTTTTATAGATCTAGAGCTTGTGTAGCTAGTCTATAATAGTTGAAGGAAGTATAATTATGAACTTTCATTCATCCATAAGTTATTGGAAGGTTCTGATTGATTAGGTTTTATATCAATAGTTAAGAGTCATTGGTAAGGCTTTATTGCTTGGTTATTTTGATTACAATGTTTATGTTTGCCTTCTATCTAAAATATATTTCGTTTAAAGAAATAAAAGATTTTAAGTTATTCTTAGTCTTTATCTTCATAGAGGGAGTTCTTGTATTAATTTGGGAAGTATTGAATACGTTTTAAATCATGTTTATAGTTAAGAAAAAATTGTAATTGCTCCCTTGTATTGATAACATTAGATTTTACTCTTAATTATTTATGAGATGTCCTAGATTTAGCCTTATGCTATGGCTAGGGGATTGTCTCCTTGAAATCTATAGTTCTAACAAGGGGAAATCTTATATCATAGAATGAGCTATGGATTCAACAAAAAGGCTTGATATGATTAAATTTAATAATTTTATGAATGTATGTTATAGAATAAAAGATAAAGTCTTGAATATCATATGAATGTCTTAGAATCATTGATAAAGAATTAATTACTATATGATATTTAGAAGGAAATTCTTGGTGAAACCTACAAGGTTTTATAAATTTGTATTTCTTCATTATTGTGATATTAATTCTCGAATAATAAATCTATATGTCCAATTCATGGCTAGGAATTTAAGAATAGGACACAATACATACTAATATGTGGAAATCTTGTTATAGGTTGGGATGTTATTGAGAATTCTTGATTTATGTCATGTTATCTGAATATAAATTATGTGAGATATCAACTTAATAACACATGATTTAAGTCACCTTATTTAGTAAGTTCATTGTATGTTTATTTGAGATGGTAATGAGAATGTCACTATTATGTATCAAAAAAATATGTTATTAAACTTTAGAATTTATAATATGTTGAGACATCTTAGTATATAGTTTTTAGTATAACTTACAAATATGTATATAGTGACCTTGTCTTAAGGGAAGTATGTAAACCTCTAATTTTTTGAAACTTGTATGGCTTTGTAGCTTTAATACTCTTAGTCTTGGCATAAAATTGTTGAGCAAATGATCGATATAGTTGTGGCAATGTTCTCAACCTAAATAAAACTCCATATTGGTAATAGTAGGATGTACCTACATTTTGATTGTATGGAATCACTTACTATTGACCATTAAGGTCATAATTAGTAAAATTAGCAAGTGTGAATATTATCTAGGCCTTAAATTGGGCATGTATAAGAAAACGTTGTTGCACCATGTAGGGTAAATAAAAACAAAAGGTTGAAAATATTAATATTATTAAATTTATTGAGTATGCATGTTCATATGATGATCCAATGACTACACTATTCCCACGATCTTAAGTATGACTCGGGTATATTATACTTATGACAAGTTTATAAACTAATTGTTGTAAGCCTTCAAGGTTTTAGATGATTCTATGTGGCCTTGTTGATGCATGTTAGGTTCCATCTAGGATGAAGTCTTATTAAATTATGATACTTGATTTTATAAAACCATATGATAGTGAGACCCCTCTTGGACCCTTGTCGAGGATTTTTCATAATTGATGCATGGTAATGATATTTGACTACTACTAACTAGGGACATACACTCTTTACTGATATTTTATTCTTAAATTAAGTTAGGATTATCTAGTAACCTTGTTCCTAGGTATGTTTAGATCTATATGCCTAGAGATATATACCTTAGATGCCAATATTGTTGACAAAACCTAGCCAACCCTTATTCTTTCATGTAAGCAAATCTTATTGTGTATAGAACTGTCATGTGTTTGGAAGTCATAATTAATAGGATTTTGCTAAGGCTTAATTAACTCCCCTTGGGTGTAAAATTGTATTACCCCAATTTAATAATTAAAAGAGATATTTTTTTGTGTGTACGAATTTTAGGTGTGTATTCCTTGAGAGAGACCTTGTGTAGGAGAACTACATGCGAAGTTTCAATCCCATTTGGAAGTGGGTACTTAGGTAGCCCTTGGACAAATGATGCCTTTGTGATCTCAAGTCCATAGGGGATGGTTTAGAGGATAACTTCAAGGTTTGGGACTATTGTGCAAAAATTATTCAACCATCTCTCTTCAATATATTTCAATCCAAGGCTGAAATTTATTTTAGATTTTTGTGAATGAGTTAAAGAAATACATGATAAATCATATATTATAATGATGTACATTTAGGCTAATAAGATCCAATAAGGTGAACAATGGGTATTCTTATTGGCTATAGATGATAAACATATTGGATTTATATGCTTTAATTTGGGTTGAGCTTGAGATGCCATTTCTTTAGATGGTCTATGCAATGTGTAGGAAAAAAATACAAGCTTTACTTAGTAAGGTTGAATATTTTTCCCCTTGTGTCTTTCTAATAGATAACGTATTTTTGAAAAGTGTGTTTAGGTTAACAATTTGAATGCAGCGATAAATTTTATTACTTTATAAGGTATTTGTTTGTGTAACATGTTGCATAAAGGCCAACTTCATGTAGGTTCAATGTGATCCTTATGTATTTGTAAAATTCAAGTCTTGACCTATAAGACTCAATCACTTGATTGTGATATACAATTGTAGGTCCACTTAACTAATACTTGTGACCCTCTAGACCTATAAGACTATATGTATTGGCTCTTGAATCACTTAATTGTGATATGCATTTGCAGATCCACTTGATCAATACATGTGACCCTCTATAATGTGTAGATTATGTGTACATGGGTATAAGATCCTCACATGTTAGAATTGAGTTTGATATTAAAGTAGTTGGTAGGTTGTCATTGGATTGTGGATGCGATTGATGTTTAGAGCTAATATTGTATCTTAGAGATTAGTTGGCATTCACCTATATCATTGAAAAATTGCCACAGGGTATCCTACATGTGATATTAGAGCAGTTGAGTTGGATATTACCCCTACCCTGTAGTTAACGAAAATTGGAGTTGATTTTTGAGAGGGTTATAAGGAAATAAGCTATAGCGCAAAGATGATTGATGCCAAGTGCTACCCATATTGTGAAGGGTATGATAGTTGATGATATTACCAAGGCCATGAGGTAGTATATGTTGGATGCTACTCCTTAGAGAGATATATTTGTTGCTAATGGCCTAGGGTCAATATATATTAGGATATGCTAACATGATGGTTTAGTGGGTTGTAGGGATCTTGTTAATGGCCTTTTGTCATGTGTTTGTTACACTTCTTATCCATTGATGATTGCAAGTAGTATAGATGCTTGCCATCATTACAACTGATGAAGACGACTAGGGAAAATGATGGGACCTATAGTGCAGTATGGGATGTACTAACATTCTTATTTTGAATATATGCATTAAAAAGGTATGTGGAAGTTATTCATTATGTATGTGTTAGTCACTCACTATGTATTTGTGTAAATGACCTCTGGTATTGTACATATTGCTATATTGACACCCTTGCTAACGATGACATCAAGTAGTATGAGATGTTTGATTATTGTCATAAATGGTAGTGGATTGAGAAAATGATGGAACCTATCATGTAATATGAGATGCATTGACATTCCTTCTTTAGAGGGAATCTACTTACAAGCTCATGTGTTAGTAAACGAGGTAGTGGGATAATGCATACACTAGGTTGCATCCACTTCAATGGTGTTGATTTCTCTTTATGTAGACCTATGCTATATGTGGATCATTCACATTGGATATATGTGATGTATGCTTAAGCTAGTCACTATTGTACTTGTGATTTTCATACGAGTTAGTCGTAATTGTAACTATGATAGGTGTATGAGCTAGAAATTGTATTGTTTGTGATGTATGTGTGAAATAGTGACCTAATGCATAAGTGGTACATGGTTGAGCCAATCAATGTTTGAACTTGGGATTAAAGAATGATACGATCCCTATGTAAATTTGTGTGTTTGTATACTAATGATTGGTATGGAACTAACACTATATTAGAATATGTAGTTAGCATTCTAATGTAACTAAACTAATTTAAAAATATAAGCTTAAATAATAGTCATGATTCAAAAAGAGTTTAGAGATCTCATACAACAGGAGAGGATGAAATCTCTCTACCATTGGTGCATGAAGTATATAACATTTGATTCCCAAAAGGGATATGCAGGTAGGATCATCACAAATAAATCCTTGAGCTTTAGGTTTGTGTTTGGGGATGACCTTATTATCAAGAGCTTACTACTTTTGAGCACAACCATATAAGTGGTAGCTTAGAGTTGTTGCCACCATGGTGATTGGAGAAGTTATCAAGTTAAAAATTGTAAGCTAGATAGAAGATTCTTGGTCGATTCAGTCAATGCACTGAATAATAATATAAAAAAATTGGTAGTAACTTAGGGACAATTTTTATAGAACCACCATATGATTGGGTTGCCAATATGTTCATAGATTGTTGGATGAAGACCCACAAAATCTTAGGTAAAAGCATGAACTCCTACCAAATAATTTATTGATAAAAAAATATCCATTGTACCAGGTTGTGTCTTGTAGGCACCATCTCAACACAAGATGACAAATTTACCATAGGGAGAGGGCAAGATCATGATTGGACAACCTATATCCTTAAGTTGCAATGAAAATGCTGAAAAATAGATTCAAGCAATTTAATGTGAAAATTGAAAGGGTTATCTATAAAAACTAAAATATATATAGCAATAAAAGTTGTAGGAAATTACAAGTAATTATTAATTTTTAAGATTAAATAATTTGGTAAGAAATAAATATTTTAATGAGGTACTACTAATTTGTTTTAAAAAGCAAAAAATATGTTCCATCTTCCTAATCTATATACAAGAAAGAAAATATTTTGAAATAAATCTTAGGGTATGAGAAAAGGATGCATGAGTAGATTTGACACAATTTTTAGTTCCTTCCAAGGTAGGTCTATTTCATGCAGTTCGATTTTTCAATTAGTTGAACCAATTAGCATTAAGAATTAAATTTTTTGAGCAACAAATCTATAGTCCATATTTATTTTATATTTTACATATCTATAAAAATATCAATTTTCTTTATTTCTATTGGTTCATATTGAAAATAGTGGGTAGAAAATTCAATTTTCTTTGGTGTAAAATAATATGTTTATCTGTTCACTAATAATAATAATAGACTTTCTATTTTGAATCTTTTTTAAAGATTGCAAAATCGTTTTATGCTTTCTTCCCTTAAAATATTGGCTAGCTATATTGAATAATTTCCAATTTTAATCAAGAAAATTAATTTTTTCAAAAGAATACTAAAATAATGAGTTTTAATTGTTTGGAAAATTTTAATGTATTTCTTCCTTATTTTTAATATTTTAATACATATTTTTTTAATATTTCATAGTAATTTTTTTATTAGTAAAGCAACTCTAACTAGGGCGCTGACCCTTAACATAGTCAAAGACTATCAACAACACATTAACAACATCAAGAACAAGGGCATAGACCCTTAATACAACAACTTGTAGGTAGTGAGAGAATAACTAACCATGGGAGAAAGTCCCCAAACAACAAGGTCAGATAGGCGAATAGGAAAGCCTGTCAAACCAAAAACAATCTAGACCCAACTCAGGGAGGGGTAGGGACACCCAAGCCTTGACAAGGAGGGGTTTTGGGGAGGGGGCGAGACTTTTTGTAAGTTGTTTTTAATGGCTTTTGTATTTTTTCATTCTTTATAATTGTTTGGTGTATATATAGTCATTCAATTCATGTTTTATATTGGGTTTTGAATTTAAATTTATCAACATTCATAAAATTAAGTATATTAAATTTTAAGTTTTACCTAATTATTAATTTTGATAAAATATATTGAATTTTAAATTTAAATTAATTCGTATTTATGGTAAAATGTATTGGATTTTGTTTTTTAATTACTAAATATTATTAGGTAACACGTTTTAAAGTTATACAAAATTAGATTGAATTTATTTATTTTTAATTCGACAATTCAAATTATTTATTTTTCATATATATATATATAATTTAATAAGTAAATAGCTGCAAAGAGGCAACACCCTTGTATTAATCAAAATAGGAGAATACAAGGCCTGGTTCGGTGAGAGCGGTAGGGGGAAAGAACCAAGAAGAAAACCCCTTACCATAGCTCTATTCCTATACAAAAAACCAGCAATGGAGGCTGGACAAGTACAAAACACCAGTCGACAACCACTGGAAGTAGATAACAGAGGCCTTTAAATAAAAAAAAACAATAACCAGGAAATAGAGAAACTAGAGAGAGGTGACAACCGAAATCAATGGGAGTCTTCAGAGTCATCATCCACAGGAGCACGAGCTGCATCCAGGATTATAGGGCATTCAATGCCACAGGTTGAGTGAGCCGTCGATTCTGCCTTCTCCCTAGGGAGTTGGTAGTCATTTGGGAACCACTCCACTCCTCGCCAAGCCCAAAACCCCAATCATTGCCATCAACCAAATCTCCATTCTCAAGAATACCAAAACCTTTTGCACCTGCTAACCCTTCATCTCGAAGAAATTTTTCCCTCCATTTTGACATGAAGCCATTTTGAATACCTGTCGCCTTAAGCAAAAATTCAATATTCCTGGAAATGGCAGGCCAGGTTTCTTGAAGAGCATCAAAGTCCAGAGAGTTCACAATCACTAACTTTCTCACCTCCACCCCGTTGCCCAAGGACATATAGTAATTTTGGGGAAGCGGTATTCTTAGGTTGGCATCAATATTATCCAAAGCAACATCAATTTCTCCTAGCAGGCGGTGTTTAAACACCATTTGAGTTAAAAGGTTCGCTCTCCGCTTGCTCATCCCCATGTATATCACCATTGCAAGGAAAAAGGCAGGGATATCGACATTGGCTATATACCTATGATAAGCCATAAGGAATTCCTTCCCTAGTATCCTCTTAAGGCTGTGAAGAATAAGAGGTTGTCAAGAGTAGAGGACCTCCTGTAGACGTTTGTTAGTGATTTCGCCCAAGAAAGCCATCTGCCAACAAGTAGCTTCAAGGAGAATTGGGGTCTCCATAGCAAGTCACTGAGTGAAGAATGCAAATGTTGGATGGAAAATGATGGCATTCCATTGTTAAATAGCAAGTTATCAAACCAGGGGATATGGGCACCAATCAAGTGGTTCATGCCAAATGAATACACACACGCGTGAAATGACAGTGACCAAACACCTTCTGAGCCAAAGCTCATCAACTTAATGTCGATCAAATTTATTCATCAAGTAACTATGTGCATATCCTGAGAGAATCTAGTCGTAACTATTGGGGTTGAGAAATTACAACACCATAGGAGCCCAAATGATCTCTGCAAGCTGAAAAACCTGTTACAAGGAGAAGCAAGGAAGCAAATCATAGAAGAAAGAAATACACAGAAAATATGCTCAAAAAGAGAGAGCTCAATATTCACAAAATGTGTAATGTAAAAAACCTTCTTCTTACAATGAAAAGAATGAACTCAACCTTTAATAGGTCAAGAAACCCTAAAAGGGAAAACCTAGGTTTGCACATAATAATTAATAAAAGAATTAATTATTATGCACCTAAAGTTAGCTTAAGTGTAAAAGAGATAAAGGGAACTTAAATAATTAAACAAATATTGTTTAATTAATCAAGTAAATACCTGAATACTCTAACACCCCCCCTTAAGCTAGACTTAGGAAGAAGCTAAATTCTAGAACAACTACTGAAAGCAGGAAAGATGGGTCCCGACAACAAGACCTGATCAGGTACCCAAATACAATGAAATCTCTATAAACTAGAGAAATAGAGAAAACCACGTGGGAAAAAACTCTACTCCAAAAAGAGATGGAAAAGAACACCACTGAAGCATGAAGAACCTGCAAACTCTATCGAAGAATAACTGCTAATCTGAAGAACCTCCACTGAAATAGAACATGACCAGGTAGAGAAGACTATGATCTGTATGAGTTCCCTCAAATGACACTACTCGAATTAGAAGGCAAACAAGGCAAATAACTGAAATCGAAGATATAGATTGCATGAAAACACCAAAGCTTGAAGAGTTGATCAATCAAACCATGGAAGCATTAGAACCAATAGGAAAAACCTCCCCATAATGCTGAAGAGGGAGAGGGACAGGTACATTGAAAAGAATAGCCAACAAGAACTACATGATGAAGAACTAGGAACATCAAAGGTGCTGAGAAAAGTACATGGTGTCGTGGAAGGAACACTCACTTGACACACATCATGAGGCAAATGTCATGGAAGGAACACTCACTGGACAAAGGAAGATGGCAAACAATAGGCAAACATCAACCCCCTCATGACACTTTATAAGTAGTGCATGTACAATAAGGCACAAGATATGCAAGATCCCAAGTAAACAATGCATGATGGCACTTTATCTCAATGCGTTTGCATAAATATAATGCTACAATGATAAGAATACTAGAAATAGAAAGGAAAACCAAAATAGAGACACCCTACTCAGAGAAGAGATCCCAGGACCTGAAACAACCACGATATCCACCAGAGTGCTGAAAAACAAAAAAACTGAATAAAATATGCATGGAGCAGAATCTAGAAATAAAACTCATATGTCTGGAAAGTACACAACACACTCTTTCCAAAAATATAAACTTTTTGAAAAACGGAGTTCGGATGCTCATTCTACGTCCCCCGGAGTGCAAAAAAGAGACCTCACTTTGACTAGAAAAAAACATAGTAAAATAGAAAAATTGAAGAAAATTACCAACATTACAAGGTTTGCCTTGGAACCAGCTTTCTGACGCCTATTCATTTTCAAAAAAATGACTCCATATGCCCAAGATATGACCAAAAAACCAAACCCCCCTCCCAAACAAGAGGAAGGGGTAGTCTGGTGGCTGTTCGGGCGGAGGTGGCCAGGGAGTGGTGCTTTGATGGCGGGCTGGTGGCTCCCCGGTGGCAAGGCAGCGGCCGAGTTAAGCTGTAGTTTCTGGCGCTGGTGGGCCGTGGTGGCCGGGCGGTGGCATGGGTGGCTGGAGTGGCAGTTTCCGGCAGCGGGGAGCTGGGGACCAGCAGGCGGCAGTCGCAGGGAAGCTGACGGCAGCGGGGCTACAGGGAGGCCGGAGCGGTGGCTAGAGTAGAGGCAGCGTCGGGAACCAGCAGGTAGCGGGGAGCCAAGGACTAGCACGATGGTGAGGTCCGTTTAGGCCCAAAGTGCTAAAAAAAAGGCTAATCCCTAAGTACATAAAAAAAATTCCTGAAACCCCAGATCTGCTTCCAATGCAGAAAAACTCAAAACAAGAACAGATAGCTACAGATGTGAAGCTCTGATACCATGTCGGAGTTGAGAAAATACAACACCACAGGAGCCCAAAAAATCTCTGCAAGCTGAAAAACCCATTACAAGGAGAAGTAAGGAAGAAAATCACAGAAGAAAGAAATACACAGAAAATATGCTCAAAAAGAGAGAGCTCAATATTCACAAAATGTGTAATGTAAAAAACCTTCTTCTTACAACGAAAAGAATGAACTCAACCTTTAATAGGTCAAGAAACCCTAAAAGGGAAAACCTAGGTTTGCACATAATAATTAATAAAAGAATTAATTATTATGCACCTGAAGTTAGCTTAAGTGTAAAAGAGATAAAGGGAACTTAAATAATTAAACAAATATTATTTAATTAATCAAGTAAATATTTGAATACTCTAATAGTAACTAGATATCAATTAAAAGTACACACATGTCCAATTGCCATGGGGTGCAAACCAGCACAGACCAATAATGACGACATCGACCCACGTCTTGGTGACAAGAAGAAACCTTAACTAGTGGACAAATCAAATGGTCGATCAATCCATCGAGAGCCACGACCAATAGGTTAAGTAAAAATCTAGCAGCAATCGGGGAGGCAATGCACCGTTTTGCGCCACAACCGGTCATTCAATCGGAGAAAAATCTCAACCGGAAGGAGAAATGGAGAACGCAACCGGCAAGGAACTCAACCGGTGAGCACCACCATAAGTGAGAAAGGCGAGAGTCCATATCAATCGGTGGAGGCAATACAACCAGCTAGCACCATCATCGAGAGGCTAAATCGAAGAAATATATCCACTGGAAGGAGAAGACAAACAGTTGAGACCTCAACCGACAAACTCAACCGGAAAGCACTGTTACTGGCAAGATGATTGGGCCATATCAATCGGTGGAAGCTCATTTGGGGTAATAAACAAGTCAGAGAAACCCAATCAGAGTGCCTAGGGGGGGTCACCATCGGCTATCACCATTTTAGAGAGTCTGCCAACCTCTCTATTTCCTTCCCTAAAGATGTGGCTAATCCGAAAATCATCAAAGGTGACTAGCAGCACTAGAATCGGTTGAATCCACTGGTTAAGGTGCCAACTAGGGGTGTTTTTACAACGGACCACATTAACCACATTTAATGAGTCTCCCTCTAGATGAAGTCTCTGCACCCCAAGCTCCTTCCCTAGCTGTAGTCCTCTTAACGCCACTTTGAACTCAGCTTCATTGTTAGTGGCAACTCCAATCTTTTCAAAGATTTCTTTTATGCTGATACCATTGGAGTTCCTCAATATACACCCTGTTCACCCCAACAATAAGAATAATAACTCGAATTGAAGTTTCAATCCAAAGTTTGGACATTCATTTGGTAAAGTCACTATTTCCATAGCCAGTGTTCATTTGATTGTCAACCCAGAAACGTAGTACTTGAAATGGGTCTGCACTATATATGCACTAAGTTCCTGTAACAACTATTCTGCATTACTGCAACAACTAACATTATGTGGAAAAAGATAAAAGGCTACATGAAGAACTCTGCATAAATTCATAAAAGTAATGCTGGATAAATTCAATATGGATAAACAAGAATTACTCTGTTCTGGCTTGGCTGCAAGAACAGTTAGTTGATCTGTTTCTAGTGGCTATAGGAACAGTCAGTGCAAGAACTTATACTATATCTAAGGAAAGAAAACTAATTTTAGCAAACACACGGGATCACTCACCAAGTGGGCCCCCTTGGATGAGTGATACCAAGCTTCCCGAAAAACAACTCTCAACAGATCAGAATAACATAATTTTTATTCATCGTTTTCTAAAAGTGATTACATAGTTTTGAAAAGAAACTCAAGAATGACTATCAAAAATTCTCTGCTCTATTCTTCTCCTTTCTGTCTAACTAGCATTGAGAAGAAGAAGAGCTCTTTATTAAAAATAAATTAACTACAAAAGACCACACAAATCATGCCCAGAAGAAGAGGCGGATGATTGACTGAAAAAAAAGATAACTGGAGCTATGCTGCAGGAAACGTGGATCTTAACCGAACCACAGTCTTTGCATGCTGCGACGGTATTTGCAAATTCAATGCCCACTGAAGTTAGACATTGGTAGTGTCGCTTGACTGCTCCGCTTATGCCATACCTTACGCTTTCTTAGGTCCTCTATAGTTTGATCTTCAATTATCTCTTACATAATCATCCTCTCATCAGGCGCGATAGGAGAATATCCATTGCAACATCATTTATTACCTGCACTACAACAAAGATAACATACAAGGACATACATATGCATTTTATTTAATTAACACATCTATTAATTCACATATGATATTACCCTAAACAATCCGCATGGCTACAAGAATAAATCACATGGCTGCAGGAATAAATGACTTGGCTGCAGGAATAGATTGGCAAAGGTAGAACACAATTTAATAAGTTCAAGCTTAATATATGAAATACATATAGTCAACTTCCAATACATTACTACTACTATGCAAACCAAAAGATAACAAAAACTCAAGAGTTCTGAGGATAAAAATATAATAAAGTCTCAACTCATCATGCCCCCCAACTTTAAGAGCTTGCTGATCCTACAACAAAAGGAAAATTCCTGACTCTTTCACTAACTCTCAAATCACCAATGGTGCCCTGACCTGTCCCTCCTGAAGCCAAATTCCAATAAAATCCCTTCATTTTTTCCAGCCTGGACCATCTGGTTGATTCTTCCATGAGTGCATCATAGGGCTAATCTATAGGCTGACATCCCAATAGTGGCCACATGAGAATAGGAGGCTGAAAGATCAGTGGTAGCCAGTTGTTGGTTTTCTCTCTGCCTAGTTGTATATATCTGGGGGCTCTTTGCATAGCTGCTTGAAAAATTTGCAATGAATAAAGTTCCCCCTGTTTTAATTGATATGGTAAGTTATTCCAGCGTTGAGTTAACCCATCTATTGCAGTTGCTTTGTCGATCTGAACTAGATGCTCATATGCCTGATAGATTTATTCTCTCATTGGAAGCACTAGTTTTCTAACATCATCCCTTACCAGTAATTTCTGCCATTCATAATAAAGAACTCTTAGTTCTTTTGATTCTTTCCTTAATGGCAATGGACAGTCAAACTTTAAATCCTTATATGCTCTGGCTTGTGTCCCCATGCTGATCTCATTCTGGATCCATGACATTAAAGCTTTGATATGGATATCCCTAATATATAATAAAGGGTTCCACTCATTGTCTGAGGATACAACATAGTTATGTAAATAGAATTCACATAGAGAACACTTCAACAGTTTCTAAAGAGGGGCTAAGGTCCCTAACAATGCGGTTCAATTTGAAATTTAAATACCACTCCTTCAAATGCACAAAATAAACCCTTGGAGGTGCCCTAGATTGCATCAATTCGGGGACCATACTAGCAATTGTTTCAACTTTAACCTCTAATTCCTCAATTTTGCTATCCCTCTTTTCAATTTCTTTTTGCTGTTTATCAATAATCTCTTGCAACCTAGCCCTCTCTATTTCCTATTGTTTATAAAATGTTAAAGCGATGGATAAACTGCTTAGGGATGAAGGATGTCTAATAGGTGTTACCTTAGGCCGTGAGATTTCTTCAATAAATTCCTCAACCTGTGCTGGAATCTCTCCAATGTTTTCCTCAAACTGATGTGAAGTGTCTCTACCAGTCTCTTCAAACTACTCTGGAATGCCTCCAATTATTTCTTCAGGCTGCTGTGAAATATCCTTCAAACTGCTCTTGATTCTCTTCAATAGTTTCCTCAAGATGCCGTGGAATTTCTTCATTAACCTCCTCAAGTTGCTGTGTCACAAAAGAAAGATTTGACAATCTATCTTCATCAACTTCTACCTGGATTTCAGCATCCACAAGGCTTCCTTCTTCTTGTACTAAGGTATCGACATGGCTTCCTTCTTCTGATGTTTCCACTGCAATAACCTCTTTTGGATCACCTGCTAGATGAGCCTTCTGGGTCCTACTTCGTGTTCTTCTTACATAAACTTTTGGAGTGGCTGCATGAATGGTTTCAGTTGCTGCGGGAGTTTTTCTCTTTGTCCCACGTCTCTTGGCTACAGAAGAAATTTGAGTTGCCCGTGGCTGCATCATGGGTTCTTCATCTATTTCATTCCTTTCCAACTCCTTCCCTTTTTTCCAAGAAATTGGTGACTCTCTTTTAAGAGAGGTAGAGGGTTGTTCCACGTTCGTTTCAACCATCTCTTCCTCCACAATAATCGCAGCTCCTTTAGCAACAAGCAAATCATCCTCTGTAGCAACTATAGGAGGAGAGTGTTCTGCAACATTTTCTTCTTTAGCTGGCACATTCTCTGCAACAGGAGCATCTTCAACAGGGGCATCTTCAACCCTAAACTGCAGTGTATCCTCAAATACTCCCCATTCCATCTGTGAAACATCTCTAAGGGAACGTTCTACAAGAAGTTTAACCAATCCATGATGGCTAACGAAATGATTTCTATTTTTCTGTGTCTCCTTAGCGCTTGTAGAAATGAGGTGGTATACAAAATTAGGGACATTCACCCTCCGGCCATGCCGTAAATGACTAAGTAATTAAAAATGCGGTGAATGTAGATTTGAATATCTCCCTTTACAAGTAATGTATTTCATAACATACAAAGCTACCTGAGGCCACTCTGCTGGGAGGGAAACCCTTCTAGTTCCTTGCTTGTCTACCATTAGAGGTCCATCCGTGGGATTTGTGAACTCTGCTCTAGCGCTCCTTATGTCTTTTGATTCCAGAAATAGTTCCCCTTCTTGCAACAACCTTGTTACTTCTTCTATTCATTGCTCCATTGCAATAACCCTTAAACCTTTAACCGTAGCTTCTCCTTCATTGAAGGAATGCATAAATTCTGCAGCTATTTCTGCATAAAAGTCTTTTATTTTCAAGAAGTAATCCAACCAACCATGGTGTCTAAAATGATGCTCACAAAGAGCATCCTGCAACAACACCTCATGAACTATTGGCTCATGGCAGATTAGATCACCACCCATCTCTTACTCTGCTAGTATTGAACACTCTACAGCTGAGAAATACAGAACCAAAATATCCGATAGACTTGTTAAATTGAAAATTCCATAATATTTCAATTTTGGCAACATAATTGATTATTTGCTTGTGTGAAATAATAACTTGATAAACAATGATGGTATGCACTCAATTCTAAGTACCAAAAAGGATGGATAATCAATAACTTTGGAAACTAAACCATAAAGCACCCCCCCCAACTTAACCTAGCACGTGTCCACACAAGATGATGAGATTTCAGGGAGTGTAGCAGATTTAAAAAAAGGAATAATCATAATGAAATAATAAATGCGTAATTAAAACAAAACACAATATGCACATACCTGGAGTCGTATGGAAAATGACGACGAAATGAAGTGAAATGACAGATAAGAAAGTGGGATGGAATGACGTGGATGGAATTTTATTTACGGAGAAGAATATTCCCATAAGATATGAAAATATTTATTGTGAAATGATGCGAGAAGAATTATGAAGCGACAAGCATGTTCACTGCAGTGGCTCCAGGAACCTCACCTTTATTACTTTGCTCAATTGTAGTAGGAAGTTGATCAGTTGCTACAGGATCCTCGGTAGTTGTTGTAGGAACCTTGGTAGTTGCTGCAGGAACCTTGTCAGTTGCTACAGGAGCCTTTGTTTCATCCTTTTGGTCAAGTTATTGTAGGAACTCCTCTTTAGTGGCCAGCTTATGATACAGACGCAGTTGGTGACCATTCACCAAAAGCTTAAACTGAATAGGATCAATTATGGTCAAATGAACTGCTCTATTATTGAAAACTTCTTCTATCTCATATGGACCTAACCACCTGCTTTGCAGCTTCCCCATAGCATCTTTATATCTGGAATCATATAGTAGTGCCCAATCACATGCTTTGATCTTCTTGCCTCTGATATACTTATCATGCCACTTTTCTCTCTGATTTTGAATCAGTTATGTCTGCTGGACAACTATTTTCCTCCATTCATCCAGAGTATTCAATTGTTGAATACGTTCCTTCTGTGCTGCAGACAATGTCATATTTAATTGCAAAGCTGTCCTCAAAGTTTTATGCTCGAATTCAATAGGCATCATTGTTGTTTTTCCATAAACCATCTCAAAAGGTGTAAAACCAATTGGTGTTTTCCAAGTTGTTTTGTATGCCCAAATTGCTTCTAAAAGCCTATGAGACCAATCTTTTTTATGAACATATACTATTTTGGTAAGAATAGCCTCAAGATCCCTATTTGTAACTTCTACCTGTCCATTAGCTTGTGGATGATACAAAGTATATTTTCTGTGCCTTATATTGTAATCATTGACCAAAACTGCTATTAATGTTGAAGTAAATTGAGGTCCCTGGTCTGAGACAATCTCTCTTGGTATTCCATATCTTGTAAATATCTCTTCATAAAGAAACTCATCCACCTTATTGTCTCTTGCATGTGTCATGGCACGATCTTCCACCCATTTTGTTACATAGTCTGTACATACCAAAATGTAGGATTTGTCATTAGAAGGTGGATCAATTGGGCCAACAAAATCTAAACCCCATTTATCAAATGGTGCTACCGATATTTGTGGATATAATAGCATTTCATCAGATTTTGTAGGTCTTCCCATACGTTGGCATCTGCCATATTTCCTTGTATACTGTGCTGCATCCTTGTATAATGTGGGCCAACAGTATCCTGTATTTAGTACTTTCAGTGCTGTTCTTTTGGCAGCAAAATGTCCTCCACATTGCTCATCATGACATGCATGCAGGATATCATACATTTCATCTTCTCTCGCACATCTTCTCATGACTTGGTCAGGCCCAGTATAAAACAAACAATCAGCAATCCATGAGAAGTTAAAACTTTTTTCAACTAACAATCTTCTTTCCTTAGGAGAGAAATGAATTGGCATTTTAGCAACAACTAAATAATTGGCAATATCAACATACTAGGGAGTATGAGCTTGGATAAGAAATAAATGTTCATCTGGAAAAGCATCATCTATCACTGTAGAATTTTCTTGTAACTGAAGTCTTGAAAGATAGATCGCAACCACATTAGACTTCCCTGGTTTCTCAACAACTGTGATATCAAATTCCTGCATCAACAACAACCAGCAAGCTAATCTACCAGTTATTAAAGGCTTATTCATGAGATATCTGATTGCAGTATGATCTGTGCACAAATATAGGATATCCCGTGATATAGTGCCTGAATTTGTTGAGTGCATATATAACAACTAACATTTCCTTTTCAGTGACTGTGTAATTCAACTCAGATCCCTGTAAGTTCTTATTAATATAATATATTGCATTTTCCAATTTGTCAATCTTCTGTCCTAAGACTACCCCTATTGCATAATCAGATGCATCAGTATGGATTTGGAATGGTAAAGACCAATTTGGACCTTTAAGAACTGGTGCTTGAGTCAAGGCATGCTTAAGCTTTAAGAAAGCTTCATTGCATGCTGAGGTCCATTTAAATTTTATATCCTTGGTAAGCAGTGAATATAAGGGACTTGCAATTTTGCTGAAATCCTTAATAAACCTTCTTTAGTATCCAGCATGACCAAGGAAACTTCTTACATCTTTTTGCTTCACGGGGGCATTGATATTCTGAATGACTTCAATCTTTGCTGGATCCACATGTATTCCTTTTACAAAGATATGATGACCAAGGAATATTGCTTCCTGCATCATGATGAAGCATTTCTCACTATTTAATGACAAACTATAGTCTTCACATCGCTTCAAAACTTTTTTTCAGGTTCCCTAATGCTTGTTCAAATTCAAAACCATAAGTTGTAAAGTCATCCATATAGATTTCCATAATCTCTTGAGAAATATCAGAAAAGATACTGATGACTGCTCTTAAAAAAGTGGCTGGAGCATTACACAACCCAAAAGGAAGAACATAATATGCATATGTGCCCCAAGGACAAGTGAATGTTGTCTTCTCTTGATCCTCCGGGGCTATCTGAATCTGATTGTAACCACTGAATCCATCAAGGAATGAAAAGTATCTTTTACCAGCCAAGGAATCCAATACCTGATCCACAAATGGTAATGGAAATTATCTTTTCTTGTTGCTAAGTTCAGGTCTCTATAATCAACACATACCCTCCATTTTCCTCCTTTCTTAGGGACTATGACCAAAGGTGATACCCATTGGCTATCAGAGATAGGATAGATAAACTCGGCCTTTAACAACTTCTGCAATTCTTCTTTAACTATCTCCTTCAAGGAAGGATTGATTCTTCTTTGAGGCTGTCTGAGTGGGCAACACTCTTCTTTTATATAAATACAGTGGGTGTAAACCGTTGGATCTATCCCATGCATATCCTTGCAATCCCATGCAAAAGCATTTTTATAATATTTCAACAAGTCCATAAGGGCCTCTTTTTGAGTATCTGAAAGAGCTCTATTGATATTCAAACATTTATTCAAATCAACTTCTATCTTGATAGTAAGATCAATCTAGTTCATATCAGACAAATGGGAAAAAGATACTTCTTGCGGCAACAAAGTATGGAATATATCAGTGGTTGCATGAAAGTCCAAACCTGCAATATTCAGAACCAACTCCTGCAATTGTTCTTGTATCAATTCATTTATCAAAATTTGATAAACAATTGAGTCTTCATCATGTAATTGCATGAATGGCCCTCGATTAATAATAGAGTCAACTCCCTCAGATTCTTCTCCTAAAATAGGCCAAACGACTTGTTGATCAAGATGGGATTGTGCAGGAGAATACAAGGCTAATGTTTTTGTAGAATTGCCATCTGAAATAGTCATATCCCCTGATCTACATCCAATATATGCATCAACTGTGGCAAGCCAAGGTCTTCCCAAAATCATCGGATATCCTCCCAATGTTGCTTTTGGAGATAGAATCATAAAGTCTGCAGGGTATTCCCATGAATCCAAAATAACCACTACATCCTCAATGATACCATCAGGTCATACTGTAGAGCTATCAACAAGCTGTAGAACTGTGGGTGTAGGCCTTAGACTATTGATTTCAAGTTGTTTCATTATTTCTCTTGTCATCACATTAATGGCTGCCCCTAAATCAATTAAAACATTTCTTATCTGGTTGCCATTAATGACTATACTTACAACAGGACTACCTAGATCAGAATATTTTGGAATTGCAACCTTTCCTAACATAATATCTGCCAATTGACCCATAACATGCACTGTTTGTGGATCCTTCTTCCTACCGGGTTTTTTTAAACATGCTTCTCTCAGTGCCTTACCATATATGGGAATATCTTTTATTGCTTGCAACAATGGAATGTTAACACAAATATGCTTAAGTTGATCTATAATATCAAAGCCTTGCTCTTGTTCTGTGGGAACTTCCTTTTCTTGCAATCTCTGGGGAAATGGCGGTGATATGTGCTTCTGAGGGATTACATATCAGAGATTTCTTTTTCTTCTTGTACCTCAGTGATAACTGGAGGAGATGGATTAGGCAAAGTTGTCCCAGATCAGAGGTGAATATCACTTAGAGATAGAGAATAGGCTGGGTATTGATTAAGATTTGCTGAATAAGCTTGTTGTTGTTGCTGAGGCTTAATATTAGGATTCGACAGTGGTTGAGTAGGCAACCATGTTGGCTTAGGTGGGACTGCAGTGGCTGCAGGAGGAGGCATTATTGTAGGAGGCTATGGCTATTGAATATGTTGTTGATAACCAAAAGATTGGGCATTCCATGGCTGACTCTCCCTCCATTGAGAAGTAGGTTGCCAATTTCCTTGAAACCGACTTCCTTGGCTTTGAGATGGATACCAATTCCCTTGTGGCTACTGCCACTATGGTATTTGATTACCAAAATGCTGCCCTTGGTCTTGAGAACCATACCAATTTTGATAATTACCAAGATTTTGAGCACAAGGTGGTTGCCATTGATTATTTGGCACATAAGAATTTCCACTATAACTAGAAAAAAAGTGGATCCAGAGGCATACCTTGTCTTTAGAAATTTGGCCTTCTTTGAGCAACATAGAAGACTTGCTCATCTTCACCTTGCATTGGATTGAAGTCAGGAACTTCCACATTTGCAACCATTTTGCAACGACAATCCTTATTTCGTTGTCTACAACGAGGGAAATATTCTGCAAGAAATGCATCAGATTCTTCATGCTTCTTCTTAGCTGCAAGTGTATCCAACTGGGTAGCCATATTATTTATAGTGTCCTCCTTAAAGTCCTTCAATAAATGGCTAAGTTCCAATCTAGAAACTCCAGTACCAGATGTTGATGATGGTGCTCCTGGTTTGAAATGCCTGTTCTTCTTAGAAGCAGATCTAGAATACTTCTTACAAATTTGTCTTATTTCAGTCCAAGTGGACTGTGTAATGTCACCTCCTCCCATAAGATCCAAAGAATTAGTGCATTCATCACTGATTCCCCTCAAAAATATCAACTTGAGGGAATCTTCATTGAGAGTACTATGTTTAGAATTTTTGATACTAAATAGGAATCTTTCTAGATAATATTCAAGACTCTCATCTTCTTTTTGTGTTATTCTAAAGATGTCATCCCCATGATGATCAGTGCCTCTACAATAATCTTTGTATTTTGCAAGAAACAACTCTTTCATCTCATCCTATGTATTTATTGTGCTACTACCCAAGCTCATAAACCATCTCAAGGAGGACTCCTTCAAGGTGGCAAGAAATTTTTTGAGTCTATGGGCATCTGTAGTATATTCAAAACTCCTACAGAGAACATCAAATTCAAACAGAAATGTTTTTGGGTCCTCTATCACCAATCCATATAATTTAGGGAGGGAAGAAGCTAGAATGTTCTTGAGATTGACATTATCATGCTGATCAGATATGGGGAATTCAAACATTGGGTCTGGTTGTGGTGGTGGATTATTTCCACCAAGAGGTGGATTTTCTTGCATTTGACTTGTGTGGGTTGTTACTATATGAAATTCTTCTTCTTGAGGTCTAAAGAGGAAATGAAGACTACCTTCTGGGAATTCAGATTCAAGGTTATTCAATTTTTTGGGGGTTTGATAAAGTTCAGCAAAATGATTTATATCTGAGGAATTATTTTCTGCATGATTAGGATGACTAGGCAGAAATCTACCTAGAACATCTCTTCTTCGTCTATGCATGCAGATTCATGAAATTTTTCAAACAGTCAAGTATGCCAAAAAATAATTAACTGAAAAAATAATAACCATAACAAGTTCTTAGTTTGACACCATCCTCGGCAACAGTGCCAAAAATGTTCACCCCAACAATAAGAATAATAACTCTAATTGAAGTCTCAATCCGAAGTTTGGACATTCATTTGGTAAAGTCACTATTTCCATAGCTAGTGTTCATTTGATTGTCAACCCAGGAACATAGTACTTGAAATGGGTCTGCACTATATATGCACTAAGTTCTTGTAACAACTATTCTGCATTACTGCAACAACTAACATTATGCGGAAAAATTTAAAGGCTACATGAAGAATTTCGTATAAATTCATAAAAGCAATGTTGGATAAATTCAATATGGATAAACAGGAATTACTTTGTTCTGGCTTGGTTGTAGGAATAGTCAGTGGATCTATTTCTAGTGGTTGCAGGAACAATCAACGCAAGAACTTCTACTGTATCTAAGGAAATAAAAATAATTTTAATGAACACATGAGATCACTCACCAAGTGGGCCCCCTTGGATGAGTGATACCGAGCTTCCTGAAAAACAACTCTTAACAGATCAGAATAACATAACTTTTATTCATCATTTTCTGAAAGTGATTACATAGTTTTGAAAAGCAACTCAAGAATGACTATAAAAAATTCTTTTCTCTATTCTTCTCCTTTCTGTCTAACTAACATTGAGAAGAAGAAGAGCTCTTTATTAAAAAGAAATTAACTACAAAAGACCACACAAATCACGCTAAGAAGAAGAGGCAGATGATTGACTGAAAAAGAAGATAACTGGAGCTATGCTGTAGGAAATGTGAATCTAAACCGAACCACAGTCTTTGCATGCCGCAACAGTATTTACAAATTCAATGCCCACTGAAGTTAGACATTGGTAGTGTCGCTTGACTGCTTCGCTTATGCCGTACCTTGCGCTTGCTCAGGTCCTCTACAGTTTGATCTTCAGTTATCTCTTACATAATCTTCCTCTCATCGAGCGCGATAGGAGAATATCCATCGCGACATCATTTATTACCTGCACTACAACAAAGATAACATACAAGGACATACATACGCATTTTATTTAATTAACACATCTATTAATTCACATGTGATATTGTAAGAGCCTTTAATGGTTTGGAAGACTTTAGAGGTTAACCATTTGAAGACATAAAGCCTTTAATGGTTATTGAAGACTTTGGAGGTTTTTGAGAAGTGACTTCCTTTTATTTAAGAATGTGACAATGATTAGGATAAGATTAGGCTAATTAGAAGGAGTTAGAATAATCTAGAAGGGATTTAGGCATGCAAGTGGATTTTGTAGGAGAATGCAAGTGGGAGGAATTTTGGGATTTTCAATTGAAATAAAATCATTTATTTCAATTAAATGGTATAATTTGCATTTTGGATAGATATTCAAATAAATATTAATTTATTTAAATGTGAATGTGAATTTTGGATTTTATTTATATAAATCTTAATTTATTTACATGAGAAAAAGGAAGATAAAACATTAAATGCTTGAAGACTTTGAGGGAAACCATTAAAGGCTTGAGAAGAATTTAGAAGGAAGCCATTAAGTTTGAAGACTTTAAGGGAAACCATTCAAGGCTTGAGAAGACTCTAGAAGGAAGCCATTAAGTTTGAAGACTTTAAGGGAAACCATTCAAGGTTTCAAGTGGATGAGGATAAATAGGATTTATTTATTTAAAATAGTTGTGCAACTTGCATTTGTAGGAAAATGCAAGTGGGTGGAGGATAAAGGTGATTTAAATAAATGTTAATTTATTTAAATGTGAGAGATGGGATTTTGGGGGATTTAAATAAATATTAATTTATTTAAATGTGAGAGAAGATTTAATTAAACAAATATGATTTATTTATTTAATTAATGGTCTGAATTTAGTTAAGTGAATTAAATCAAATAAATTAAATAATTTATTTAATTAATAGGAGAAGATGGTTAAGATGAATTAATTAAATATTAATTTAATTAATTATTTATTGATGGTTAAATAATCAAATAAATACTAAATATTCATTTAATTAAGTGGACAAATTTATGTGACTACATTTGCCCCTCTTTGAGACGGTGCGATTTTATCGCGTCATTTCAAAGAAAGAAAATAAGTGTGAAGAAATATGCCCCATAAATGTTAATTTAGTGGGTGGTATGCCCCCTCGAGAGATGGGCCGATTTTTTTTTCTTTGAAGAATCAGGCGATCTCTCGAAAAAGAACGAGAAGTGGAGGGGAGGTAGAATAAAAGAAATTAGTAATAACGGTGAAAGAATGGAAGAAAACAGAGTGAATACAGAGAAATGACAAGCCAGTGAGTATCCGTAGGTTATGCAGGAGATATAGTGCAAATGTGGTGTTGTTCTTTTGATTGATATTGTACGATTGATCAAAATTGGTTGGACAATCTGGTGCAATTGGTTAAATTGGCACAGTCGAGTCAAAGCGTGATAGTTGATGTCAGTTGTTCACTTGGACTCGATAAAGTATGAGTAAGTGAATCAAAGTGACCTGTTGAGACTTAGACAATTGATGTAATTGCCCGATGAAGTCAAGGTATCTGACACAAAATACTCGTTGAGACTTAGACAATTGATGTAATTGTCCGTTATGATTGTGTTTGATTGGTTGATCAATTGATAGTGTGTGCGTGTGATGGATGGTTGTGGTGAATCATAACAGCCTTGTTGAGACTAGGTCATTATGATAAATGCCTATTGTAGCCTAGGTTTGCCATAATCGATTACCTATTGAGACTTGAAGATACTTGATCAGAGTATTTGTTGATAGTCTAGGTGTGTGTGAGTCGATGTGCCTGTGTAGACAGAGTAATTAACTTGATTAGGTTGATGGGAGATGATGTAGGGTATGTGATGCTGATTACCAAGATGGGGAGGGTGAGGGGGGGGTTCGATATTAGATAGAAGAAATGGAGGGCCTATGACACATTCCTATGGAAGAAGAGGAAAATAGAGTATCCATTGTCATTACTATGTATGAATGATATGCAACTATTTATGAATGTATGGATGATGGAATGCAATATATACAGATGAGATGGAATGACGATCCATAGTGCTTTATTTTCATCATTGAGCTTTAAAATGTTGTAAGAAAATACAAGCAACTTGATATAATGATTCAAGATGACCCAAGTATTCCTTTCATGACTTTTGATATAGCAAGTTAATACAAGCAACTTGATATAATGGATCAAGTTGACCTGAGTATTGCTTGCAGAACAGACAAGGATTATCTCCTTTCATGCATGACTTGAAATGTCCTCCTTGATCTTTTGTCGATCATATCTTGAGACAAGTTCATACCGTAGTAAGAGATAAACCATTATCGAGCTTGGATGAGGCAATAGGAACCAAAGATGGAGTATTGTACCTGTAAGAAAACAACACATATAAAGAATAAAGAATATGGACCCTCGATAATGGTTCATGCTCATATGGCCGAGGTTTACACTGTAGTCAGCAAACTGTAGTGATCTATGACTGTATTTTGCATAAGACCACGTAGCTTCCCACATAGACACCATTAGTACATGCCCCAGAACGTCATTGGAACAATTCACAGAAGACATACAAACAATGCTTAGGAACCATCCCGACCACTCTAATCACTTGTGGATATCCTGGAGTAGCGTAGGAACCTGATATAAATAAATAACCCACAAATTGAACCAAGTACTTGATAGCTTTAAATAGAAATATCTTGTCAAAGAAAATGTGATCTTGTCTTTGTTTTGGTAAGGAAGGATGCATCCTTGTGAAGACAGTTTTTGCATCAATGTTGATTGTTGGGTTGATGTGATAAGTGGTGATCATTTTGAGTATGTCACAGTGTTTGTTTGGTATCTGCTTTGAAAAATGTATGTACAAGGTGTTGCCATGTTTTTGATTGATTTTGATGTTTTTGAAATGTTTCTGGATTTTGTGAGATAGTTTTCCAATGTTTTTGGATTTTGATGATTGTTTTCCAAAGTTTTTGGTATTTTGTGAGATAGTTTTCCAATGTTTTTGGATTTTGTGAGGTAGTTTTGAATGAAGAACTCAATGAATCACAAAAATAATGTATAATCCACTTCCATCAAATAGATTAAGGGCATTGCTCCCAATTTAGACATGACTATGAAAAAGCAGGATGTGAGACGCGTGAAGTACTATCCTTGATTGCAAATCAATAACAAGCCATGGTTTGGATGGATGGATGATTGGATGAATGTGAATGTGATCACAACAAGTTTGAAAGACAATGGAGCCATAGCTGCTACGAGTGGTGCCTATTTTCTAGGTTTTTACCATCGCACTTACCCAATGTGCCACCGGAGTGGTTGTTCACCATTTGGATGCATGATTTTTCTTTACTATTTTGATATTTTTTGTATTTTCTTCAGGACATTTATCTGAATGTTTTTGGTGTTTTTCCCGATATGCGTGGGAGCCTGATACTCTTTACAACTTATGTATAAAACCATTTGAGGAGATGCTGTCGATTGGATCCATTAGCGGTTCTCCTTCTGAAGTAGCCAACTGATATGCCCCAAACCCAAATACAATAGTGATAACATATGGACCCAACCAGTTTGATTATATGCAGCTTGTTGTTTCATCATCGACAAGCCTTGAGGTGATTATATGCAGCTTGTCGTTTCTCTTTAAGTAGCTCTAAGTCCCGAAGACGTGATACTCTGTATGCTTCATCATCGATGAGATTGTGCAAGGAAACCCATAGTGATGGTATCTCAACCTCAATAGGTAAGGTAGCTTTGACACCATAGACCAGTGAGTAAGGAGTTGCGCCTGTAGGGGTTCAAATGCTAGTTTGATATGCCCATAGTGCTGGATTTAGTTGAACATGCCAATCACGACCGACATCATTGACTGTCTTCTTGAGGATTCTCAATATGTTCTTGTTTGATGCTTTGGCCTAACCATTTCCTTGTGGGTAATAAGGAGTGGAAAAGCGGTGTTGGATATGAAACTTCTCATAGAGCTCACAGACATCTTGATTTTTGAAAGGAAGACTGTTATCTATGATGATGGACATGGGCACACCATACTAACAGATGATGTAATTAAGGATGAATGAGGCGATCTACTGCCGGTGACTTGGGTAAGTGGAACAAATTCAATCCACTTTGTGAAGTATTCGGTGGCGGTAATAATGAATTTGTGGCCATTGGACGAAGATGGATGGATTTTACCCACAAGGTCAAGTCCCCATTGGAAAAAGGGCCATGGTGTTGTAATTGGTTGCAATTCCTGTGTTGGCGCATGTATCAGGTCTCCATGAACTTGGCATTTCTTGCACTTTCTGACAAAATAGCAGGAGTCTTTTTCCATTGATGGCCAATAGTATCTAGTGCGCATGAGTTTCTTGGCTAGTGAAGGACCGCTTACATGAGTTCCACAAATTCATTCATGTACTTCTTCCAAGGCCTTTGTTATCTCATCCTATTCCAGACATCGAAGGAGAGTACCATCAAGACTGCGTCAGTATAGGGTTTCAACAATAATGGTATATCGAGCGGTTTGGTGAATGAAGGTTTTACGTTGGTTATTCGATTGGTTAAGAGGAAGTGTGTGATCATGGAGGTAGGTGTAGAACTCACCGTACCATGGGGATTTAGAACCAATAAGGCGACATATCATCTCAGATTCAGGGATATCATAAGCGAGAATCCAAAGTAGTTCGACCAATAACTCACGTGTTGAATTATGTGGAAGATCTAGGAGAGATGCAATGGTAGCCATAGCATCAACAACTCGATTCTAATCTCTGGGTATCTGCTCAAAGGTGATAGTAGTGAATGATGCCTTTAATTTGTCCAACATTTGTTTGTATGGCATGAGTTTGTCATCCTTTGTCTGATATTCATTTGTTGCTTATCGAATGACCAGTTGGGAGTCGCCATATACTTGTAGTTCTTGTAACTTCCATTGTATGGGTAGCCTGAGTCCTGTGATCAAGGCCTCATATTCAGCTATGTTGTTTGTGCATGGAAATGTAAGCCTGTAAAACTTCAGGATACTGTCACCTTGAGGTGTGATAAATAGAATGCTTGCCCCTGAGCCATGCCTAGTGTATGAACCATCAAAGTATAGTTTCCATGGTTGTGATGCTGTGATCATGAATATCTCTTCATCTAGAAAATTGGAAATGAGAGAATGATTGCCCATGAGGGGAGCATCGACTAATTGATCTGTAATAACTTGGCCCTTGATAGCTTTATGGTCCACATACTCGATGTCAAATTCACTTAGAATCATCACCCATTTGGCCAAGCGGCCTGTCAATGCTGCTTTGCTGAGTAAGTACTTTAGTGGATCAATCTTTGCAATGAGCTATACTTTATGTGTCAAGAGATAGTGCCTCAGTTTAGTGGCTGCCAAGATTACTGCCAGGCAAGCTCGCTCAATAGGGGTATAATTGAGTTCATAGCCAACCAGTGTGCGAGAGATGTCGTAAATGACACACTCTTTCCCTTCTACTTTGTGTTGTGCCAGTAGTACACCTAATGCTGTATTTGTTGCTGAGATATAGAGTAATAAAGACCTACTTGGATCTAGTGGAATCAACAATGGTGTATTCATGAGATAGTCCTTAAGAATCTGGAATGCTTGTTGACATCTAGCATCCCATTGAAAGCGGATGTTCTTGTGTAACAGGTGTGTAAAGGGGTGACACTTATCTGCCAGTTGTGCAATGAATCTTTGGATGGATTATAGTTGCCCTTGTAATGTCCTTAGCTAACTGATGTTCTTCGGAGGTGGCATGTCCATGATTGCTTTGACTTTGGTAGGATCGACCTCAATGCCTTTGCTTGAGACAATGTATCCTAGAAGCTTCCCTGAGGTTACTCCAAAGACAAATTTCTTTGGGCTGAGTCGAACATGATATTGTTCCAGTCTGTTAAAAATTTTCTTTAATATTTCCAGATGACCTTCTCTTGTTAGTGATTTTTCCAGTAAGTCATCAACATAATCTTCCATTATAGTATGTATCATGTTATGAAAGATGGTGGTCATTGCTCTTTGATATGTTGCTCCTACATTCTTTCGACCAAAAGGCATTACATTCTAGCAGTATGTTCCCCATGGACATGCGAAGGCCATCTTATGTTGATCCTCTTGTGCGATCTTTATCTGATTGTACCCTAAAAATCCATCCATGAGTGAAAGCATGGTATGTCCTACTGTTAGGTCTACGATTATGTCGATGTTTGATATGGGGAAGTCATCTTTAGGACATGCCTTGTTTAGATCTCTGAAGTTAGTACATATATGGATACCCCCATTTGGTTTGCCGACAGGCACAATATTGGATATCCAATCCGCATAATCAATTGGTCTAATAAAACCAACATCTAGGAGTTTCTTAAGTTCTGCTTTGACTAGCACCACAATCTGGGGATGCATCTTGAGAAGTTCCTGCTTGACAAGTTTGGCTCCTTATGTGATGGTGAGGTGATGCATGATTAAATCAGGATCAAGCCCAGGCATTTCTGCATATGAACATGCAAATTTAATCTGGCACTTCTGAAAGAATTCTACAAACTTAGGTTGTTCCTCTGGAGTTAAAAGAGATGTCGGATGTATGTGGTGAGGAGTTTCAAGAGTCCCCACGTTGTTTTCTTTGGTTTCCTCGATGAGAATTGTTGATCATTCCTATTGTGTACTAGAAGGGAGAATGTCAAACCTTTCATCCTCCGGCACCTCAAAGAGGTTTTCACCATTGGATACACTCTTTCTTTTTACTTTTGTGGGATAAAATAGTGCCACAGTGTGGTTTTCATTGGAAGATCCATGTTTTATTGTTATATTTTTGCAGCTAAAAGGTTTGGCATCTGCCCCAAAGTATGCTATGCTATTAAGTTCAATGGTGAATCCAACTTTGTGATCCCCGCTTGGTATGTTATCTCGTAGTTCCAAAAATTCAATGATCGCCTCATTGTTTTGGAAATGGTCAAGACATGGGGGATTAGGTTGGTTCCATTCGATGAGTTTCGAATGGATAATGGGCATTACCTCATCGATTAGGTTAAGTTTGTTAGATGTGTCAGTGAGGGTTAAGATGTTATGGTGAAGGTCATTGATGGTACTCTCCTTGTCAAAATCAGGCGTAGGATGTGACGTAGGGTTTGTGGAAGAAGTTTCCAGCTCAGGAACCTAAGAGGTCTTTATCTGTGCTTCTCCGTAAATAGGGATGTCTTTGCGGGGTGGAGGTAGTGATGTGTCTTCCTCATCTGAAGTATTACGTTGGACAGAATCAAATTCCCACTCATGTGAGTCAGTCTCTGAGTCGCTTTCCAATATCCAATTACTATACCATATTGGGATATCCTTTGAGTTAAACACTGCAGGTGTGATCGGTTGATGTATCGTTGTAGATGAAATGATTGGTGTTGTAGGAAGGATTATGGGGATCAATGAATCCAACATGGGGAGTATTGGTAGTGTTGATTCTCTTGCTTTTGATAAAATTGCCAGTGTTGTTGATACTGCTTGGTATTCTGATACAGTTGCTACTACTAATGGTTCTATTGATGTTATGGATGCTGCTAATGGGGTTGTGGGTTTGATTGGTAGGATCATTAGTGTTGTGGATGGTTTTGCTGGGATTTTTAGCCTCAATGGGGCAGTTGTTATGGTGTGCGGTGCTGCTGATATAACCAAAGGTGACCTCTTTGTAATAGGTTGATATAGTGGTTTTCTGGGTTTTCCTTTGAATCTAAGCTTAGGAAGGATCTCCTTTTGAAAGCCCAATCCTGTGTTATATTTGGGTTTTAATTCCAGCTGTAGCGGTTCATGTCTTCCTTGCTTGTAAGGTCCCAAAGCACTCTAACCATCATAACCATTCTTTTCATAATGAGAAGGCCTTTTCCATACTGATATGTGGGAAACTTAGCTTGTGGTATGTCCATGGTGATTGGGTCTTTATAGATCCATTTTGCTAAGTCCTCATCTCTGGTTTCTTCTTCTTGACTCTTTCCAAGGATGAATAGCATCAAAGTCCATGCTGGCTTGATCAGTGGCATTTGAAGTAACCATTGAGGTTTACCATGAGTTCTAGGAGAAGTAGGCATTTGTCCAACACAAAAGAGTTGGCTCAAATTGTACTCCCCAGGACCTTCCTCTGCTATTTTCATCTTGAGCTTTTCTTGCTTTGGTATAGTGGTGTTTGAACTGGAAAGAGAGGCTGGATTTACATATGATGTGGATGAGATGGCTTCTCTATTGTTGGGAATGGTAATCTCTGGTTGATGACTTATATTATGACAATATGCAAAGGGGTTTGCATCACCCAGGATTGTGATTTCTACACCATTATGCAGGAACTTGATACACTGATGGTAGGTGGATGGAACGACTTGCATGGTGTGTATCCAAGGTCTTCCTAACAACAAATTGTATGGTAGAGGAAGGTCCAGAACTTGACAGATGATGTGTTTCACCATAGGGCCCACTCGGATTGGTAGCACAATAGCTCCTTTGGATGAACGCTCTGGATCATCATAGGCTTTGATTGTGATCTTCTTGCAGGGATCCACTGATTCAATTGCATATCCCAAAGCTGTGACTAATTGTAGTGTACAGATATTTAGGCTTGCTCCATTATCGATCAAGACTCGCTTGATCCTATGTTGGTTGATAAACCCTTCGATGTGGAGTGAGGCATTGTGAGGTTGTTGGAAGGATGAGTTGTCACTTTTAGAGAAAGTGAGACAAGGTGATGATCTTAGGTTTCCAACCATAGCTTGGAACTGATTTGTATTTAGGTTTGCAGTGACTGATGCCTCTTGGAGAGCTTGATCCAAGATTGTTTTATGGGATGGAGATAGGCACAATAGCTCTAAGATAGATATCAGTGCGAGCATTTTGTCTAACTGTTCCACAAGGTTATACTGCTTTGGGATAGATGGGGTGCCTTGTGGAGTTGCTTTTATGGTAATCTTGCTGCGACGTGTAACAACATTGCAAGTGGAGCTGGGATTTTTTATGGTAATAGTTGCAATTTGTTCACTAGCATAATATAGGTGATTCATAGTGTAATTATACGCGGCTTGTGTATAATCAATGGTATTTGTGTTTCTCCCTGAAGTGGAAGGACCCCTTTGATCTTGGGATGGAAGCATATTTTTGAACATAAGATGATCATTGTTTGTTGTTTTTGGGTCATGTCCTTCGATTTTGATTTCACCTCGGTTAATAAGATCCTGAATAAGATCTTTCAATCTGTGACAATTGCTTGTCTTATGCCCTTTCCCTTGATGGAAATCACAATGTTCAGTATCCCTCCACCATGAAGGTTTGACTTGAGGTTCATAATTTGATGTTTTGGGTAAGGTCACTAGATTTTGAGAAACCAACTGACGTAACACTGTTTCGATGGGTTCCCCTAAGGGAATGTATGTTTGTTTTGGTTTTGAATTTTGTTGACATTGTCTGGGTTCCTCTTGAGATGTGTTGCGGCCTTGATTTGGAGGAGTAACTATGTTATTCTTGGGTGGGGGGTTCTATCCTGCAAATCGAACCATAGGTTGTGCACTTTTGATAGTTCTTGTATCCACAACCCCATCATTGACGACATTTTTGTTTTTGTTCCAGAAGTTAGGCTTGTCACTATTGAAGCATGGGTGAGGGCCATCCTTTGGCTCATTATATATCTTGATAAGCCCTTTTTTGATGAGAGCCCACTCACATTTTAAGCCTTTGGTGATCATGTCATTGAAAGAGTCTATTTATTTTACGTCTAGGTGAAATTCCATTTCGTCATTTAAGTTGGTGTAAAGTGGAAAAATCGAACCCTAGTTGTTCTCCCCTCCCCAACTCCAAGGAGAGAGAAGGGAGAGTCACTAGGGTTGATGGTTTTCACTTAGGAGAGACTTTACATTCAAAAGAGGGGTTGAAACCCACAAGATCCAATCCCACACAATGCAAGATTGGATTCTAAATGAGTTTCAAGGGTTGTGATAGCAAGGATACCCTCTTTTGTAAAGAATGTAGATAGAAAGATTGAACTAGGAATGCATGTAAAGTAGGAAAGATTCACTTATAAACAGAGATAGGGATATGGGATGAAGCTGCGGACATGAAATTAGCAGTAAAATGTCAAGATGGTGCTGTTCTGCAAATTTGAGCGAAAGTTGACGGGACGATGGCACCCGGCGTGCACACGGTCCTCCGAAAAATCCGCGAAACGAAGGGGGATCTGTTCGTCTCTGCACAAGGATTCCAGATCTTCAATTACAGCCACGTACCTGCAACCTACACACAAAAAAGAGAGGACGATTGGGGGGTTAGGGATTAGGGGTTTGCCTTTAGGTCAAACCCTGGTTTTGGAATTAACCAAGAAATGAGAATGCTGTAAATGTAAATGTTTGTAATGTAAACAAGTACTGATACCTTGTTGTAAGAATGTTTGTATTCTTACATGCGAAGGTGTAATGTATGTAGTATGTTGTATGTTGTATGTGATCTCCTCTTCAATGGTTGAATCCTTGTCTTAAATGCAACACCTAGCCTTGAATGGAAACTTAGAATGCTCAATTGCTTGAAGGAATGCTTGAATGCTTGAATGTTTGAATGTTTGAATGTTGCTTCCGCGTCTTTCTCTTTCTTATTTTCTTCCTCCCTTTCTAGGAGAGGAAAAGTAGTTTATATACTTTTCAATTAGGGTTGATAGACTGATTTTTCCGACCTTAGGCCGACCAGGAAACATTATTTCTCGAATTGCAAACTTAAAGACCCGATGCCCAAAAGAGACCGGGCCCAAAATAGGGCCAGGGACCAGGGCGCTGGGCGCCCTAGTCCTGAAGGACCAGGGTGCTGGGCGCGATGGTCCCACCTCCCGGGACAGCAGGGTGCAAGGAGGGATCAGGCCAGGGTGCAAAAAAATGCAGTTTTTGGTGTCGTAAACAGGTTTCGAGGTCTCCATTCAGGTTCAACGTTGCGCTGCCATCGTGAAGACCCAAATGCAGTTGAAATCGCAAGTGTCGCAATTTTAGGACGCTACATTTAGCCCCCACTTTAGCAGGAGTATAAGCGTACGCTCATACTTCCGGTAAAGTACAAGGAAACAACATTGAAAAACTTTCACCACGTCAAGGAGGCAAGATACACCAAGCCCCCAGTGGACTAAGGATCTTACGAGTTCGATTGACAAATTAAAAGGGAAGATCACGAGGGAGAACCATGATTGTCAGTAGTAAGGCTCCCTCACTATGAGTCATGCAAGAAAGATATCAAAAATTTTCAAGGCAAAGCTAAATTTGTCAAGAAATTTTCAAGTATCTTGAAAAGATATGAACGGGATGTATGCCCCCCTACGTTAAAGCGATCGCACATGCCTCACCGGGGGTGATTGCTTTAAGGTAGTGATACATATAAGAAATGAGAAAGGAGCACGTTATCACAAGGATTTAGCCCCCAAGTGTGAGATAAGCCCAAGGATAATAGACACAAAACACAAAGCACAAGGTGACTTCGCTTTCCTCGGGGTCAGTATGCTGTATGATAATTCATGTATATCATATGTATGTATGCATAATTGTTCTTTATTCCCCAATCAAGGAAGGTCACCTAGAAGAAGGGAACACATGTGTCTTTTGAGTCAACATGAGAGAGACCAAAAGAGATCTCAATGCTTTGCATCATCCTCAAGTAGACAAAACTAAGGACAACGAATAGAAGAATGAGAATAACACATAGAAGAAGTAACAAAAGAGATCAAGAGAGGAGGAGAGAGTCTGCTATGCTAATGAACTAGTCTAGCACGTCATCTACCCCCCGATCTTGCTGATCAATATTTCGGGAAGGTAGGAAACACGCTAGAGGAGGAACATCCAACACAGCAGATGGAGCTATCACAAGATCCAAACAAGGGCTATGTTCATGTTCCGAGCCACGTTGTTCTTGTCTAGGAGCTAGGATAAGTGCTTTAGAAAATTCGTTAGATAAATGGTTATCAACATCAACATATTCATACTCACTATCAAAATGAACAGGAGTAACATTTTCATCATGAATAACATTTTCATCTATATCATCATCAAGATTTATAAAAATAGGATCTTTAACTCGCACAGGATGAAGGCCATCATGCATCTTATGTTTAGGAGATTTCAGCTCAATCGTCGGCTGAGGAGAAAATGGAATAATACTGGCTGAAGGTGTTTTTGGGGATTGCAAAGTTTGAAAAGCAGCTGCCTGAGCTCTAAGACGACGCTTTCGTCGGTGTTCACGTGCATAACGATTCCATCTAGTCTTAGTAGGAAGTTGAGGAGATTGAGGAGGAGGAATGTTCTCATCCTTATCACTTGGGTGTTTAGGTTGTGGTCTCTTAGGTTGAACAATAGGAGAAGAGGAAGGTCTCTTCTCTCCATAAGAGGAAGGAGGAGGAACTGCTCCATACAAAGGAGGAATATTCAGTTTAGGAAGGAGACCAAGTCCATCATGACGAGGAGGTATAGGTCTACTTTTAGGAAGTTTATTAGATATAGGCATAGTCACATTCATAGGAATGGGTTGAGAATCTTCTTGAGGAAAGACATTAGTTTTATCTTTCAAAGGAAGAACTTCCTTCTCAAGAATGATAGGAATGTCAAGTTTGGGTGTTCTAGGTTCACTTAGAGATAGGATCATATCTTTTTTCCACTTTTGATAAGATTTGAAAAGATGATCACTTCGCGGAGGAAGAGATTGGAATTGTTTAGGCCAAAAATAATCAATAGGAACGCTAGAAGTTCTTTCAGCTGGTTTAAAGAGACTATGATTGACAGTAACAACTTCACCATTATGGGGAAATTTCAAACACTTGTGAATAGGAGAAGCAATAGCTTTCATGGAAGACAACCAAGGATAGCCTAGCTTCACACAAAATTGTTCGGACGATGGAATAATAGCAAAGTCCACATCAAGGGATTTGTTGTGGACCTCAATAGGTAATGTAATAGAACCAATTGCAGGAGAAGAAAATGCATCAAATAGTTTCACAATGACATTTGTTTCATCATAGATCACTTGATTCAATTGCAAAGTAAAAAGAAATTCTTCAGTAATGATATTAACCATACAAGAAGGATCAATAAGCACTCCACGGCAAGGGGTATTCTTGACTTTGCAACTACATATAAAGGACCATCAGGTGCCCTGATAGTTTCACTGGAATCAAATGTGATGGAAAGTTCTTTAGGGATTTTCTGCTGCTCTACAAAGTTAATCACATTCGGAGTCATGGACACAAGATCATCAAGTGAGACAGAGGAATCAGTAGTATCAATCGCATTAGAGGTATGAGAAGGTAATGGATCAGTAAAAATCTGAAGATTTTGGTTAGGAGGAGCTACAGATGTGTTGCCTTTATCATTCACACCAGAAACAGAGATAGTATTATTATCAATCAAATCTTGAATTTTACCCTTTAAAGCAAAACATTTTTCAGTATCATGCCCAGGATGACGATGAAATTGACAAAAAGATTTGTTATCAAAATAGGGTGAATTAATCTTTGCAGGATCTATTTGCCCTATAGGAGGAAGAGTAAGCACATTTTGTTCCAATAACTTATTCATAATACTATGCAATGATTCATTCAAAGGAGTAAACTTTCTTTCTTTCTTGAAAAACTTAGAAATAAGAGGCACACCTGATGCCGCATTCACATTGTTGTTGATGATTTTTTCCTTGAATTTAATGGACTCTCTGTTCGGTTTAAAATTCCCAAATGGTTGTTGACTACTATCACCCTTATCACTCAGAGCCATAGGATTTGCTTGTTCCATTTGACTCACAGTCAGTTGATAATTGTGAAGAGTTGCGCACAACTGTTGGAAAGAAGTAAACTCAGAAAATAGAAGTTTTTCTCTAATATCTTTTTGTAAATTAGAAATAAAGATTCTTTGAATATCATTGTCAGGTACTGGAAAAGAAATTTGAGCATACAAATGCTTATATCTACCAATGAAATTGGTCACTTTTTCTTTAACACCTTGTTTACAATGCATTAAATCAATCAAAGTAACTTTAGGACTTATATTGTTTTGAAATTGTTGAATAAAAGCATTTACAAGTTGTTCGAAAGAAATAATAGAATAAGAAGGCAACGAGCAATACCATTGTAGGGCTTTATCTCTTAATGTTCTAGTAAATAGTTTTGCAAGCAACCTTTGGTCATAAGCAAAATCAGTACATATTGTTTGAAAGGTCTTAACATGTGTTAGAGGATCACCCTTACCATTATAAAGCTCCAAATACGGAATTTCAACATGTTTAGGGGGGATAGCTCAAACAATGTCAAGAGAAAGTGGGCTCGCAACATCAAATGTGGGCACACTAAACTTAGATTGATTCATAGAGGCAATTTGTTGCTGCAAAGAAGAGACAGTTTGTGCAAGATTATTAATGGTCGCTTCAGTCGAAGAGTTCATATTAGACGTGTTAGATTATGATGGAGGTATTATGTTATTGAAAGAAGGTATTGATTGAGAGTAAGGTGGTGGGACACTATGATAGTTAGTCATAGGAGATGATTGCAAAGGAGGAACACTACAAGGAGGAATGGAATGGTTAAATGAATTGCCCCCTTGCGTCATGTTCATTTGTGGTGATATAATAGGAACACTCATTGAAGGAATGAATGAAGAAGTCAGATTGAATGAAGGAAGAGGGTTGATTGAAGAAGAGGGATTGCCCCCATGACTGGTGATCATAGGCGGAATGTCTTGTATTGAAGTAGTCATTATGTTTGATGTAAAAGTAGGTATACTAGCGATAGGAGTTGTCAAAGGAATAGAATGATTAACTTGAGTAGGAGGTTGTGTATAACCTAAGGTTTCGGCACAACTTTTCATCGACATCACATTCAAATCCACAATGTGTGCAATACCATGCAAAATATCAATTCCATTCTTATCACTTTGAACCATACGTTTTAGACCCTCAATTAATGAAAGAGCTTCACTATCGGGGTATTCTTGAGACATCCATTGTCGAAAATCATCAAATTGGTTATCCAATTTTGAAAGTTGTTCTACAAAAACCTCATGGAGAGATTCTTCATCATTAAGAGGATTAGAGGAATTACCCATGTCCTCGTTAAAAAGGCCATTCAAATTAGGTTCCATCTCCTCGGTAATTACACCTTGGAAAGACTTAATTCTAAGGCTTCGTCTAACGGGAATAGTGTAAGTAGGACTTATTGTTGTAAAACTCATGCACTAAAGAAAGAGAGAAGATTTTGAATTTTAGAGGTAGCAAATTTCAATAAAATCAGCCAATCTCCTAGATTTAAGCTGTTAAATGCAATCAGGACAATCTCCCAAAATTTCAGAAAAAATGTCCGGGACCGTGGCGAACGGAGTGCACACGGTCCTTGCAACTTTTTTCAAAATTTTTAGGGATGAAAGTTATGATGATTTTAAAGCTAATCTGAAAAAATTGAGTGATTTTACGATCTGTAGATAGGCCAAATTAAAGTTGCAATCTCAAAATTGAACCCTACCAAGATTGTTGAAAAATGCAAAATTTGAATTTTGAAAAAGAGAGGGAAACTGAAATTTTGAATTTTATGATTTTAGAGGGAATACTAAAAGCAATGCAAGTGTTGAAATTTAAAAGTTGACTCAATTTCATGCAAAATTCGAATTTTGAAAACGGAAATCAGAGTTGCTGCAATTAAACACTTAATTTCAAAAGTCACAAAGTGCAAAAATTTGAATAAAGCACTGAAATTTCGAATGAATGCCAACACACTTTTCAGATTTAGGACTGTAAGAAACACAATTTTGATATGAATTTCAATTTCAATGATTTTTGAATGATTAGAAGCCTCAATCCAAGCAATCGCTAGACCAACTTTGACTTTAATTTTGAAAGTGTTAAAATTGATAAAATCAGCCAAAATTCTGGATTTTAGCAGAAAAATACAGTAAGATCTAGCTCCCGAAATTTTGAAAAAAAAGTCAGGGACGATGGCGCTCGGGGTGCACACGGTTCTCGTAACTTTTTTCCAAATTTTCATGGATGAAAGATATTGTGATTTTATTGTGGAATCCAAAGTTACAGCCGATTTGGAAGTGTTTTGATTAGTGAAATTATCAGTCAAAGGTTGAATCAAGAAGGTTTTAAAAATTAGGGTTTTGACATTTAACCACTTAATTTTCAGAATTAAAGCACAAATATGAATTGACAATTTGCAATAGAAGGGTAAATCTGAAACAAGCATTAACAATTAAACATTCCACATACTAAAAAGAAAATTTTAGGGTTTTTATGCAATTAGCCTCTAAAATTTGCAAAAGATCAAACATGGAAATGTAATTAAGGAAACAAAAATTTTCAGATCTAACCATGAATAATCAGAATGAGGATGTTCACGTCGGGTTCACCAAAATGTAAAGTGGCAAAATCAAACCCTAGTTGTTCTCCCCTCCCCAACTCCAAGGAGAGAGAAGGGAGAGTCACTAGGGTTGATGGTTTTCACTTAGGAGAGACTTTACATTCAAAAGAGGGGTTGAAACCCACAAGATCCAATCCCACACAATGCAAGATTGGATTCTAAATGAGTTTCAAGGGTTGTGATAGCAAGGATACCCTCTTTTGTAAAGAATGTAGATAGAAAGATTGAACTAGGAATGCATGTAAAGTAGGAAAGATTCGCTTATAAACAGAGATAGGGATATGGGATGAAGCTGCAGACCTGGAATTAGCAGTAAAATGTCAAGACGACGCTGTTTTGCAAATTTGAGCGAAAGTTGACGGGACGATGGCACCCGGCGTGCACACGGTCCTTCGAAAAATCTGCGAAACGAAGGGGGATCTGTTCATCTCTGCACAAGGATTCCAGATCTTCAATTACAGCCGCGTACCTGCAACCTACACACAAAAAAGAGAGGACGATTGGGGGGTTAGGGATTAGGGGTTTGCCTTTAGGTCAAACCCTGGTTTTGGAATTAACCAAGAAATGAGAATGCTGTAAATGTAAATGTTTGTAATGTAAACAAGTACTGATACCTTGTTGTAAGAATGTTTGTATTCTTACATGTGAAGGTGTAATGTATGTAGTATGTTGTATGTTGTATGTGATCTCCTCTTCAATGGTTGAATCCTTGTCTTGAATGCAACACCTAGCCTTGAATGGAAACTTAGAATGCTCAATTGCTTGAAGGAATGCTTGAATGCTTGAATGTTTGAATGTTTGAATGTTTGAATGTTGCTTCCGCGTCTTGCTCTTGCTTATTTTCTTCCTCCCTTTCTAGGAGAGGAAAATTAGTTTATATACTTGTCAATTAGGGTTGATAGACTAATTTTTCCGACCTTAGGCCGACCAGGAAACATTATTTCCTGAATTGCAAACTTAAAGACCTGATGCCCAAAAGAGACCGGGCCCAAAATAGGGCCAGGGACCAGGGCGCTGGGCGCCATGGTCCTAGGGGACCAGGGTGCTGGGCGCCCTAGTCCTAAAGGACCAGGGCGTTGGGCGCCATGGTCCCACCTCCCGGGATAGCAGGGTGCAAGGAGGGATCAGGCCAGGGTGCAGAAAAATGCAGTTTTTGGTGTCGTAAACAGGTTTCGGGGTCTCCATTCAGGTTCAACGTTGCGTCGCCATCATGAAGACCCAAATGCAGTCGAAATTGCAAGTGTCACAATTTTAGGATGCTACAGTTGGAAATAAATATTTCCACTAGTTCTTGTTCAGGTAACTGAAGAGAACGTCTACTAGACATTTGATGCCATCGTTGTAGAAAAACTGAAAATAGCTCACTTAGTTTTTATTTAGTGTTACATAGATCAGCGATTGTGATATCACGTTCAATATTGTGTGAGTAATGTGCTAGGAAATTCTAGATGAGTTCTTCAAATGTCCTAATGCCACCTGGTAATCAGGAAAACCATGATGTGGTTGTTCCTCCCAAGCTTTGGGGAAAAAGTCGTATTAGGTATGTATCCTTGTATGCCACTTCATGGCAAGCTGAATGGAATTCTCTAACATGATCACAAGGATCTCCTTTTCCTCGGTACTTTTCAAACTTGGGTGTTTCAAACCCTCGCGAAAAAGGTGGCATATGAAGATTCCTATCAAAGGGATAGGGACAAATGTTATTAAGTGAAAACTGATTAGTTTTCACACCACTATGAAGTTGTTGGGCGAGATTCTTAACTTGTTCCTGCAACATTTCTATTTCATTTGGAGGAGGAGGAGGTGGGGGATTACCTTGATGAAGGTTGTATCTGATATGTTCTCGACCTCTTTCATCCTCACTACGACTTTGGCGTTCTGATGCTTGTCTTAGTTGTGCAACATCAAAGTTAGAGGGTAGTTTAGCCCCCTCTTGAGCAAGTCTTAAAAAGTGAGCATCGGCGTTGCTCCTGAGTATTTCATCAATAAGTCTATTAAAGAGAGGGTTGTGTTGTGCCCTTTGTATTGTCGCAGGAGTAGGAGTACTTGGGTTGTCATCATTTACGTTTCCTCCAAGGGCTTCTTGGAATTCATTGATATTTTCCTCCTCTTCCTCTTCAATTTCTTGTTGTCTAGACCTGGACTTGGTATGAGCCATTTTGTTTACAAGTTTTTGTTGAAGCTTGATGAAAATGATGATAAGTTGGTGATGAAATGAAAGATTTATGTTTGGTGAAGTTTTTTGCATATGAATCTCTAGCACTAAAGGTAGATGGTACCAAAGTTCCTTCTTGAATTGCTTGTTGTGTTTGATTGACAAAGTTTGATGTGATAAGGTTTAGAGAAATCTGAGATGTATTACAAACACAACTACCTAGTAATGAGTGGATGCACTCATAGACTAGTTTTAACTTGTGTAGAAATGTCTCTTAGGATGAGTTTATCCTAGATGTAGAGACACTCTAAAAGTGATGTGTTGCGTTTGATTCAAGCAATTTTGAAATAGAACTTAGGACAAAAACCTTTTGATGTTTTGAGAGTTGGAATGGATTGGATGAGATGTGAATGTGATAATGGATGAAATGTGAACTTCAATAAAATCTTTGTGTCACATATGGGACAAATTATTCCTCTTCTCTTTCAGGAGTTGGTGGTTCTTCTCGAGCTACGTTAAATGTGATGCAAATGTCGGGAAATAAGTTAGGATTGATTTTGCCTCCTTTGTTCTTGTGATAACTCAAAGCTCTGTATTGAGTAAAAGCTTCGTGGTTTAATGATTCTGGATCAAATTCGTTTGATTTCCCTTAAAGGTAAAGACGCATGTGACATAAGAAGGTTCTATGAGAGACAAAGATTTGTCTATTAAGATAGAAGAATTTCCTCCTTTTGATAAAAGCCTTTGAGCTTAATGGTCTTTTCTTCAAGTTAATGTTTTGATGAAGATTCTTTTTTCTCAAGATGTGAAGAATGGTCATATAGTTTGATACTTTTGATTATTGCTCTTTGTTTTTGATCTTTTGTGTTTTTGAAAAAATGTTGGTGTTGGATGAATACTTGTTCTGATTTGGATGTATGATGTTTCATTGACAAGAAAACAAAGCAAGCACACAAACACAAGAATGTTGCCTAAAAAGGCACAAGGAAGTATGGGTCTAGATCAACCCAATATTTTGAACTTTTTATGACCCTTTCCTTCAAACGTATTTTAGGTGTTTTTCCAAAGCCCGAAGTTGGCTCAATTTGGACTGGTCTTGACTCAAAAATGAAAACACTTCAAACACTCTTTATCCCTAAGGTCAAATGGCCAGTTCCGGTAATTTCAGCCCACATCTTGATATTTCTTCGACTTTGGTACTACATACCTTATAAATCCCACCGTGGTAGGTAAGGATGTGATATATTAAGTCTTGCGCGAGCATAACAAATAGATGATCCCTATGATGGGGGAGTCACCACTTTTATCGGGATACAAATAACCTTTCAAAAAGCTATGTTTCTACTCAAGGAAATATGTATGGTGAGTATATTGGGAGCAAAACCTTCTATGCTCTTGCACTAAATTTATCACAAATATCCTCAATCAATAGAACGGGTGGGTTACTACATAAAGGTGTTTAGTAATTTTCAATGTCTTTGGACATAAGTTCATTATGCAGTGACTCACTTAAGAACCTTGTAACTTGTGGTGGGGCCCATTTGTCCTTTTGGCAAGTTACATTGTAGGAACAACTATACCCAAGGCTACAACTTTCGCTCACACCTGATTTCTATAGCGGCTCAAAGGATTTACCATGCGAGGTCGTTCCCAAGAGTGACGTGTCTCTTGGCAGGCCTCTCTTAAAAAGATAAACTTTTGAGTGTTACTAACACTTTTCTCTTGCACCTAGGACCACGAAAGCCAAGGGAGAGGATAGTGTGTGTTAGAAGTAGGACCACTCTACAGATTTTGCACAAGTGTGCCAAACACAAAAGACACTTATTCTTTTTAACCCATCATCGCAATGTGATCTATTTGCTACTTGGAGATGTTGTTCCAACAACCATGGTGTTCTTTTTAGCCAAGATAGCAAAATGAAGTGTTCATTTTATTTAAGATTGCAAAATGATTGTTCTCTTTTAAACTTGAAAAATAACAAGTTGATAATTCTTTTTAGCCTATATTTCAAGATGTGAATGTTCGTTTTAGCCAAGATTGCAAAAATGATAGTTCGTTTTAATCCAAGATAGCAATGCAATTGTTCTTTTTAAACTCAAAAAATAACAAGTTGATTGTTCTTTTTAGCCCATATTGCAAGATGTGAATGTTCATTTTAGCCAAGATTGCAAAAATGATAGTTCATTTTTAATCCAAGATAGAAATGTGATTGTTCTTTTTAAACAAAAAAATAACAAGTTGATTGTTCTTTTTAGCCCATATTGCAAGAAGTGAATGTTTGTTTTAGCCAAGATTGCAAAAATGGTAGTTCGCTTTAATCCAAGATAGCAATGTGATTGTTCATTTTTAGACCAAGATAGCAAAATGGAGACAATGTGAATGACTATCCTAGGATTGATCAATTTTTCCAATTAGAACATGTAAAGGAAAAAAAATGCAAATTTGACACTTTCAACACCTGCAACAATATGTTAGAAAGATGCTCCTTATGTCCTACACAAGATGTAAACCCAAAATTAAATTAATCATATTAACACAAATCACACTAACAAACAAATTAGATCTAAATTAATAAAACTAATTTAAATCTAATCGAAAACTAAATTAAAAACTAATTTAAAATCTAAATTAGAACTAAATGAAAGACTAATTTAGAAAAATCTTAATTTAAAGACTACTTAAAAAAAAAATCCAATTTTAAATAAAAACTATTTTAAGAAACTTAAAAAAAATCTGTTCTAAAAGAATAATTAAAAAAATAAAATTTAAACAACTAATTTAAAAGTCTATTATAAAAAAGAAACCATTTAATAATTAAAAAAAAAACATTCTAAACAACTAACTAAAAAGGCTTATTCAAAAAAAAGAAAAAGAAAAGAAAGCTAATTTAAAAGCAAAATTCTATTCGATTCACGTTGGGTTCACCAAATGATGTCATGGAAATAGGGACAAGGCAACAACAAAGTTCAATGTTAATAAGTTAGTTTCAACCATAAAACCAAAACAAAGAACTAAAAACCATTCCAAACATATCAAAAGAGATTTCAAAAAAAGCATGAAAGAAGTTTAACAAAACAAAAGAAAGGAGAAGAGCCTCCCTAAGATGCTTCCATGATGCCTTTTGATGCTTCTCCCTTGTTTCTCCCCTCTCCAAGTCCCAAATGAGTGTAGCTCTCAACTTTTAGCACTAGCCATGGATGCCATATGGAGATTCAAGATGGTTGGATGTGATAAACAAATGCTATGCAAGTGTAGATAGTGATGCTATGAAAAAGCTCTATGCTAATACCAGTATAGCAACAATACTCTAATGCTTCCTTTTTGCTTGAGGAGAAGGGTTCTATTTATAGAAGAAATTGGGAAATGAAGGGTTAAGATTGAGCAATCTTAACAAGGGTTAGGATTAAAAGATATTCAATCCATGTGAGACTTTCAACCCAATCCCATGTTGACAAGTATCACCATGAGGAGGCTTGAGAGGAGAGATAAGGAGCATTAAATGCTTGAGGGGACATGATGGTCACCCTAGGGGGTTGGGTTAGGGTTAGGTTAATGGACATTCCTTTTATCCAAGGGATAAATGAATGTGCAAGGGTTAAATGGTTACCTTAGTCAAAGAAATAAATGATTTGAAGAGACCCATGAGTCAAAAGGATGGTTAAGTTAGAGGAAAGTCTCTAACCAAAGGTAAAAGGTGAGTTAAGCATAAATGGTTATGTAAGAGCCTTTAATGGTTTGGAAGACTTTAGAGGTTAACCATTTGAAGACATAAAGTCTTTAATAGTTATTGAAGGCTTTGGAGGTTTTTGAGAAGTGACTTCCTTTTATTTAGGAATGTGACAATGATTAGGATAGGATTAGGCTAATTAGGAGGAGTTAGAAGAATCTAGAAGGGATTTAAGCATGTAAGTGGATTTTGTAGGAGAATGCAAGTGGGAGGAATTTTGGGATTTTCAATTGAAATAAAATCATTTATTTCAATTAAATGGTGTAATTTGCATTTTGGATAGATATTTAAATAAATATTAATTTATTTAAATGTGAATGTGAATTTTGGATTTTATTTCAATAAATCTTAATTTATTTACATGAGAAAAAGGAAGATAAAGCATTAAATGCTTGAAGACTTTGAGGGAAAGCATTAAAATTGAGAAGACTCTAGAAGGAAGCCATTAAGTTTGAAGACTTTAAGGGAAACCATTAAAGGCTTGAGAAGACTCTAGAAGGAAGCCATTCAGTTTGAAGACTTTAAGAGAAACCATTAAAGGTTTCAAGTGGGTGAGGATAAATAAGATTTTAAATAAATAATTTATTTATTTAAAATAGTTGTGCAACTTGCATTTGTAGGAAAATGCAAGTGGGTGGAGGATAAAGGTGATTTAAATAAATGTTAATTTATTTAAATGTGAGAGATGAGATTTTGGGGGATTTAAATAAATCTTAATTTATTTAAATGTGAGAGAAAATTTAATTAAATAAATATGATTTATTTATTTAATTAATGGTCTAAATTTGGTTAAGTGAATTAAATCAAATAAATTGAATAATTTATTTAATTAATAGGAGAAGAGGGTTAAGATGAATTAATTAAATATTAATTTAATTAATTATTGATTGATGGTTAAATAATCAAATAAATAGTAAATATTCATTTAATTAAGTGAACAGATTTATGTGACTATAGATATTACCCTAAATAATCCACATGACTACAAGAATAAATCACATGGGTGCAGGAATAAATGACTTGGCTGTAGGAATAGACTGTCAAAAGTAGAACATGATTTAATAATTTCAAGCTTAACATATGGAATGCATATAGTCAACTTCCAATACATTACTACTACTATGCAAACCAAAAGATAACAAAAACTCAAGAGTTTTGAGGATAAATATATAACAAAGTCTCAACTCATCACACCCAATACCACTTTGACCCAGGTTTCCTGCAGAAGCACCATCAAAGTTTACCTTACACCACCCAGGCTCTAGTGCTTCCCATATAACACCCAACCTTGGATTGACCTAATCCACCGGGGATCCCTTGCCAAAAGGAGGTGGGATGAGCAGATTTGGAAGTGCCAACTTAATCTTCCAATCCCAGCTCATATATATATTTTTCATTAATGATTTGGATTGAGCAGCCTCATTCAAGAGCTCAGACAGATGGTTCTCAATTTTCCCACATAGAGACGATAAGCCCATCTCTCTACCCTGGAAAATTCTGTGATTCCTTTCTTTCTAAATTTCCCAAATCAGAAGAGATGGTAAAATATAAAGTAAATCAACAAATATAGCCTTTCCTGTCAGTTTAGGCCATTGTAGAAACCACTTATCCAGCCCTGATGGGAAGGGACCAAAGATTCTCAATTTTCCCATAAAATGCCACCAACAATGACTGGAGAACTTGCAGCAGAGAAGTAGATGATCCATAGTCTCTTCTTGCTCTTGACATAAAATGCATCTACTGGGTCCATTGATACCCATTGAATAGAGCCTTTCTTTAGTTAGAAATTTTTTTTGACAAGCCAACTAGGCAAATGGACCTACTTTGGGTAGGAGATGTCAGTGCCAAAAAAGATTAACAGGCCAATCTTTTTTATCTATAGCTGCTTCTTTCAATTTGTAACCAAAACATACCTTGTATTTACCATTAGAGCAACCACACCACCTAATAATGTCCTTTTCAGTGGAAGGGAAAATAACCCTTTTGCTGAGAATGTCAACAAACAAGTCTTTTTGGTGTTTATCCAAGTCCAGGGGATCCAAGGAGTTCCATTTCCACTTAGCAATGCCATTTTCTTGGATAGGATAACCATAGTCACAGATATTGTGGCCCGAGAGGCAACAAGTTTCTACCATAAAGGGTTGCAGAGAAGGGTTGAGACATAAGGAAGCTTCACCAACCCAAGAATTCATCCAAAAGGAGGAATCTTTTCCATTGTTGACATCCCAAGTAACCTAATCACTTATGATGTCCTCACTTTCCACAATAAAATTTCTGATGGCCAAACCTCTTGGGGGGTTATTTATAGTGAGAATCCTTTTTGGCTCCAGGGATTCCAAATATTTATGTTTTATAATCCTTGCCCATTTTTGTTTACCACGACTGCAAATTTCCTAAACCAATTTAGCACCCATAGCAAAATTCATAATTGAAATTTGTCGAATGCTAGCACCCCTTGCATTTTTTGGTTTGCAGATCTTTTTCCAAGCTACCAGAGGAAATTTCCCTTTGTCATCCGAGCCATTCCAAAGGAAATTTCTCATTATAGAGATCAATTCATCTTCAATTGCCATCGGTAATCTCAAACATGCCATGGAAAAGACCAGTAGCGCAGAGAGGACCAATTTTATCATGGTGAGTTTCCCAGCAGAGGATAGCCACTTGCCTTTCCAATTTGCAAGCTTGGATTTTCACTTATCAATAAGATGCTTCCAATAGCTAGTTCTATTACTGCCAATGAAGAGGGGGGTTCCAAGAAATTTCCCTAGGAAGATTGCAACTCTGCGATTAAGAATCCTTGATAAGGCACCTTGCAAGTTAACCGAAGTGTTGACAAAAAACACTTCAGATTTGTGCCAATTGATTTTCTACCTGAAAGCCATATAGTAATCATCGAGGCATGATTAAATTGTCCTTGCCTCTCTCCTACAAGCCGAGCCAAACAGAATGGTATCATCAACAAATTGCAAGTTAGTCATTTTTTCAACCCCTGTTGCCACATTGACTCCAATCCATCGATCATCTTGTTGAAGAGCTCTTATTGATCGACCTAAGGCTTCAGCCATTATAATAAACAAAAAAGGTGACATTGGATCACCTTGTCGTATTCCTCTTGACATGGAAAAGAAGACATGAGATGAGCCATTAACCAAAATGGAGAATTTGGGGGATGATAAACAACTCGTAACCCGTGTGATCCATTCCTTGCAAAAACCAAATTTATTAAATACATCAATTAAGAAACCCCTGTCCTCCATATAATAAGCATTTCATGGGCAATGATAATGCCTTCCACAATGGATCTTCTAGGGGCAAAACCACTTTGTTCATCCGATATGATGTGTTTAAGGAGGGGCTTCAATCTATTGGCTATGATCTTTGTTACAATCTTGTAGACTGTGTTAAATAAATCAATGGGCCTAAAATTACTCATTTGTTGAGGGTTTTTCTTTTTCGGGATTAAAGCCAAAAAGGTGTGATTAATAGCACCTAGCTTAGTCATTTTCTTTCTTGATTCTTCTACTGCTAGGTGTAGATATCCAACGATGATATCCCAAAATTGTTGGAAGAAAGCTACAGGGAAGCCATCAGGGCCAGGAGTCTTATCAAGATTGAGCTGGAAGGTAATTTTCCTTACTTCCTCAATTGAAATAGGATTAAAGATAGTTGTATTTTGGCTATCAGATATTATGGATGGAATTGAGTTAAGAATTCTGGCTCTTTCTTCATGATCAATCTGATGACCACCATTCATTAAAGATTCAAATAATCTTACAACTTCCTGAGTAATGTCCTCATAGTTCCTGACAATAACACCATCTGGTCTCTTAATCTCTGATATTATGTTTCTATTGCGAATGGCAATGGCCGATCTATGGAATAATTTGGTGTTTTTTCACCTTCCTTAAGCCATAACTCCCTTGATTTTTGTCACCAATGGATTTCCTCACACGTAAGGATTTCATTTAGATCAGATTTGAGGGAATTTTCTTTGCTAAATAAATCCTCATTCATTCCTGAAGTGATGACAGAATTGGTTACTTCTTCCAACTCAACCTTAATTCTTAATTTCTCCATATGAATATTCTTGAAATGGTTCCTATTCCATTCTTTGATCTTAACCTTAATGTACTTGAGCTTCTTATTGAGTATGAATAATCTCGAATTTTTCCCCAGAATCGGTTCATTCCACCAGAAAAATATAAGTTCATATAGCTCAGGCACTCTGAACTACATTTTCTCAAAATGGAAAGAAGTACCTCCCTTCGATTGTCCCTTGGCGACCTCCAGACAGATCGGGTAGTGTTACCATGTCATACTTCCTTTGTAATAAGAACAAATTCCTTTTTTTTTTAAAAAAAATCCTTTCGAAGTCCTAGTCTTTCTTGTAATACCTTGGTTCAAGCCCTTAGTCCGTTTGCAAATCATCTTCCAATAAAAAAAAAAATGCTGAGTTTTAGTAATTGGTTGAACTCTGTGAACACTTTGAACCATCTTGAACTAGGTTCAACAGGTTCGTTTAGGTTCCATAGGTTCCTAGGTGTTTACGGGATTTTTCATACTAACATTTTCTTTAAGTGTTTTGCAGTGGCTCTTTAAGGTTTCTTGTTTAGTAACGTGTTATGTCATCTCTCTCCAGGCATTTGAACTCATTGAACCAAGTTCAAAAGGTTCAAATGTGTTCAACATATTCAACACAACACAAATGGTCAGCAACTTGGCATAATTAATACTCTCAGAAAGGATTTCCCTTGAGCGCAATGTATACTTTGAACTACTTGAACCCCAATGAAGTCTGTTTAGAATGTTCATATATGTTCAAAGTTGGTGGGTCTTGTGGGTTAAATGATTTGATGGTGCATTGATTGCCAAATATGAGGAAGGTGAACCATATCTTAAGTGATGTCAATTGTTGGCTTTTCGAAGTAAGTAATCATTTCGGGAATTGGTGGTTACTTCAAAAATGCCACTATGCATTTAATGCATGCGTGCGATGTCCAATCCACAAACTTAATACACTCAAATTGACAATTGGAATTATTGCACTTAATAGTTTCGTATCATTGCTCTCCCTATAAGGTATGAAGGATTAACTCTCTAAAAATTTGTTCCTCACTGCTGCGGTGTTATTTTTCCTGGATAGAAGTTTTAATCGCCGGTAGTCATCTGGTTGCTCAACTGTGAAGGTGAGTCCTTTTCTTGTTCTCTCCAGTAATTTTTACTTGTATTTCTTCTCTCATAGTAGGGTTGCTGCAATAAATTAAGGCTTATCACTTTGAGTTATGAAGTCCACACTGCACTTGTTCGGAAATGTTTTTAGCCTCGCATGTATAGAGCCCATAGTTAGCGATACCGACCTTAAAGGGGAGAATCTTGAAGTTTTAAAAGAAAGGGTATTAAAGGGAATTGATGGTTCTTTTGGTGTAGAGCTTTTGAGTAGCGGTCTCATAGAGGCAGTAGCTTTTCCCCCAGCTATCCCTTGCCTAGAATTGGTTAGGGAATGTATCGCTAGGTATGATCCAGTCTTTGAGACCATTAGAAGAGACAATGGCGAAACCCTTCTTGCTATAAACCGTGAAGTAATTTCCTCTGTCTTCAAGATACCTGATTACCAGTTCTCTAATTTTTACCTTGCTCAGTCAATCATCGAGTTCATCGTGGGCAAAACCGGACACCGAAATAATGTAGAAAAATATTGGCTAAAAGTTCCTCAAAGGGGTGGTTCCAGGTTGCCCAAGAATCCCAATAAGAATCACATGCTGCCGCACATTCACGATGTCATGCTTTTGTTGCATCGAGTCAGAAGCTCTGCAAAAGCCTACAGTTTTGACGACTGGATTTATTTCTATGTGTAGTTAGTACTAGAGGGGAAGCAATACCTTGATTGGGTAGAACTGATTGCCGATTCAATGAGGGAGCAACTGAATATGGCTAAACAGTTTAAGAAGAATTTCTTCATGTCTTCATATCTTGTATATTGTTTGGTGTGTCAAGGAGTTAGATGGAATACCAAGACAGCTCATGGAGGAAGATGTTCCTGTGTATGATTTTTATCCCATGTTGCAAAAGGATAATGCCTTGCAGGATTTCAAAAGGGTACACAATGCTTTTCTGGGTAATTTGTGCTATGAATTGAAAAATGTGAAAACCAAAAGAATCTCCGAGGATGCACAGATGTCGATAAAGAGGTTTGGCAGTTTCTTTATCCAGTTTCCTCGTTTCTGCTATATAAGAATAGGTGGCTTTGAAGAGGAACCCTTCAAACTCCCTCATTTTTGTTTAGATTGCTTTGTTTTAGCAGAGATATGTAGGCAGCTGACCTCTGTGGTTAAAAAGGTGCAACCTAGGGATAAATGGGAGGGTCATTTTCCCATCCAATTAGGTGTGTTGTCCTGTAGTTCAATGTCAGACTCCTTGAGCATTGGAGCAGATCTCAAGAACTTCAATTTTCCCTTGTATCCTGAAAGAAGAGGTTTTGATAATAAGGGTTTTTCTTGAAGTCTTGGTCTAATGCCATATCTCCCAATGCCACAATTAGAGGATTTCTGGGAAGATTGTACTGATGAACTCGAGGTGTTCAAAAGGGGAAACATGAGGATGGTATTAGAACAAGTTATTTCACTTCAAGTAAAGATGGACATTAAAGGGCTCAAAGAGGATTATCTAGAACTGTTTGATCTTGGATACTTAGCATGAGCAGAAACTAAGGTGCCCTCAATCAACTAGGATGTGGAAGAGGAAGATGATATACAACTAAGAACCAAATGAGTCTTGGAGAGAACCGTGGCGTGGGTTGCTAGGAAAAAAGCAGCGAAATTAGGCATCAAGTCTGATCCTGCGAGAAGTAATGAGGTTCCTCTACGTTCACCAAAGCGTTTTTCTAATAATGCTTCTATGCCTGTTCATGTAGGTAAAGATAAAAATCTGCCTCAGGTTAGACACAAGCCTAATTCAGCTTTGGATTTCTGTACTCCTCGACATACCCGGTCACAAACTGCTACTCATAGAAGGATGGATCAAGCTATGGATGCAGAGGTGAAGGATACGATTCTTGATGCCAAAATATTTAAAGTTGAAGACCTGGATAGCGATGTTGCTAATGCCCTGGAGTCCCATGTAGTAACCGTTGCTATGACTCCACCTTCCAAAGCCATCGAAGGAACAACCAGTTCTAGTGCAACTCCCAAGTGGTTAACCACTTCGATAAACAAAAAGTAGAATTTCCTTCTTGTGACTATTCCAATTCAAGAGATGGTCGTGAAGTATACTGAGAAGGGACCCAAGCTGAAAAAGTTCAAAATAGCTGCTTGTCTAGATAATGATGAAAGAACCAAAAAATGGGTCGCTGAAATTGCCTCATACAAGCCCAAGGATGAAAACAAGGAGGCCAGTGCAGATGAGCTTGAGATCACTAAGGTGGAGCTGGGAAACATGAGTAGGGACTTAGACAATCATTTTTTCTAGGTATCGGCGAAGAAAATGCTCACCATATCATAGAAAGACGGACGGGAAAAGAGAGAGCTAAAGCGACACATAAATATTCTTGCCTAGTTCATTGACAACATTGGTTGTTTTGGGGCACTCCCTATATCTCATGCTATGGAGAACATTGACTCGAATTAACCAGAAAATAAAAAGTTAATGAGCCAGGTTCAACGGGCCAAATGTATTGCAGAGGCCATGGAGAGATGGATTAAAGGAATAGTCAAGGACGGAGAGAAGTATATCACTGACTTCCGGAAGTTATGTGATGAAATATAGAGCCTCATCATAGAAGTTCAAAATCAGATTTCGCCATGGGTGAAAGAGGAACACAAATGGGAGAACATCTTGTCGATGTTCACAAAAATAGAAGAGTATGGAGTTACCCAATTTCTGACAGACCATTCAATCAAATTGGTGACAGATGAATGTCAGCTCTTCATGTTGAAAAAGACTATAATGTGGCAGGTGCTTACCTTCAAGTCTGTGATCTCTGATGCTAAGACTTTTGTGTATGAACTCCAAGACCTCCAATGCAGTATAGTTAATGACAACAAGGTGGTTAACCTTGACCACGATTGGCAGTTGGGGATTTATGGGCTGAACACGCAAGATGAGATTAAATTTTTCCGAATATACATGGAGAAAATCAAAGCCAAGGGCAATTTCACTCCAGAGGATATAACACGGGTTGCTCGGATCGAGTCCATGACCTTTATTTGTAATGATCAGTTACCAAAACATGTCAAAAAGATGGTGAAGCACTGGTGGAACAAAGAAGCGGCGAAGGCAAATCTCAATGCGATCACAACTGCTCATGACGCCCAGGAAAGTGGAGAAGAAGATGATGATGGGAAAGTGACATAATGCGTTGATCCAGGCCTTGTTTTTGTTTATGTGATTCTCATGTTTATGCAAAGACTTCGGGACATCTATCCCAATTATATCTTGTTAGTTTCATAACTGTTTTGGGGGAGGTCAAGTTTTCAGGGAGATCTCCCCTGTTCTAAAAACTATAAATTAAAGGAAGATAGATGGAATAGGGGTTAGATTATGTAAAGAATTTTAGTTAATTTTTGGTTTTATATTCCTCTGTTTTGTAAAAGTTCTGTTCAGTGGAATGAAGGATCAAATTTTCAAATATGGAATTAGAAAGGATTTATAGACGTATTTTTGTGCCTTTGTCAGTTTGATTAGATAAACATATGCAAAGATATGTGTCTACACAGATTCAAAACCCACAGATTTTCCTTCTCCCAAAAACAATATGATTGGTAAGATCATACCATTTTTGGGAGAAGGAAAATCTATGGGTTTTGAATCTGTCTAGACACATATCTTTGCATATGTTTATCTAATCAAACAACAGTAATGACCTTTCTATTGCAGAAAATTATTATTTTTCTGGGACTCCTTCCTATGAGTGTTTGTTTTTAGGAAAAGATTTGTGCTTGAGAATAGATTCGGTTTCTCTTATCTGTTCTTTTCTTATCTGAATTGTTGGAATGGTGTTCTAAACTTTGTTTCTATTATTTCCATCTCTTGTGTTGAAAAGGTTGGAAAGATAATTTTTCTCTGAAATATGTGTGAAATATTGGCCTCTCATCCAAGAGTGAAGTAGGCAGCCTTACATGCTTTCAGGTTAAAAGCATACTACTCAAATAAAATTAATTAGCTTATTCCCTAAATAACTAAAATAGGGAGCTGTACTTATGGAAAATTCAGAGGGAAGTGGTTTATATAACACTTGCCCAACTGTTTAGTTGAACACCTATCTTTAAAAGAAGGTGACAGAGTTTGAAATTGATCATTTTTAAGAAAGGCAAAATCCGTCCACTAATAGATTTTTGGCGACTCTGCTGGGGATACAACAAAACAAGTAGAACATTCAATAGACCAACATGCAATGAGCATGTAAGAGTTGAACTCAAAATCAACAATAACCACAGGTTTGCTTTGTCTGAGACGGATTCCCAGAGTACAAGAATATTGCTGGGCTTGAAAGAATTGTTTAAAGATCTGAGAACCCTAGGAGTAACAACATTGGACTCTTGTCCTTATACCAGATCATAGAGGAGAGAGGGAATAACTGATAACTGTTTTGAAGAATTGCAAGGGTTATCATTTGCCACAAATTTCACTCCCAAAAGAAACGCTAAAAGTAGACCTTCCTCTCCTATCAGAACTACTTCTATACCTTCCTCTTCAAACCCTTGGCAAGCACTAACACTTACTGGAGTTCAAGCTCCTCTAGTAACCATTTATCCTGTGTTCATTATGGCCCAACCATGGGGTGCTGCTGTCGGACCTCTTGCCCTCAGAGCTCATAACCCACTTCCAAAAGGGGCGAGGGATGTCCTACCTAAGTATAATGGAGACGAAAAAGTGTCAGTTGAAGAGCACTTGAATTCTTTCAATGTAGCCACTGGGATACTAACAGTACAATATGAAGATTTGGCTGTTAGGATTTTTGCCCAAACTCTTACTGAGGACTCTAAAACAAGAATTTGTCCTAGCCAATCACCAAGAACAAGAAACCGGTCTATCCTTTCAACAATATTAGTAAAACCTGATCTCCTGTTCGTCCATGTGAAAACTCCATTTTTAGGAACAATGTCTATTAGGTGATTCTTCTCAACAAATTCCTAAAAATCCTTCTAGGCCGTACCAGTCCTCTAAATGCCTCCACTTTTGTCATTGCCAGAAAGGATCGCATTGAAGTCCCCGACAACCACACAACTACCTTCGGTAATACTGTAAAGTCAATGGTTAAGAGATCCCAAAGTCTGATGGTTAAGAGATCCTAGAGAGGACGTTTATCACCAGTAGAAGATTGTCCGTAAACATTAAAAAAATTGAAATTCTCATTCCGTCCTAGGATAGTTACCAGACAATGTTGCTAATACTTATCTTCCCCAACAAGAGAGATCCTAACATTCATGGGATTCCAGATGATTCCCAAGCCACCAGAGGCTCCATTTGATTGCCTAAACAAACCATTATACTGTTTCCAAACTCTCAATTTTGCATCAATCTCAGCCTTACTCCATTTAGTCTCTTGTAGTAGCTAAATATCTCCTTTGGTGTCATCCATCTGGCGCTAATCAAGCACCATTTGTTAGGGGCATTGATGCCCATGACATTCCAAGATAAGAGTTTCATTGGTCTTGGGGAAGGGCATTTCCCTTCCCTAAACTAAGTTTGGTTTGACCACTAGCTGCACCAACCATTGCTAGCATTTTTTTTTTTGACTTTCGCCCCCACACTCCTTTTGGCTTAAAGTTTGGTTTGTCAATGGTTGAATCCGACTTCCCAAAACCTTTTGTGGAATCCTCTAATATAAGATCACAGTCTGGTTCAAAGTCTTCTTCCCACTTTGAGGAGGAAGACTCAATTTCAACATCTTCCAATTCAATACCCAGCAAAGAGAAAATCTTATCTCCCATCTCCCCCATATTTCTAGCCTCCTTTTCCTGAGAGTGATTTTTGCAGTTTTGAATTACTAGCTGACTCCCAGTCTCAAGAGGAGAGGATGATAGTGAATCCGCTAATTTGGATTCAATATCCGTCTATAAGGTTTTAGTCTTTTCCAGAAGAATGAGAAGATCTTGTTGGCTCTCACTTTTATCAGAGGAGGGAGGAGCTATGTTCAAAGGAGTTGCCTCAGTCAATGGAATATTCTCATTATCATGAGTTTCATTACAAAAATCCTCCCCGGTATTAGTGGAGATAGGAGGTTCTAGTTGTAGATTTTCTTCAATAGGAGATTGCAAATAGGAATAACTTCTCTATATCGTAGCTGAAACATCACAACCTAAGCCAGTGTGATCCAAGGAGAAGAATTTAGAGCAAATATGTAATTGATCTTCTCTTTCAATCTTTTGGATCCAAAACTTCCCAGCACCAATAATTTTAACTTCATCAGGGATCTTGGTGATTTGATTTGTGCTAATGCATATTCTGAGGAAGCTTCCCCATATTTTGTCCTCCAAAATGTCATCAACTAATACAAATGTGCCAAGGTCTTTGCATATTTCCTTAATGACATCAAAGTGCTAGTGATTTGAGGAACAATTGTAGAATCTTATCCATACCTTAGTGTCTGGTAATACATAAGTCCAGGGATTGAAATTGGGCTGCCATTCAATGATGTGAACTTCAATGCCATCCAAGATATATGGACCTTTGTTTTTAGCTTGCCATTTTTACTCATTGCTCATAAACTCGATCATAAAGAAGTCATTTGGGAGATTATTGATGTTAATATCCCTTCCCCATTGTGCTCTACACCAGAATTCAAAGTTGCCCTTAACCCATTTTCCACCACCCCACTTGATGAAAAAGCAAAACTCAAACAAATTCGACCTAGCAACATTAATTTTATTTTCATCCAAAAAGATAGTGGGTCTTGAAGTTTTTCTTACTGATTTAGGATGACGGGGAAGATGAGGGAGAAAGGTCCATCTTCGGAAAACTATGTTTCCCCCTTGATCTGACCAAGGGTTCCAATTTTTGGGATGAAAGTTAGATTTCCAAAATCTAGCATGGTCCACCCTAGAGTTATCTTTCCCAAAGCGCCCATTCCGCATTTGGAAATTATCATGAGATTTCAAAGGGACCAGACTAGGTTCAGAATGTGGATTGCCTCTCTTGATTGCCGCACCGAGGATGTTAGATTCAGGAGATGGTTGCCAGTTTCGGGGGAACTCGGAAGCAGGATGCTTGGCCTTGCAATACCAACCTTTTTTATTCCAAGTGAAACCATTTTCCTTCCATTTATGCGGGTCAATAAGGCACTAGTTTCCATTCAAATATAGATTTCCATAATTCATCTACGGTCTAGAGTATCTGTCTCCATGGAACATGTCTACTCTCCCAGAGTTAACCGATTTTTGAGTGGGTTGCAACTTCCCTGCTTCAATGGGGAAGGAAATATCTGCTTCATCACTCCATGAACCAATATTTGTGGCCTGAACACCCAAGCTTCACACATCAACGTCCCTGCTCCTACAGCCACTACCGCTCTTGCTGCCTTCCATCACCGCTTGAATTGAGACGGATTTTGAGCACATAGAATTTATATTTATTATTATATATATAATTTTTACATATAATATTAAAACATTGAATATATTATATCTTTACTATTTATTTATATTGTTTTAATCTAAATATGCATACAATTTATTAAAAATATATAATTAAGTTATATTTATTATTATACATTAAATGAAATAGCCTTAGACATCTCATTACTTTATCATTTCACTTGCCCTTCAGAGGTGAATGAGTTTTATTTATTATTGCAAATGATTAAGCTAACACTTGCATGACAAGGTGATTATTTAAAGCTCATCATAATAAACAAATAAATTTCTTTGCAAATAGCAACCGACAATTAATAATTACCATATGAAAATTTTCTTTGCCTGGAATAGTCTATGTCTCCACTTAGTTATTGATCACATATTTGAAGGGCACAAAATTGTTTTAACAGTTCATTTGATTATGTAGATGAACTTTATAGCATGGGATTTCTTAACCTTGCATAATTAAATTCTATTGCAATATACTCAACAATCTTCCTTTGCATTATGAGTTGTGTTGGGTGCCTTGGTTTCATCAAATATTGCATTTGATGTCTGTTATTTTTTAATTTTAAAAAAGCTATTGTATTCTGATTTTCAATTAATAAATACAAAATAATTACAGTCAAAGGTGGTATTGTAAGATTTATTTCCAATCCATGAGTTATATTTATTGTTGGACAACTTATAAGCCTCCACATTGTGAGAAAATGATTTTGCTGCTATTAGATATTTTATTTGACTTTTAAGGATAACAACTGTAAGAGAAATTGTTATTAATTTAATTATTTTTCTGTGCATTTAGAAAGGCAACTATCTTGTAAAATAAGGTTTTGTGTTTTTGGGTATGTTTCTAACCACAAAGTATGAAAATTGGAAAAAAACTAAAATTGAATTAAAATAAAAATTTAGATAGTTTTAACATACAATTTTTTCCAACCCGTTAATGGGTCCTCGGGGGTTGATCCTTTTTCTCATATAGGGGATATTAAATGGGAACCACCTAGTAAAGAGTAGATAAATGTCAATTTTGATGGTGCTTCAAGAGGAAATCCAGGAATCTCAGGTGTTGGGGTGGTGGTGAGGGATGATAATGGGTCTATCCCCTTCAAAGGAGCACAACATCTGTAGAATGGTACAAATAATGAAGCGGAGGTCTAGGCAACACTTCTGGCAACTGAGTTGGCTTTAAATATGAAAGTCCAATGACTTCATTTGGAAGGAGATTCTCAGGTAGTTATTAACGCAATTGCTAAAGGCAACACTCCATGCTGGAAAATAAACCGCCGGGTGTCTACGATCCGAGAGAAGCTCAAATCATTTGTGGAATTTTGTGTGTCCCATGTCAGGCGAGGAGAAAATACAGTGGCAGACTTGCTATCTAATATTGGAAGTGATATGTACAATTATACGATCAAGTGGTGGAAAGGAGATGGAATAATATGGAAATGGTCTTAAATGCAGTCTTTTCAGAATTTGCAGCATGCAATATGCAAGTGAGGGAAGTTTTTTGGTAAGTACACCACGCAAGTTGGCGCTTTCTCCTTGAATGTAGTAGTTATCCTTGGTAGGTCGCATGTTTTGGTGTGGGTGGAGGATGGCAACAAATCTTCCGTGCAATCTCATGGCATTTATGCCATCACTTCTGCATTAATTACTCATCCTAAACGACAACAGAGGAATTTATTTCCTTTTGGTTTGCGAGCTAGTGTTTGTGTGTTTTTTAATTGATTGCACTACTTTATGGCTTTTATGACATTGTCATTGCAGAAGCTAGTGCAGTTTCAATTTGTAGGTGACTATGGAGGAAAACTTCACTCTGCATCATGTCATGGAAGATGGTGGTCATTTCTTGTTGATAGGTCACTCCTGCATTCTTTAGACCAAAAGGCATTACATTCCAGCAGTATGTTCCCCATGGACATGTGAAGGTCGTCTTATGTTGATCCTCTAGTGCGATCTTTATCTGATTGTATCCTGAAAATCCATCCATGAGTGAAAGCATGGCATGTCTTGCTGTTAGGTCCACTATTATTTCGATGTTTGGTAGGGGGAATTCATCTTTAGGACATGCTTTATTTAGATCTCTGAATCTCTGAAGTCAGTACAGATACGGATGCCCCCATTTGGTTTGCCAATAGACACAATATTGGATATCCAATCTGCATAATCAATTGGTCTAATAAAACCAACATCTAGAAGTTTCTTGAGTTCTGCTTTGACTAGTACCGCAATCTGAGGATGCATCTTGCAAAGTTTCTGCTTGACAGGTTTGGCTCCTTCTGCGATGGTGAGGTGATGCATGACTAAATTAGGATCAAGTCCAGGCATGTCTACATATGACCATACAAAGTTGATCTGACGCTTTTGGAAGAATTATACAAACTTAGCTTGTTCCTTTGGAGTCAAAAGAGATGCCAGATGTATGTGGTGAGGAGTTTCAGGAATCCCTACGTTGTATTCTTTTGTTTCCTCAATGAGAATTGTCGATCATTCTTGTTGTGCACTAGAAGGAAGGATGTCAAACCTTTTATCCTCAGGTGCCTCAGAGAGGTTTTCACCGTTGGATACACTCTTTCTTTTTACTTTTGTGGGATTAAACAGTGCCACAGTGTGGTTTCACTGGAAGATACATGTTTTATTGTTATATTTTTGCAGCTAAAAGGTTTGGCATTAGCCCCGAAGTATGTTGCATCATTAAGTTCTATGGCGAATCCAACTTTGTGATCCCTGCTTGGTATGTTATCCTGTAGTTCCAAGAAGTCAATGATCGCCTCATCATTTTGGAAGTGGTCAAGGCATGGGGGATTAGGTTGGTTCCATTCGATGAGTTCAGGATGGATAATGGGCATTACTTCATCGATTAAGTTAAGTTTGTTAGATGTATCAGTGAGGGTTAAGACATTATGGTGAAGGTCGTTGATGGTACTCTCCCTGTCATAATCATGCATAGGATGTGACGCAAGGTCTATGGAAGAAGTTTCCAGTTTAGAAACCCAAGAGGTCTTTATCTGTGCTTCTCCGTAAACAAGGATGTCTTTGGAAGGTGGAGGTGGTGATGTGTCTTCCTCATCTGAAGTATTAAGCTATATGGAATCGAATTCCCACTCACGTAAGTTAGTTTCTGAGTCACTTTCCAGTAACCAGTTACTGTACCATACTGGGATATCCTTTGAGTTAAACACTCCAAGTGTGATTGGTTTTGTAGATGAAATGATTGGTGTTGCAGGTTGGATTATGGGGATCAATGAATCCGATATGTGGAGTATTGGTAGTGTTGACTCTGTTGCTTCTGCTGGAACTGCTAGTGTCGTAGATACTATTGTGGGTTATGATACAATTGTTGCTCCTAATGGTGCTATTGATGTTATTGCTGCTGCTGATGGGATTGTTGGTTTGATTAGTGGGATGAAGGGTGTTGTAGATGGTTTTGCTAGGATTTTTAACCTTAATGGAGCAGTTGGTGTGGTGTGTGGTACTGCTGATATAACCAAAGGTGACCTCTTTGTAATAGGCTGATATAGTGGTTTGCTGGGTTTTCCTTTGAATCTGAGCTTAGGAAGGATCTACTTTTGAAAGCCTAAGCCGATATTATCCTTGGGCTTTAATTCCAGCTGCAGCGGTTCATGTCTTCCTTGCCTGCAAGGGCCTAAAGCACTCTAACCATCATAACCCATTCTTTGCATAATAAGAAGGCCTTTTCCATACTGATCTATGGGAAGCTTAGCTTGCAGAATATTGGTGGTGATTGGGTCTTTATAGATCCATTTTGCTAAGTCTTCATCTCTGGTCTCTTCTTCTTGACTCTTTCCAAGGATGAATGGCGTCAAAGTACATGCTGGTTTGACTAGTGGTGTTTGAAATAATCATTGAGGTTTGCCATATGTCCTAAGAGAAGTAGGCATTTTTCCAACACAAAATAGTTGGCTTAAATTGTACTCCCCAGGACCTTCCTCTGCTATCTTCATCTTGATCTTCTCTTGCTTGGGTATAGTAGTGTTTGAACTAGAAAGAGAGGCTGGACTTACATATGATGTGGATGAGATGGCTTCTCTATTATTGGGAATGGTAATCTCTGGTTGATGACTTGTATTATGAAAATATGCAAAGGGGTTTGCATCGCCCAGGATTGTAATTTCTACACCATTATGCGAGAACTTGATATACTGATGGTAGGTGGATGGAATGGCTTGCATGGCATGTATCCAAGGTCTTCCTAACAATAAATTGTATGGCAGAGGAAGGTCCAGAACTTGACAGATGATGTGTTTCACCACAGGGCCTACTCAGATTGGTAGCAGAACAACTCCTTTGGATGAACGCTTTGCATCATCATAGGCTTTGATTGTGATCTTCTTGCAGGGATCCACTGATTCAATTGCATTTCCCAATACTATGACTAATTGTAGAGTACAGATATTTAGGCCTGCTCCATTATCAATCAAGACTCGCTTGATCCTGTGTTGGTTGATAAACCCTTCAATATGGAGTGAAGCGTTATGAGGTTGCTGGAAGGATGTGTTGTCACTTTTAGAGAAAGTGAGACAAGGTGATGACCTTATATTTCCAACCATGGCTTGGGACTCATCTGTATTTAGGTTTGTAGGGACTGACGCCTCTTGGAGGGCTTGATCCAAGATTGTTTTATGAGATGGAGATAGGCGCAATAGCTCTAAGATATATTTTAGTGCGGGCATTTTGTCTAATTGGTCCACAAGGTTATACTATTTTGGGATAGATGGGGTGCCTTATGGAGCTGCTTTTATGGTAATCTTATTGCGACGTGTAACACCATTGCAAGTGGAGCTGGGATTTTTAATGGTAAGAGTTGCAATTTGTTCATCGACATCGTAGAGGTGATTCATAGTGTAATTATACATGGCTTGCGTATAATCGCTAGTATCTGTGTTTCTTCTTGAAGTGGAAGGACCCCTTTGATCATGTGATGGAAGTGGATTTTTAAACATGAGATGATCATTGTTTATTGTTTTTGGGTCATGTCCTTCGATTTCGATTTCACCTCGGTCAATAAGATCCTGAATAAGATCTTTCAATCTGTGACAATTGCTTTTCTTATGCCCTTTTCCTTGATGGAAATTGCAATGTTCAGTATCCCTCCACCATGAAGGTTTGACTTGAGGTTCATAATTTGATGTTTTGGGTAAGGTAACCAGATTTTGAGAAACCAACTGATGTAACACTATTTCTATGGGTTCCCCTAAGGGAGTGTATGTTCGTTTTGGTTTAAAATTTTGTTGACATTGTGTAGGTTCCCCTTGAGATGTGTTGCGTCCTTGATTTGGAGGATTAATTGTGTTATTCTTGGGTGGGGGGTTATGTCTTGCAAATCGAACCACAAATTGTGCATGTTTGATAGTTCTTGCATCCACAACTCCGTCATTGACGATATTTTTGTTTTTGTTCCTAAAGTTAGGCTTGTCACTATTGAAGCATGGACGAGGGCCATCCTTTGGTTCATTGTAGATTTTGATAAGTCCTTTCTTGATGAAAGCCCGCTCATAGTTTAAGCCTTTTGTGATCATGTCATTGAAATAATCTGTGTCTTTCACGTCTAAGTGAAATTCCATTTCATCATTTAAGTTGGAAATAAATATTTCCACTGGTTCTTGTTTAGGTAACTGAAGAGAACGTCTGCTAGACATTTGACGCCAGTGTTGCAGAAAGACTGAAAATAGCTCCCCTAGTTTTTGTTTAGTGTTACATAGATCAACCATGGTGATATCACGTTCAATGTTGTGTGAGTAATGTGCCAGGAACTTCTAGATGAGTTCTTCAAATGTCCTAATGCCACCTGGTAATCAGGAAAACCATGATGTGGTTGTTCCTCCCAAGCTTTGGTGAAAAAGGTGCATTAGGTATGTATCCTCATATGCCACTTCGAGGCAAGCTGAATGGAATTCTCGAACATGATCCTGAGGATCTCCTTTTCCTCTATATTTTTTGAACTTGGGTGTTTCAAATCCTCGTGGAAAAGGTGGCATACGAATATTCCTATCAAAGGGATAGGGACAAATGTCATTGAGTGAAAATTGATTGGTTTTTACACCACTATGAAGTTGTTGGGCGAGATTCTCGACTTGTTGCCGCAACATTTCTATTTCATTTGGAGGAGGAGGAGGTGGTGGATTACCTTGATGAAGGTTGTATCTGATGTGATATTGACCTCTTTCATACTTATTATGACTTTGACGTTCTGATGCTTGTCTTAGTTGTGCCACATCAAAGTCAGAGGGTAGTTTTGCTCCTTCTTGAGCAAGTCTTAAAAAGTGAGCATTAACATTACTCTTGAGTATTTCATCAAAATGTTTATTAAGGAGAGGGTTGTGTTGTGCCCTTTCTATTGCCACAGGAGTAGGAGTGCTTGGATCTTCATCATTTGTGTTTCCTCCAAGATCCTCTTGGAATTCATTGAGATTTTCCCCCTCTTCCTCTTCTATCTCGAGTTGTCTAGATCTAGATCTGGTTTGAGCCATTTTGTTTACAAGTCATTGTTGAAGTTTTGTGAAAATGATCAGTTGGTGATGAAATGAAATATTAATGTTTTGTGAAGTGTTTTGCATATGAATCTCTAGCACTAAAGCTAGATGCTATCAAAGTTATTTCTTGAATTGCTTGTTGTGTTTGATTGACAAAGTTTGATGTGATAAGTTTTAGAGAGATTTGAGATGTTTTACAGACTCAACTACCTAGTAATGAGAGGATGCACTCATAGACTAGTTTTAACCTGCGTAGAAATGCCTCTTAGGATGAGTTTATCCTAGATGTAGAGACACTCTAAAAAGTGATGTGTTTGTGTTTGATTCAAGCAATATTAAAAATAGAACTTAGGACAAAAACCTCTTGATACTTTGAGAGTTGGAATGGATTTGATGAGATATGAATATGATAATGGATGAGATGTTTAACTTCAATAGAAACTTTGTGTTACAATAGGAACAAATTCTTTCTCTTCTTGTTCAGGGGTTGGTGGTTCTTCCCGAGCCATGTTATATGTGATGCAAATGTTAGGAAAGAATTCAGGGTCGATCTTGCTTCCTTTGTTCTTGTGATAACTCAAAGATCGATATTTCATAAAAGCTCCATGGTTTAATGACTCTTGGTCAAATTCGTTTGATTTCCTTTGAAGATATGGACGCATGCAACGTAGGAAGGTTCTATGAGAGATAAATATTTGTCTATTAAGATAGAAGAATTTCCTCCTTTTGATAATAGCCTTTGAGCTTAAGGGTCTTTTCTTCAAGTTGATGTGTTGATGAAGATTCTACTTTCTTAATATGTGAAGAATGGTCATATAGTTTGATACTTTTCGTTGTTGCTCTTTGTTTTTGATCTTTTGTGTTTTTGAAAATGTTGGTGTTGGATGAATACTTGTTTTGATTTGGATTTATGATGTTTCTTTGACAAGAAAAAAAAGCAAGCACATAAGCACAAGTGTGTTGCCTAAAAAGGCACAAGTAAGGAGGGATAACTTTAACAAATATCCTCAATCAATAGAATGGGTGGGCTACTACTTAAATGTGTTTAGTATTGTTTGATGTTTTTGGACATAAGTTCATTCTGCAGTGACTCACTTAAGAGCCTTGTAAATTGTGGTGGGGCCCATTTGTCCTTTCGGCAAGTTACACTGTAGGAACAACTATACCCAAGGCTACAGCTTTCGCTCTCACCTGATTTCTATAGCGGCTCGAAGGATTTACCGCACGAGGTCATTCCCAAGAGTGATGTGTCTCTTGGCAGGCCTCTCTTGAAAAGATAAAACTTGAGTGTTACTAACACTTTTCTCTTGCACCTAGAACTACGAAAGCCAAGGGAGAGGATAGTGTGTGTTAGAAGTAGGACCACTCGACCAACTCTTTTACACAAGTGTGCCAAACACAAAATACACTTATTCTTTTTAACTGGTTATTGAAATGATGCTCTATCTATTTGGAGATGTTGCTCCAACAAACATGATGTTCTTTTTAACTTCAAAGGCAATATGTTTGAGTAACTAGGAATTTGAAATCCTAGTCAACTGAAATTGAAACACGTATGCATTAAGTAAATCATTTTTGCAAAATGAGACAAATTGATTGTTATTTTTATTTTCCAAAAACTGGAAGTGTAGATTGTGAGTTTTAAGTCTAGATTGATGCAAGGAAACCAAATTTGTGTTGTTGACTTTAAGCACAAAAAGGAAAATGAATCTTAATCTTGCAATGAAAGCAAATTTGTGTTGTTGAGTTTTAGAGCACCAAAACAAAATGGATCCTAACTTGCAAGAAATCAAATTTGTGTTGTTGAGTTTTAGAGCACCAAAACAAAATGGATCCTAACTTGCAAGGATTGAAATTTGTGTTGTTGAGTTTTTAGAGCACCAAATGAATGTTTTTGATTTTAATTAAGAAACGGGGTTAGTTTAAAACCTGCACATGAAGCAAAAAAGTTAGTAAAATCTAACCATATGGTGGGCTTCCACAAGCCTAAGAAAATTTATTTTATTGATTACATGGCCTTTTTTAGAATGTTCTGTTACAATAGCGCTACTCTGTGTGAAAACATAAGCGCTACTTAACACAAACGTGCTAAAATGTGGACACAAGTGCTAAACTAAAAATTTTAACAGCTAAAACAAGTGTGCTAAAACATGGACAAACGCGCTACTTAAGACTCAAACGCTTTCATATACGGACAATAGCGCTAAATTTGAGACAATAGCGCTATTGTAAATACAATAGCGCTAGAATATCAAATTGTAATAGAGCTAAAATGAGAGCAAAAACGTCAAAGCGCAACCTGTGTGTCAAGCTAAACAGTCAAAAAAGTTAGTTTTTGTAACAAAAAAATGTTGTTGGGTGTTGGATTCACGTTGGGTTCACCAAATGATGCTCTACAAAATGGACAAGTGTTAGAGTAAATCCTGTGGTCATATAACACACAAAAACACAAGAAATTGTTAGTGTTAATCAACCAAAAACTAATCCAAGCAAACATATCAAAAGAGATACTAAAAACATGATAAAGGATTTAACTATGAAAGTAAATACAATAAGGCATCTCCAAATGCCTTTTAACATGCTTTTAGCTCCTTCTCCTTTGTTCCTCTCCTCTCCAAGTTCCAAATTAGTGTAGCTCTCAACAACTTTTTGCACTATGGATGCTTATGGAGGTTCAAGATTGAATATGTTTATAACTTATGCTATGGAAGTGTGAATAAAAGTTGAGATAAGAGATTTATCTAATTAACTAATTGATTTTAAACCAAAAGAGTGAATATGATGCTAAATGCTCTTTAGAAATGCCTATAGATTAAATGCATACAAGTTTTCAGGATCTGGACTATGAAGAAATGAGCTCTATTTATAGGAAAAATGGACCAATGGATGATTGAGATTAAGTAATCTCAACAAGGGTCAGGATTGAATGATACTCAATCAATGTGAGGGATTTCAACCTAATCCTAGGATGACAAGTGTCAACATGAGAGGGGTTGAGAGGAGAAGGAAGAAGCATTAAATGCTTGACATGACCTGAGAGTTAACTTGGGAGTTAAGGTCAAGGTTGGGTTGAGTGAATAAATTTTTTATTCAAAGAATAAAGCTTTTATCCAATGAATAAACTCTTGTGCAAAGGTAAAAGGGATAACCATGGTCAAAGCAATAAATGCTTGAAGAGACACATGAGTCATATGAGGGTTGAGTTAGGGGTTAACCATAAATGGTCATGTAAGAGCCATAAGTGGTTTGGAAGACTTTAGAGGTTAAATTGTTGAACACACAAAGCATTAAATGTTTTTCAAAGACTTTAAAGTCTTTGAGAAGTGACTCGAAGTTGTTTAGGAATGTGAAAATTAGTAGGGGGTGGATTAGGTTAATTAGGAAGGGTTTAGAAGAATCTAGAAGGGGGTTAGGATTGCAAGTGGGTTTGGTAGGTGAGAGAAAATAAGATTTTAATTAAAATAAAATTAATTTATTTCAACTTTGTGGTTGCAACTTGCATTTGTAGGAAAATGCAAGTGGGAAGGGATTTAATGATTTCAATAAATGTTTTTAATTATTTATTTAAAAGAGGAAAGAGGATTAAATTGAATAAATAGTATTTATTCATTTAATCGAGTGTGAATTTGGTTAAATGAATTAATTAAAATAAATTGAAAAATTTATTTAATTAATTGGAGAATGTTTGAAGATAATTTAATTAACTGATGGCTAGTGGATTTTTAATCAAATAAATAACAAATATTCATTTAATTAAACTGAACAGATTTATGTGACTACATTTGCCCCTCTTTGAGATGGTGCGATTTATTGCGTCGTTTAAAATAAAGAAAAATAGGTTTGAAGAAATGTCCCATAAAATGTTAGTTTAATGTGTGGTATGCCCCCTTGAGAGATGGGCCAAAAAATTTCAAAAAATTTCGAAAAATCGGGCGATCTTTCGAAAAAGAATGAAAATTGGCAAGGTGGTAGAAGAGAAGAAGTTAGCAATATTGGTGAAAAAATAGAAGAAATTGGAGAAAAAATGGAGAAATAGGAGGCTTGGGAAGTTCACGGGGACCACAACGGCAAGCGGGGGAAAACTAGGGTTATGGCAAAGGGTTTATATGGGGAGAAAGGGGTGAAAACTGGCTCATTTGCATTCGTGTCCATAGTGAAATCTTAGTTCTGATAGTGACTTTTTGGAGGAGCAAACAACAGTCAGGATGTCGGTTCCCATAGTAGAGCACCGATTAGAGTGAGTCCATCAATTCCAACGGCCAGACGACTATGGACCAGCGGTATGTGAATTTGAATTTTTTATTTCATGCATGTTTGATATGTTTTTAGCTAGGTCCAAGTTGAGTCAAGACAATAGCGCTAAAACTATGTTTTGGCGCTGTTGTCAACTTAATTAGCGCTATTGTGTTGCTATGGCGTTGTTACATAGTGGTTTTAGTGCTTTTGTAAAGGTTAGCGCTATTGCATAGCTGTTTTAGCACTTCTGTTTGTTTAGCGCTATGGGGTGGTTGATTGAGTGTTGTTGTGGTGAGGTAGCGCTATTGTGCAATCAATATAGTGCTATTGTTGTTTTAGTGCTATTGCCTAGTTGATTGAGCGCTTTTGTTAGGATATTAGCGCTGTTGTGTGCAAGATAGTGCTTTTGTGTAGGAAAATAGATGCCCCAGTTTGTTCGAACAAAAATCTCCTGATGCCAATGATGGATGGACGGAAAGATGAGGTGAGAGTTGTTTTGAACCATAGCAGCCCTGATGAGACTTAGATCATTAGGATAAATGCCTGTTGAAGTCTAGGTGTGCCATGATTGCTTACCTGTTGAGACCTGAAGATACTTGATCAAAGTATCTGTTGATAGTATAGGTTTAAACTTAAGAAAGTTTGAAACAAAACAACTGATGATGATAGTTGATGCACTTGCGTAGGAGGATATTTGCATCTTACAGTTGCGTGAGAGGCATCCCGCCACACAGGTGTTGCATGATCGGTTGACAGAGGCTGAGGTGGATTGCATTGCAGTTACAGGCCTGTACGATGTGATCTATATGCCCATGATTCAGATGAATCACAGTTTGATTACAACATTGGTAGAGTGGTGGCATAGTGAGACATGTACGTTTCACTTAGCGCAGGGAGAGATGACAGTGAATCTGGAGGATTTATGGCGCATCCTACACATTCCTATCCGAGGAGAGCTGGTGAGTTATGATCGAGCGTGGGTGACCCTAGTAGTGCAAAGATTTTTTGAGGAAGATGTGTGTATTGATGATGGGTTGATAGCCTGGGAGGACATAGCAGCCTTGTATGAGCCGTTACCAACAGTGCTATCAGGTATTGTTGGGGGACTGTTGTGTCCAGATAGACAATCGCATGGACTTGCCGTTGGTTGGGGTCAGGTGATCGAGCAGATGATTATAAAGGGGACCCGGTTTGCATGGGGACTTTGCGTGCTATTTCACTTATATCGGGAGCTACATGAGGTAGCATATCGAGGGATGGGCTCCTTGGGAGTGGGTATCACGTCACTACATATTTGGGCATGAGAGCATTTACCAGTTACGTGACTAGTCAGTTTCAGATTCCAAGTAGTGGATCAGCCCTATGTATACATGTATGGAGGGATGATGAGTTAGCCCCACCTGGGGAAGTTAGAGTGGTGGTGGTAGACACTGGATGACTTGGATATAGTGATCTGGAGGCTGTACATTGAGTGTGAGCCATGGGAGGATGATGCAAAGGTGTTGCCATATGTTTTTATGAATCGATTCCTCATTGGTAGGACAACATACAATGTGGAGAGACAGTTGCCAGACAGAGTATTGAGATAGTTTGGGCGGAGGCAAGGATTGCCTAGTGGTTCAGGAGAGTATGCCAAGGTGGTCCGAGAGAGGTACCTATGGGGGCCAGTATTACCATATGATTAGGCATTAGCAGAGTTTTGCACACTAAAGGTGAGACCATGGCATATGAGGCCGGGGATGGTGGATGCTGGGGTGTTAGAGGAGTATACACAGTATATTGCGGCTCATCGGATTCCTCGAATATCAGATCCGACAGAGCGGATTCTAGATTTTGAGGAGGAGAGGGGATGGAGACAGAGGAGGAGAGGAGGTCACAGAGTAGTAGGTGGACAGGGGAGAGGGGATGGTGGTGATGGAGATGGTGGTGGTGGGGATGGAGGAGGAGAAGGAGGAGGTGGTGGGTTTGGAGGAGGTGGCGGATTCGAAGGTGGAGGTGGGGGTGGTGGTCGATTACAACAGAGAGAGAGAGAGGTGGGCAGCCATTATGGCTATCTCAGGGACCGTTGATGCAGGGAGATATGAGATTAGGTGGTAGGGATGCAGGTGAGGGACATGCACCTATGGATACAGAGGAGGGAGCCACTAGGGAGGCACCTATGGATATGAGGGAGGGAGCTACAGGTGGAGATCTTCGGGATCATATGATAGGATATTTGCAGACTCACGTAGAGGATTTGGAGGCAAAGGTGGTAGCTAGAGATGTGCAGCTATTTGCGCAAGAGTCAGAGCTTACTGTGGTTCTGCGGGAGAGGGATGAGGTCATGGAGAGATTTTTAGCATTGCAGGAGAGAGTATGGGTGGGAGAAGGAGTAGGAGCATAGGGTCCTATTGGGGATGCGATGAGCACAGGAGGAGATAGATTATTGGTGGGGGTTATATGAGCAGGTGGTGCTAGCTAGTCAGTGAGTACTTAGCTATTCACAGATGCGACGGGCGAGATTAGAGTAGTCTTAGAGGATGTAGAGTAGTGGTGGTGTGATGGGTCCTCCACAGAGAGATAGATCAGGTGGGGCGGGGACTAGTGGGGGATCAGGTGGTGATGGTGGTGCAACATCTAGTCAGAGTGGCATTTTATCATTTTTATTTTAAACTATGTCTTGGATGGCTCTTGGTAGTCGATATTTTGGACATCATTGTATTTTGATACATGTATATTTGTGGCGATATGATATGATATATGAGGAGATCCCTTATTTTTGTGATGATATGCATTTTGATGACATGTATGGATGCTTACGCAAGATGACGATTTTATGATTTTATGCTTAGATGGAATAGTTGTACTTGCTTTATGTATGTGTTTATGAGATGAGTCCTATATGCATGTTTGTATGATGATTTTTGCCTACATGATGTCTATATGCATGTTTTATGAATGTGATGCTAATGATGTATATGTAGGTTTATATATGTGTGCATGATGTGTTGGTGATGTAATGCCTTATGTATGTAATGCTATGATGATTATGTATGCATAATAAAATGATGATTATGATGGTTGTTTGGATTTTGATGAGACAATGAGATAATGATATGCAATGATTTTAGGTTTTAATGCGGTAAATAAATGATTTATATATGTAAATGCATCTAGATGTTGGTTAGATGAATGTAACAAATGTTAAGTACATATGTTGAAATGATGATTTCTAAATGACGTATATGGATAATATATGAACCTATGTGGAAACAAATGGTTTGGTTTATGAGTCTAAATGGTAAAAAAATATGATGAAGTGATAATGATAATGCAACTCATGGGTAACTGCACCTTAATGCAATTTAAAAAGTAGAATGAATGCATTTTTGTAACGAATCCTAAATGAAATGAAATGAATGAGTATAAGTATATACTAAATGAATATAATGAATGCACTTAACTAATGGATAGATAAATAAATGTATGCAACTATGAGAATCTAAACAAATGTATGGTAAATAAGTTTAAATGATAATAAATGATGAGTTGTAAATGATATTAAATGAATGCATAGTAATAGCTAATACAATCAAGGAAATTTGTATCATATGAATGAATCTAAATTTCATGATTATGCGATGATGAAATGATATAATAAGACTAGTGTCAACAAATGATAATGAACTATATGTAATTTTATGCAACTAAATGATATGAAATGTACTAAATGCAACTAAATGTAATGATGATGATATGATCATGATAGATGAATGCAAGGTTGTTTAGACTTTCCATGATGTACTGATGATGTATCAGAGTACTTTGTCGTGATTGTATCCAAGACCAACTCATTTTTCACATAACTTCTCACATTAACTTTGTTCACACTTGCCTATAAAAACCATGCATATGAATAATGAATGAGTAAATGGATGGGTGATATGGAGCGGAATGCAATATAAACAAATGAGATGGAATGACGATCCATAGTGCTTTATTTTCATCATTGAGCTTTTAAAATGTTGTAAGAAAATACAAGCAACTTGACATAATGATTCAAGATAACCTGAGTATGCCTTACATGGATTTTGATATAGCAAGTTAATACAAGCAACTTAATATAATGGATCAAGTTGTCCTGAGTATTGCTTGCAGAACATATAAGGATTATCTCCTTTCATGCATGACTTGGAATGTCCTCCTTGACCTTTTTCTGATCATATCCTAAGACAAGTTCATACCGTAATCAAAGATAAACCATTATTGACTTTGGATGAGGCAGCAGGAACCAAGGATGGAGCATCGTATCTGTAGGCAAACAACATATATAAAGAATAAAAGAATATGGACCCTCGATAATGGTTCATGCTCATATGGTCGAGGTATACACCATAGTCAGCAAGGCTATGTGATCTATGACTGTATTTCACATAAGATCACGTAGCTTAGTGAACCTCCCACGTAGACACCATTAGGACATGCCCCAATACTTCATCGAAATAATTTGCAGAAGATACACAAACAATGCTGTAGGAACCTGATATGAATAAATAACCCACAAATTAACCAAGTATTTGATAGCTTAAACAAAATTTTCTTGTCAAAGAAAATGTCATCTTCTCTTTGTTTCTTGGTAAGAAAGGATGCATCCTTGTTAAGACAATTTGCGTGTTTGATGTTGATTGTTTGGTTGATCAGATAAGTGGTCATCGTTGGAGTATTTCACAATGTTTGCTTGGTATCTGCTTTGAAAAATGTATGTACAGGGCGTTGCCATGTTTTTGATTGATTTTTGATGTTTTTTGATGTTTTGGGATTTTTGTGAGACAATTTTCAATGTTTTTGTATTTCTTGAGATAATTTTTTCCAATGTTTTTGGTATTGTGATAATTTTTTTTAATGTAGAACTCAGTGAATCATAAAACAATGTAGTATCCACTTCCATCAAACTAGATTAAGGGTATTGCCCCCATTTTAGAAATGACATGTGAGGTACTTATCCTGGATTGCAGATCAATAACAAGCCATGGTTTGGACAGATGGATGGGTGGATGCAATGAACATGGTCGCAACAAGTTTGAAAGACAATGGAGCCATAGCCTTTTACAAGTGGTGCCTGTTTACTAGGTTTTCACCATCGTACTTACCCAAGGTGCCACTAGAGTGGTTTTTCACCGTTTGGATGCATGATTTTTCTTTACTATGTTGATGTTTTTGTATTTTCTTCAGGTCATTTATCTGAATGTTTTTGGTGTTTTGCTGGTATGTATGGGAGTCTGATGCTCTGTGCAGCTTATGTATAAAACCGTTTGAGGTGCATTCTGTTGATCGGATCTACTAGCAGTTCTCCTTCTAAAGTAGCCAACTGATATGCCCTAGACCCAAATACAACAGTGATAACATATGGACCCAGCCAGTTTGATTCAAATTTTCCCTGATGTTCTTTGTTTGGTTGGTTACGAGGATTCTCTCAAAGAACAAGATCACCTACCTCGAATGTACGAGGTCTAACTCGATGATTATAGCTTCTGCTCATGCGCTGCTGATAGGCCTTGAGGTGTTTGTATGCAGCTTGTCATTTTTCATCAAGTAACTCTAAGTCCTAAAGACGTGATACTCTATAGGCTTCGTCATCTATAAGATTATGCAAGAAAACCTGTAGAGATGGTATCTTGACCTCAATAGGAAGGATAGCTTCTACACCATAGACTAGTGAGTAGGAGTTGCGCTTGTAGCGGTTCGAATGCTAGTTCGATATGCCCATAGTGTTGGATTCAATTGAACATGCCAATCATGACCGACATCATTGACTGTCTTCTTGAGGATTCTTAATATATTCTTTTTTGATGCTTCAGCCTGACCATTTTCTTATGGGTAATAGGGAGTGGAAAAGCGGTGTTGGATGTGAATTTTTTTAGAGCTCACAGACATCTTGATTTTTGAAAGGAAGACTGTTATCTGTGATGATGGACATGGGTACACCATATCGGCAGATGATGTAATTAAGGATGAATGAGGCAATCTACTTGCCAGTGACTTGGGTAAGTGGAACAACTTCAATCCACTTTGTGAAGTATTCGGTAGCGGTAATGATGAATTTGTGGTCGTTGGATGAGTATAGATGAATTTTACCCACAAGGTCAAGTCCCCATTGACAAAAAGGCCATGGTGTTTTGATCGGTTGCAATTCTTGTGTTGGTGCATGTATCAGGTCTCCATGAACTTGGCATTTCTTGCATTTTCGGACAAAGTAATAGGAGTCTTTTTCCATAGCTGGCCAATAGTATCCAGCGCGTATGATCTTCTTTGCTAGGGAAGGACCGCTTGTGTGAGTTCCAAAAATTCCTTCATGTACCTCTTCCAAGACCTTTGTTATCTCATCCTATTCCAGACATCGAAGGAGAGTACCATCAAGAATGCGTTGGTATAGGGTTTCATCAATAATGGTATATCGAGCGGTTTGGTGAATGAAGGTTTTACGTTGGTTATTCAATTGGTTAGGAGGAAGTGTGTGATCGGGAGGTAGGTGTAGAACTCACCGTACCATGGGGATTCGGAACCGATAAGGTGACATATCATCTTGGATTCAGGGATATCATAAGCGGGAATCCAAAGCTGTTCAACCAAGAACTCATAGCATGTTGAATTATGTGGAAGATCTAGTAGAGATGCGATAGTAGTCATAGCGTCAGCAACTCGATTATGATCTCTGGGTATCTGCTCAAAGGTTATAGTAGTGAATGATGCCTTTAATTTGTCCACCTTTTGTTTGTATGGCATGAGTTTGTCATCCTTGGTCTGATATTCATCTGTTGCTTGCTGAATGACTAGTTAGGAGTCATCATATACTTGTAGTTCTTGTAACTTCCCTTGTATGGCTAGCCTGAGTCCTATGATCAAGGCCTCATATTCAGCTATGTTGTTTGTACACGGAAATGTGAGTCTGTAAGACTTCAGGATGCTGTCACCTTGAGTGTGATAAACAAAATGCCTGCCCCCAAGCCATGCCTAGTGTATGAAACATCAAAGTATAATTTCCATGGTTGTGCTGTTGTGATCATGAATATATCTTCATCTAAAAAATTGGAAATGAGAGGATGATCACCTATGAGTGGTGCCTTAGCCAACTGATCTACAATGAATTGTCCTTTGATAGCTTTACGGTCCACATACTTGATGTCAAACTCACTTAGAATCATCACCCATTTGGCCAAGCGACCTGTCAATGCTGCTTTGCTGAGTAAATACTTGAGTGGATCAATCTTTGCAATGAGCTGTACTTTATGTGTCAATAGATAGTGTCTCAGCTTAGTGGCTGCCAAGATTACTTCTCGGCAAGCTTGCTCAATAGGTGTGTAATTGAGTTCATAGCCAACCAGTGTGCGAGAGATGTGGTAAACAACAAAATCTTTCCCTTCCACATTATGTTGTGCCAATAGTACACCCAATGCTGTACTTGCTGCTGAAATATAGAGTAATAGAGGTCTGCTCGGATCTGGTGGGATCAACAATGGTGTATTTATGAGATAGTCTTTAAGCATCTGAAATGCTTGCTGGCATCTGGCATCCCACTGAAAGTGGATGTTTTTGTGTAGAAGGTGTGTAAATGGGTGACACTTATCTGCCAGTTGTGCAATAAATCTTTGGATGGATTATAGGCGCCCTTGTAATGTCCTTAATTGACTAATGTTCTTTGGTGGTGGCATGTCCATGATTGCTTTGACTTTTGCAGGATCGACCTCAATGCCTTTGCTTGAGACAATGTATCCTAGAAGTTTCCCTGAGGTTACTCCAAAGACACATTTCTTTGGGTTGAGTCAAACATGATATTGTTCTAGTCTATCAAAGATTTTCTCTAATATGTCCAAATAACCTTCTCTTGTGAGTGATTTTGCCAGTAAGTCATCAACATAATCTTCCATTATAGTATGCATCATGTCATGGAAGATGGTGGTCATTGCTCATTGATAGGTCGCTCCTGTATTCTTTAGACCAAAAGGCATTACATTCCAGCAGTATGCTCCCCATGGACATGTGAAGGTCGTCTTATGTTGATCCTCTGGTGCGATCTTTATCTGATTGTATCCTAAAAATCCATCCATGAGTGAAAGCATGTCACGTCCTGCTGTTAGGTCCACTATTATGTCGATGTTTGGTAGGGGGAATTCATCTTTAGGACATGCTTTGTTCAGATCTTTGAAGTCAGTACAGATACCGATGCCCCCATTTGGTTTGCCGATAGGCACAATATTGGATATCCAATCTGCATAATCAATTGGTCTAATAAAACCAACATCTAGAATTTTCTTGAGTTCTGCTTTGACTAGTACCGCAATCTGAGGATGCATCTTACGAAGTTTCTGCTTGACAGGTTTGGCTCCTTCTATGATGGTGAGGTGATGCATGACTAAATCAGGATCAAGTCCAAGCATGTCTGCATATGACCATGCAAAGTTGATCTGATGCTTTTGGAAGAATTCTACAAACTTAGGTTGTTCCTCTGGAGTTAAAAGAGATGCCAGATGTATATGGTGAGGAGTTTTAGGAATCCCCACATTGTATTCTTTTGTTTCCTTAATAAGAATTGTCGATCATTCCTATTGTGCACTAGAAGGGAGGATGTCAAACCTTTCATCCTCAGGCGCCTCAGAGAGGTTTTCACTGTTGGATATGCTCTTTCTTTTTAGTTTTGTGGGATTAAACAGTGCCACAGTGTCATTTTCACTGGAAGATCCATGTTTTCTTGTTATATTTTTGCAGCTAAAAGGTTTGGCATCCGCCCCGAAGTATGCTGTGCTATTAAATTCTATGAAGAATCCAACTTTGTAATCCCCGCTTGGTATGTTATCCTATAGTTCCGAGAAGTCAATGATCACCTCGTTGTTTTGGAAGTGGTCAAGGCATGGGGGATTAGGTTGGTTCCATTCAATGAGTTCAAGATGGATAATGGGTATTACTTCATTGATTAGGTTAAGTTTGTTAGATGTATCAGTGAGGGTTAAGACATTATGGTGAAGGTCATTGATGGTACTCTCCCTGTGAGAATCATGCGTAGTATGTGATGTGGGTTATGTGGAAGAAGTTTCTAGTTCAGGAACCCAAGACGTCTTTACCTGTGCTTCTCCGTAAATAGGGATGTCTTTGCAAGGTGGAGGTGGTGATGTGTCTTCCTCATTTGAAGTATTAAGCTGTATGGAATTGAATTCCCACTCATGTGAGTTAGTTTCTGAGTCACTTTCTAGTAACCGGTTACTGTACCATACTGGGATATCCTTTGAGTTAAACACTGCAAGTGTGATCGGTTTTGTAGATGAAATGATTGTTGCTGCAGGAAGGATTATGGGGATCAATGAATCCAATATGGGGAGTATTGGTAGTGTTGACTCTGTTGCTTCTACTAAACTGCTAGTGTCGTAGATACTGTTGTGGGTTCTGATACGATTGCTGCTGCTAATGGTGCTATTGATGTTATTGTTGCTGCTGATGGGATCATTGGTTTGATTGGTGGGATGAAGGGTGTTGTAGATGGTTTTGCTAGGATATTTAGCCTTAATGGAGCAGTTGGTGTGGTGTGTGGTTCTGCTGATATAACCAAAGGTGACCTCTTTGTAATAGGATGATATAGTGGTTTGCTGGGTTTTCCTTTGAATCTGAGCTTAGGAAGGATCTCCTTTTGAAAGCCTAAGCCGATATTATCCTTGGGCTTTAATTTTGGCTATAGCGGTTCATGTCTTCCTTGATTGCAAGGGCCTAAAACACTTTGACCATCATAACCCATTCTTTGCATAATGAGAAGGCCTTTTCCATACTTATCTGTGGGAAGCTTAGCTTGTAGAATATTGGTGGTGATTGGGTCTTTATAGATTCATTTTGCTAAGTCTTCATCTCTAGTCTCTTCTTCTTGACTCTTTCCAAGGATGAATGGCATCAAAGTACATGCTCGTTTGACCAGTGGCATTTGAAGTAACCATTGAGGTTCACCATATGTCCTAGGAGAAGTAGGCATTTTTCCAACACAAAATAGTTGGCTTAAATTGTACTCCCCAGGACCTGCCTCTGCTATCTTCATCTTGAGCTTCTCTTGCTTGGGTATAGTAGTGTTTGAACTGGAAAGAGAGGCTGGACTTACGTATGATGTGGATGAGATGGCTTCTCTATTGTTCGAAATGGTAATCTCTGGTTGCTGACTTATATTATGACAATATGCAAAGGGGTTTGCGTCACCCAGGATTGTAATTTCTACACCATTATGCGGGAACTTGATACACTGATGGTAGGTGGATGAAATCGCTTGCATGGCATGTATGTAAGGTCTTCCTAATAATAAATTGTATGGCAGAGGAAGGTCCAGAACTTGACAGATGATGTGTTTCACCACAGGGCCTAATCGGATTGGTAGCACAACAACTCCTTTGGATGAACGCTCTACGTCATCATAGGCTTTGATTGTGATCTTCTTGCAGGGATCCACTGATTCAATTGCATATCTCAATGTTGTGACTAATTGTAGAGTACAAATATTTAGGCCTGCTCCATTATCAATCAAGATTCACTTGATCATGTGTTGGTTGATAAACTCTTCAATATGGAGTGAGGCGTTATGAGGTTGTTGGAAGGATGTGTTGTCACTTTCAGAGAAAGTGAGACAAGGTGATGACCTTAGATTTCCAACCATGGCTTGGAACTGATTTGTATTTAGGGTTGCAGGGACTAATGCCTCTTGGAGGGCTTGATCCAAGATTGTTTTATGAGATGGAGATAGGCGCAGTAGCTCTAAGATATATTTTAGTGCGGGCATTTTGTCTAACTGGTCCACAAGGTTATATTGTTTTGGGATAGATGGGGTGCCTTGTGGAGCTACTTTTATGGTAATCTTGCTACGACGTGAAACAACATTGCAAGTGGAGTTGGGATTTTTAATGGTAAGAGTTGTGATTTCTTCATCGACATCATATAAGTGATTCACAGTGTAATTATACACGGCTTGCGTATAATCACTAGTATGTGTGTTTCTTCTTGAAGTCGAAGGACCCCTTTGATCATGTGATGGAAGTCGATTTTTAAACATGAGATGATCATTGTTTGTTGTTTTTGGGTCATGTCCTTCGATTTCAATTTCACCTCGATCAATAAGATCCTAAATAAGATCTTTCAATCTGTGATAATTTCTTGTCTTATGCCCTTTTCCTTGATGGAAACTGCAATGTTTAGTATCCCTCCACCATGAAGGTTTGACTTGAGGTTCATAATTTGATGTTTTGGGTAAGGTAACCAAATTTTGAGAAACCAACTGACGTAACACTGTTTCAATGGGTTCCCCTAAGGGAGTGTATGTTCGTTTTGGTTTAAAATTTTGTTGATGTTGTCTAGGTTCCTCTTGAGATGTGCTGCGTCCTTGATTTGGAGGAGCAATTCTTTTATTCTTGGGTGGGGAGTTTTGTCCTACAAATCAAACCATATGTTATGCACTTTTGATAGTTCTTGCATCCACAACCTTGTCGTTGACAATATTTTTGTTTTTTTTCCAGAAGTTAGGCTTGTCACTATTGAAGCGTGGACGAGGGCCATCCTTTGGTTCATTGTAGATTTTGATAAGTCCTTTCTTGATGAGAGCCCGCTCACATTTTAAGATTTTTGTGATCATGTCATTGAAAGAATCTGTGTCTTTCACGTCTAAGTGAAATTCCATTTCATCATTTAAGTTGGAAATAAATATTTCCACTAGTTCTTGTTCAGGTAATTGAAGAGAACGTCTGCTAGACATTTGACGCTAGCATTGCAGAAAGACTAAAAATAGCTCCTTTGGTTTTTGTTTAGTGTTACATAGATTAGCCATGGTGATATCACGTTCAATGTTGTATGAGTAATGTGCCAGGAACTTTTGGATGAGTTCTTCAAATGTCCTAATGCCACCTGGTAATCGGGAAAACCATGATGTGGTTGTTCCTCCCAAGCTTTGGGGAAAAAGGTGCATTAGGTATGTATCCTCGTATGCCACTTTGAGGTATGTATCCTCGTATCTAGATCTAGTTTGAGCCATTTTGTTTACAAGTTGTTGTTGAAGTTTTGTGAAAATGATGATGAGTTGGTGATGAAATGAAGGAAAGATGTTTTGTGAAGTGTTTTGTATATGAATCTCTAGCACTAAAGCTAGATGCTATCAAAGTTATTTCTTGAAATGCTTGTTGTGTTTGATTGACAAAGTTTGATGTGCTAAGGTTTAGAGAGATCTGAGATGTTTTACAGACTCAAATACCTAGTAATGAGAGGATGCACTCATAGACTAGTTTTAACCTGCGTAGAAATGCCTCTTAGGATGAGTTTATCCTAGATGTAGAGACACTCTAAAAAGTGATGTGTTTGTGTTTGATTCAAGCAATATTAAAAATAGAACTTAGGACAAAAACCTCTTGATACTTTGAGAGTTGGAATGGATTTGATGAGATATGAATATGATAATGGATGAGATGTTTAACTTCAATAGAAACTTTGTGTTACAATAGGAACAAATTCTTTCTCTTCTTGTTCAGGGGTTGGTGGTTCTTCCCGAGCCATGTTATATGTGATGCAAATGTTAGGAAAGAATTCAGGGTCGATCTTGCTTCCTTTGTTCTTGTGATAACTCAAAGATCGATATTGCATAAAAGCTCCGTGGTTTAATGACTCTTGGTCAAATTCGTTTGATTTCCTTTGAAGATATGGACGCATGCAACGTAGGAAGGTTCTATGAGAGATAAATATTTGTCTATTAAGATAGAAGAATTTCCTCCTTTTGATAATAGCCTTTGAGCTTAAGGGTCTTTTCTTCAAGTTGATGTGTTGATGAAGATTCTACTTTCTTAATATGTGAAGAATGGTCATATAGTTTGATACTTTTCGTTGTTGCTCTTTGTTTTTGATCTTTTGTGTTTTTGAAAATGTTGGTGTTGGATGAATACTTGTTTTGATTTGGATTTATGATGTTTCTTTGACAAGAAAAAAAAGCAAGCACATAAGCACAAGCGTGTTGCCTAAAAAGGCACAAGTAAGGAGGGATAACTTTAAGAAACCCCCCCCTCCGGGCAACTGTGTAAAATCCTGGCAAATTAGACATTATTTTCAGTGGGAAATTTTCATATCGATGGTGAAATTTTTTTTTTAAATGAGGAAAAAATATTTTGTATTGGCGATTTTTTTTCTAGGGTACGAAAATGCCATAAATGTTTGGTGAATAATACCTTGTTCTATGGGGAAAATATTTATTGTGGGAGGCGAATAATTTTTATTAAAAGGAACAAATATATAATTGTATGAGCGAAAAATTTTACTCCGAAGGAAAAATTATTTAAATGTATTGGCAATTTTTATCCATTGCTTGAAAATTATTTAAATGTATTGGTGATTTTTTTCCACCGCTTGAAAATTATTTAATTTGTTTTGGCGAATATTTTGTTATTTATGGTACAATATATAATTCATTGGTGATTTCATGATTTCATTGCCATTAATAGACAAGGCACATCACATCACGTCAGTACATCACATCACATAATATATTGAGTTTTATTTCGGCCCAATTTTCTGAAGAGAACATAGCTCACTAGAAATTGCCCGAAATGGAATTGGATTCAATAGACACGTATCAAATGTCACGAATCATGATCGATAATTTCATTCATTTAATAGATATCTATTCACTTATGGCAATCCACTCTATCCCCATGACTTCCAATGTTATACTTGCCAATTTGGTATTGGTTCAAAGCTGTTTCTATTTTCGCATAATAGTGCATTTATGGGAAAGATTTGCAGAGATACGAAAGATTTAAATTTTTTTCTAGCAGTTAATACTGTTAAAGAACTAATTATTACAATCAAGAGCTTCAACAATTTATATACGATCTCTGCTTCTTTCATCTTTAATTAGCCTTTGCCATTTGGTAGATAAATTGTCAGAGCTTGTGGTATTTTAGGTTTATAGGCTCACTACTTAGGTTGTTTAATTTGTTAATTTGTTTTCTCAAGATGGACACTCCCATCCGCTTGAGAAGCATTTCTGCAGAGGACCAGAGGGCCTTTCTAGGCTCCGTTAGAGACCCAACCCTCCAATCAGTCTGCAAGGAGGTTGGGTCGTTCACCAATGAGGCTGTGCAGATGGTGCTGGGCAGAGAATTTCTGTGAAATGAAAATAGGTACCATGTTAACACGAACCTTACATCACACTTCTTAGCGTCTCTTCTAGACTTGGGAGGAGACAAGGTGGACATGCTGATGCTATTGAGGAAGGTTTTTAAGGAAGATTTCCTTGGAGATGACATTACTCTTGTCATTCTTGCAGAAGTAGGGGTGGGGATCCTTTGGGCGAGTGATTTATCCAAGCTTCTCCTCCCTGACCAAACACTACCAGTGGCCAGGAAATCGTTTCTCCTAAACCTAAATGTGGAGCAGCTGACACATCACATAAAATGGGCACGGATTGGCAGGGACTTCCTCTAGAAATGGTTCCTACTAGATGACTTTCCAAACTACATGTGGATTGAAGAATTCTCTCAACTTATGTTGTCCGAAGAATTCTACATGGAAGGAGGGCCAGATTCTTAGGGCAAAATTGTAAACAATTCCACTACCTGTGCCCTAGCCCCGCCCCCCTGTAGTTTTTTTCCCCTATATCCTTGAACCCTAACAGGCTGCCAGTGGCTCACTCATTTTGGCTTTTAAGTTTTTGGGGAACTTAAGTCTCAGACGAAAAAATTGTAAATTTCAAAATCATAAATATTAATGATAATTTTTCAAATTCCAGTTTGTTTCACTTTGCCTCTTACAGTCTTATGGATATAAAAATGCTTTCTATAATTTGATTTCATTTTTATTAATTAATTTATTTCAAATGATTTTTGTATATGAGCTACGTTATTTCAATTATTTGTTAAACAATGGAAATAAATTTAATACCGTGATCTTTTTTATGTAATGCTATAAAAAAAAATTCAATTTGTTCCATTAATTATTTGTACATTGATTATGGTTGATTATAATTTTATAAATATATACTATATAGTCATTCAAAATACAAAATTTCAAAAGTATCAAGATACAAAAGTTTATCGGTAAAGGTTTTTTCATTCTATTAATTCAAAAGTTTCAAGATACAAAATTTGCCCACAGCTTATAGCAAGCAGACCAAAAAACTAGTTCATTGTCGATAGGCCGCTCACTCAGTCTCACTATCCCCCTGGGTCGCCTCCTCCCAGTCCCTTCCCTCCTCGGAGGTCGATGCTTTGGCTTTCCCTTTTTCCGCTTCAGCTTTCATTTTTGGAATACAGTTTAGGCACCCAAATTCGGGGTCGCCCTCCAAGCTTTCCAGTAGTTGTATGGCCCTGGCTTCTTCAGCCCTATCTCTCAATGCCCTACCAACCTCCATCCTTGTCACCACATGCAAAGCCTTCAGGACTTCATCCACCCTTGTTAATTTCACAAAGATTTTCATCGCTTCGCACCCCACTCGGGCTCGTTCATGACATTGGTATTTGATTTCATCCTCTGGGCCATGAATACAAGGAAGCAATTCCTCCTGGTCGTCCCCTTCCTTAATTTGAATGCCAACTTCTGACACCACCCACTCCAAAATTGAATCTAGGTTAATCAAAAACTCCCCATCAATAAATTTGACCAATGTGAGTTTTACCTTTTCCACCTCCGGTTCGAATTCACAGGTCCACACCATAATCAGAGAGTAAACCTCTATGTTAGTTTGATACTGGTGATTGATATGTGCCACCTCCTCCACAAGCATCAGTCGAGCTATCGCCCACAAATTCTCCTCCTTAAACTTGAACAGTCCTTGCATTCATTTATCAAATACTTTTCCCAAAAAGGGCACCAACTTCTTGTTTGTTCGAAGTGTGAAATTGGCCTCCATTGTCACCTACAATTTCAAAATCACTTCCTGCAAAAAATGTCTTAAAGAAGGTATGATTCTATGAACTACAGATTTGTTTTGTAGCAGCTTCAAAGCAAAAAGTGGTACACAGATCAAAAGGTAAAAAAATTTGTCTTCGTCTTATAGGCCAGGTAATGAATGTGCACGATAAGACATTAATGCCATGAGATCAGGAAAAAGATTTCCTGCCATCCTCCCCTTCCTCCGTTCGTGTGACATGCCACAGACTGTAGACATATAAAAATGATCATATTCCTAAATGAATATTTTATGTTCATTCCTCTATTTAATTAAATCCAATTTAATTGAATCACTTACATTCCTCTATTTAATTAAATAAATTACTCAATTTATTTAAATTAAATTCACTAAGTCTCTTTTACCATTTAATGGGATAAATCATTTTATTCAATTAAATCCCTTCTATCCACTTTTTAATAAAGTTCAAATTTAATTAAATAGTTTACTCTAAATTGAATAAATCTAATTTATTCAATTTCCCAAATTACAACCAAATTGAATTAAATTAACTTTATTTCAATTAAATCCTATTATCTCTCCATCCACTTGCAAAATCCTGCATCTCCCACTTGCCTCCTAAACCCTATTCCTAACCCCCTTCTAGACTCTTCTAGTCACTTCTAAATTAGCCTAACCCATCTCCTAAATATTGCCATATCCCTAAGCAAGGGGAAATCACTTCTCAAACCCTTAAAGTCTTTGAAAACCATTAAAGGCTTCAACAACTTAACTTTGAAAGTCTTCCAAACCATTAATGGTTAACTCAACCCTCCAGCATGATTAAAGACTTTCTCTAAACTCAACCTCCATGTAACCCAAGGGTCTCATCAAGCATTTATTGCTTTGACCATGGTTAGTCCTTAATCGTTTGCACAAGAGTTTATCCTTTGGGTAAAACCTTTATCCATTGGATAACCCTAACCTAACCTTAACCTAACCTAACCCTTACCTCTTAAGGTAACCATGAGGTCTTCTCAAGCATTTAATGCTTCCTACTTCTCTTCTCAACCCAACCTTATGTTGACAATTGTCACCATTTCATTGGTGCAAATTGCAAACATGGATTGAGAAACTTTCAAACTCAACCCTTGATTAACTCTTTCAATCCTGGACATCCATTGCCTTATTTTTGCTATAAATAGAGCTCTCATTCCTCCATTTTCATATGTGCAATCTTTTAGTATCATACTTATGCTCAATTTTTATTACATCTTGTTCCTCTCTTTGCAAATAAGAAGTAATCTAATAATCATTTTAGATTGTTTATTTCATCAATAGCTTAAATACATAACTAGTATATCATGTTAGGGTAGTATCACTACTAATCTTGTCATCTTATAATCTAGTTCATTTCATTTGTAGAATCATGCATAGATAGGTTGCATTCTCATGTTGCAATCAACCAAAGCATCCCTCGTTCTTGCATTTGCCATCCCTAAACCACTTTGCTCAGTGATCTGAGAGCAAAGACATTGATTTGAGGGACCTTGTGAGATAGAGAACCATGGAACCAACCTTGGGAAGCTGAGTCATCCTTCGTGACTCCATAACTTGCACCAAGAAGTCCTGTGGGTGTGTGGACAAGGCTCCTTAGGCTTTATTTTTCATATTTTAAGTTCTATTGACCCACTTTTCTGACATACATTTCTAGTGCCCACCGTGGGGCCCGACCCCATATATCAAATTGGATTTTGAATTTAACCACTTTTGCAGGTACGCTGGAAACAAGAATCAGCGTGTGAGAAACATTCCTTGGCGCATCTAGTTAACAGTCTAGTGCATCCCGCTTTTTGTTTAACGCGTGGGGTCTATTTGATAGCTTATGTAGTCTTTACTATAGTGCATTATCCCACTAACATTTTCCTATAGGTCTCGGTGCGGGAGAAAAACAGAGTAGCGCATCCGGAAACCATCTTAGCGCATCTTAAAAATAGCATAGCGCATTGTTGTCATCTTTTAGCGCATCGTTGTTATATTGTAGCGCGTATAGTTTGTTTTGTAGCGCATCACAGACAGAGACAAAAAAAAAACTAAAATCTGTAACTGAGGATAAAATTAGACTTGTTGAAGTCCACGAGTTATCTAACCTTTTTACTTGTTATTGTGCAGGGTTCTAACAATTTTCTTGCAGATAGGAGCTTAGTTTTATGACCGTTAGGGTAGTTTAGAGTTTTTACTAACTTAGATAAGTTAGTTAAAATTTGAACTTCTTTCAATTTTCTTAAAATTGAACTCATATTTCATTTGGGTACCTAAAAAGAACCACAAATCAAAATCTTTTCTTGCTTTTCTAGGAGGAAAATTCTTAATTTGGGCTCTAAAAAGAACAAAGACAAATTTTCATTTTGCAAAGGGCTTAAAAAGAATCTCACCATCCTTTGGTGCATAAAAGGATTCATCTTTAAATTTGGGCAAAGTAAAGAATCACAAAAGCCAGTTACAACTAAAAGAGGGAAGATCTTCCCCTTTTGATTGCTTTATTTTATTGACTATGCATCGCTTTTGTTTTGTTGACCAAACAATCGATTTATTTTGTTGACCCTTTCTATTCAATAGATCAAAAAATCATTGCCATAAAAGGTTGAAATAAATACCATGTTTTTGTGGAGCAACATCTCCATATAGATTTTAGAAAATCACTGGATTGAAAGAATAAAAAGAATAACTTGATTGCCTTGTCTCGAAAGTAGAAGGTATATGCTCTCCCCTTAACTGGGTAATAAAAGAGCCAGACTACTCTTATGCTTTCAGTCATTTCAAGCATTTTAAAACCTTTAGCAGGCCTGCCTTCCTGAGGGGTTGAAAAAATCTTAAAGCCATTTGTGGCCGGTGGGAAGGGAATGACCTAAGTGGGAAACGACTTTGATGCCAAGTGTTCCAACCCATTATAATCAAAAGTGGAAAGTGATGAAAGTTATTTTCAACGGTTGCGCACAACGATTAGCCTTCCCCTAGTATCCTTGAGATACGTAAAGCCTTTGTTCTAAAGGTTGGGAAGCCTCCTGAGGGATTTTATCACTGATGGACGAACAGGAAGCCTGATTACGAACCTTAGAAATAGAAACCTTGAGTCGAGTCAGTAACCAGACATTTGTAATACCATAGTGCAAGGGTGGGGAAGAATTTGCCCCCAAGATTACTCACCATATATCTCCCAAGATAACTACTCAATTGTGAAGCAATTCACTTTGAGTTAATTTCTGGCAAAAGGCAAAAAAATGGGTGCCCTCTAGGGGGTGACACGGCTGTTTGAGCTGACGGAGTATCGAGACTAGTGGGCTATGGTATTACTTATGACCCTTGAATAAAGAGTCTTTTTGAAGTGTATTCTCTGTAACCAAACCTGTTGAAACATTGGGGATTTGAACACATCCTCGCAGAATATACACTTATTGTTTAGATTAGGCAAGAATAGTTATGTATTTTGTGCTGTGTTTGCATTTGTTACTTCAGAAAATCATCCATCAGCATTGAAAACTTAAGGCAAAACACCAAAATCATAGAAAACAATCAAACCAGGACAGTTTAGCGTGTAAGAGAAACATCTTAGTGCATATCAACCATACCTTAGCACATCACAATTTATCCTTAGCGCATCAAGTATTCACAGCAGTGCTTCATCAAAATTTAGAAACAGTCAGAAACAGTTAGCGCGTTGAAGCATCAGATTAGCACGTGGGAGTCAAACACTAGCGCATAGGGTTTATCAGTTAGCGCGTGGAAGGCCCATACTAGCGCATAATCTTTTGAGCAAAACAAAAAACAAAATTAAACAGTCTTAACCAGTTAGCGTGTAGACTGGGGCAGCTTAGCATGTAGGATATTTTCCATAGCGCTTTGAGAAACTTTTGTAGCGCATAGGGTTTCTGTTTTAGCGCGTGATCAAAACCAGAAAAACAGGGGGCAAAACAGTGATAAATTTTGAAAATTTTGAAAACATTTTTGGAAGCCTCCTTTCATCAGCTTCATTTTCATCAAAACAGAATATCAAAAACAGAGTGTTGAAAACTATTTCTAGAGCAAATTTCTAGTCAAATAAAAGTTGTCCAAACATCAAAAACTGGTTGCGCGATAAATGTATATATTCTATCAAAATCGGGAAACATCATCACAAGTGATAAATAGGTCCTTTCTTATCTCACAGATTCTATCCCAAAAACACTTGTTCAAAAAATTCAGGTTGTCAAATAAAGTTTCCATATCGGGAAACTTTATCCATATCATTTGACACGCTTTGTCGTGAGGGGCATCTAAACCTTCACTGTGATAAAGTAAAACTTGAATCTTCAAAGCAAGATAAACTGAATCCAAAACAACTCAAAGGAAACCATTAATCACTTATGCATGACTAATCCTCATATTCTAAGAAGAAAGAATATTTATTGTAATACTAAGTTGAAGAAACAACAACCAAGTTTTTCCAAATTTGTCAAAAGAAATAAATTTTTATACATCAATCATCAACTCTTCAAATCTCATCGAACATTTCTTCATCCCGTACAACTCTATATCCAGAACAAATCCAATGAATTTGACAAAGAACCTTTGAAGACTAGGGCATATTGTCAAAAATCCGCATTCAGTCAAATCATAAACCAGGGAGGAAAGATCAATCCTGCATTCTTTCCTGATGAGTGCATCACTTACAACATACCCCGATTTGAACCACCAACCCCTGAGCAACACATCGAAGAGGATTTTATCCCCTTTATCACAAAAAGCTTCTACTAGATGCTTGTTGTTACTTGCTCTCAACAAAATAAACAAAGTGAAATACAATTAGAATCCAACATGAATCGGAGATTATCAAATCCTTTTGAGCATCCGAGTCTAGAGGACGTCGAAATTTCTGAGGAACTTCTTCAAGAATGTCAAGAGAGTGCTTCATTTCAAAAACTTTTGGAAAGACTCATGGAAAATGACAAGGAAAAATACCTACTCATGCTTACAAGCAAACGGGTTAAACTTCCTGAAGACTTTGACATAGACATGTTTAGAACAAGATCTCAACATTACGAATATCAAGAACGACAATGAGAAGGAGAAGCACACGACCCTGAGAAAGATATTCCTGAACAAAACATACCAGAACAACATACACCACGGAAAAACATCTCTGAGAAATATATCCTCGAGAAAAATATACCGTTCCATACACCATTTCAACCCAGGATTGATGCAAGGGAAGAAGTCTTCCCTCGACAAAACAATGCGCCTTTGGTTGCCCTTAATGAAAATATTGCAAAGACAAATGCAAGACATGCAACAAGGGACAACAGTACGGTATTCACTAAATGAAATTTGACCTTATCCTTTTGACAGAAGATTGTACATGGTCCCTTTTCCTCCAAACTCAGACGTCCCAAAATTTGACAAATATGATGGGAAAAGCGATCCTCGTGATCGTGTTCAAGAATTTTGCACCATGAGTCTTGAATTTGCTCACGATGACACCTATCTGATGAGGTTATTCCCAAGAAGTTTGGGAGGACAAACAATGGAATGGTTATCCAAAATCACACCTCTTGTCAGATCATTTGATGAACTAGTCAACAAATTCATAACTCAATATTCTTATAACATTCAACATGCTATTACCATGCTAGATGTATGTAATACAAAATAGAAAAACAATGAAACATTCATGGTATTCCTTCAATGTTGGCAGCGTATGGTTTCACGATATCCTCGAGATATTCCTAAAAAGGAGAAAATGGAAATTTTCATCGATAACTTGAATAGCGAGATGAGTTACAGGCTCAAGCTCCAATGCATACCATCTTTCGCTAAACTAATTGAAAATGACATTCAAGTAGAAGAAGCAAGTGTCAAGAAAGGAACGCTAAAATTCTTCAAAGAAGGAACAGGTTCATCAAATTACAATAACCAAAACAACAACTTAGACAAATCTAGATTCTTGACCAGAAATAAGAACAATGGAAACGAAGGAGGCAATGAACCACATGATCCAAAATCTAAGCAACCCGTGCTCGCTTTATCAGGAAATCCTCAAGCTACAAAGAACCCCAAAGGTGCTAACCCAAACACTAACACATACGCACCAAATACCAATCAAGGTCAACCCAACAAAAACAACACAAACAATACTCAAAACAATCACGCAAATCGAGGACCTAATAACAATTCATGAGGTAGCACCAACAATTTCCAAAAACGTGTCTACACACCACTAGGACAATCACTAGAGTCGACATTCAGAGAACTCTCGGTAAACAAAATTATCTATTTACCAGCAATCAACAACTATGAACCACAAATCAAACCACCTTGGTGGAATGACTCACACTTTTGTGATTTTCATCGCAACAAAGGTCATCAAACAAATGATTGCATGAGACTGAAAAACATTGTTCAAGACATGATTGATAGAGGTGATTTAACGGTAGATGGTCTCAAGACAAATGGTGACCATGGAGCCTTTAAGAATCCTCTTCCAAACTACAACGAGGGTAGAGCTTCCACCTCGAACGATACACATGGAGCTCGTATCAATCACATCTACAATAACACCATCAATCATATATCAGCTGAAGACAATCAAGTCAATGTCATCACAATCCGAGATCAACGTGATCATGAATCTGTCAACCTAACAACAAGAGCTCAAAAATATGTCTTGAAGGGACATACGTCAACAACAAACGCTATACCCAAAATTCAATATGATCTAGTCAGCCAACTGCACAAAATTCCTGCTCAAATATCTATACTGGAGTTACTGAAACTTTCACCAAAACACAAAGACATATTGGAACAAGCGTTATTAGAAAAAAATGTACCTCAAGATCTGGATGCTGACAAATTCCAAGCCATGGTCACTCATATGACAGGGCCTCATAATCTCACTTTTTCGGAGCATGATAATATCTCATTAAGTCATCCACATAACACTCCTCTCCATATTGAAGTCATCGTCTATAAACACCAAGTGAAATGAGTATTGATAGATGGAGGAGCTGGGCTTAATATATGTACCTTAAAACTTGTCTGTGCATTAGGCTTCTCAAAAGAGTCTATTGATCCACACAAAAAGATTACTATAAAGGCATATGATGATGAAGAAAGATCCTCTAAAGGAACGGTGGTGTTGTCGATTCAAGTGAGACCAACACAAAGAGATACTATGTGCCAGGTCTTAGACATAGACATCACATACAATATCTTATTGGGTTGACCCTGGATACATGAAATGCAAGCAGTACCCTCCACATATCACCAGTGTGTCAAATTCCCCTATAATGGGCAGGAGGTTTCTATATCTGCTGATCACAATCCATTTCAACATTGTAATGCAATGGGGGTAGCCCAGGACAGTTTGGTTCCGCATAATAGAGAGAAACAAAATCCCTCAGCACCAGATCTTCAACAAGAGAAGTCTAAATCATTACCTGGAGATTTCAAGCAGAAAATAAAAATCAAAGAACAAGGCATGGGGGAATACTCTTTGGAACCCATGTGTTTGACCAGCTTACCCACATCACCTAGATCTCATGGATTACCTACAACATCAACACATCAAGCAACTCAGCCCATCACCAAGTTCGATGGCACATTCATTCAACTCAGCACTTTAGCACATGAAACCGAGGAAAAGGATATCCTTAGTTGGCTATACAAAGATGAGGAAGAAGACAAAGCAACTACTGTGGAAGTAGCTATACCCACACACCTATATGGAAAGGGCTACTTAATCATGCAACAAAAGGGATACAATGGCAAAGGACCTATTGGTAAGCATCAGGAAGGTGTCACAAAACCATTGGATCCTCCTTCACAATTTAGTAAAGACAAAAAAGGATTGGGCTTTGAATTCACTCTACTACCAAAGAAAATGCCATGCAAATATCAAAAACCTTAGTGGAAAGCAAAGAAGAAGTACAAAGAAGAATCCTGGCAAGAAGCACCATTTGAGTCAGCAGAGACAATCCATAAGGAACGTGAACAACAAGAAAAGAAGCAACATCAGGAGAAGCCCATCATTCACAAGAAGGCAACATCTACAGCAGTAGCTCATATTCATGAACAAATATCCAACAAAGCAGAATCACCTCAGGGCAACATCATTCCTCCTCGGGAAGAAATAGTCTATGAACAAATGCAAAAAATAGAAGCAGGATCTAACGCAAAATTAGAAAAAGCCAACAAAATAGTATCAATTATCAAAGATCTATTTTCACCATTCAACATACCTGTTTACAGCACTGAAAAGATCTGGGATGATAACTCTGAGAGATTCCAATGAATATGAATGGGGTAGCTGCTCAAATGCTACTGAAAATACCACTAAAAATACTAGTTCTATATCCCTTTCTCAAGAAGAACATAGCACAGAAATTAGACTACTTGAATTTGGACCACAAAATATCTATGATGCTAAGGAAAGCGAGCAGAAACATTATGAACAAGTCTATACAGAGGATGATACCATCAAAGACCTCGACAAAATCCTAGACTTCTTTAACACCTGAACCAATCACAATGAAACATCTATCCTGACACTTACTGCAACAGAACTTGATCCACCAAACAATTCCTTACCACTTGTCTTTCCTGACCTCATCGACTGGGACAAACCCGAAATACATGATATACCAATTTTCCCAAATGATGAATCTATTATTCACTACCTATGTACCGTTAATCTGGAAACAGGCTATATCATTGAACAAAGTAACAATGTCTGCAACCAAGGGAGTGCCAAGTCTCTGAGTCGCAAAAATAAACCAAATAAAGGATCTGATGCTGAAAACCAGTCAATGGCAGCTCTAGATCACAAAAAAGTAAAAATAAAGGATGCATCTGAAGGTGAAAACATTTTTAAGGCACCTAAAGATGGGAGACTTGACACTCTTCCTAAACATTTTCATGAGCGATCACCCATATTGATTGAGCCCACTCAATCAATCAACATTGGTACTACAGAAGCAACCAAAAATATACACCTTGCAGAATCTTTGACAGAAGCAGAAAGATCAGAATTTATCAAATTTTTTAAAGAAAAGCAAATCAACTTTACTTGGGCATACATAGATATGCTTGGGATTGATCCACAATTAATCATGCATCACTTGTCTATGGCTCCAAGAGCTAAATTGGTTAAGCAAAAACTATGAAAGATGAATCCACATGTGGCACTCATGGTCAAAGCTGAACTAAAGAAACTATTAGATGTCAGATTCATCTGACCCATCAACTATGTAGAATGGATTTCCAACATCGTACTAGTTTTGAAACCATATGGCAGTATCAGAATATGCAAAGATTTTAGAGATGTCAACAACACCTTTCCAAAGGATGAATTTCCTTTACCAAGCATTGACATCATTGTAGACCTCACAACAGGCCATGCAATGTTATCACTAATGGATGGTTTTTCAGGATATAACCAAATCAAGATCGCTCTAGAGGATCAAGATAAAACAACATTCACCTATCCTTGGGGAACATACTGTTGGAATGTTATGCCTTTTGGCTTAAAGAATGCAGGGGAAACTTATCAATGAGAAATGACAACAATCTTTCATGATATGATGTATACCTTCATGGAAGACTATGTGGATGATTTACTAGCTAAATCCTTCACCAGAGCAGAACATCTAAGCATCTTAGAAAAGATTTTTGAACGATTGGAAAAATTCCAAGTCAGGCTCAACCCTAAGAAGTGTGTCTTTGGGGTTACATCATGCAAATTGTTGGGCTACATAGTCTCAGAAAAGTGAATTGAAGTGGATCGAGCAAAGGTACAAGCCATTATGGAGATGCCACCACCAAAGAACATCAGCCAGCTCAGGTCGCTACAAGGATGACTCCAATCAATCAGGCGATTCATCGCTCAACTAGCAGATAAAAGTCTCCCATTTAATCATTTACTACATAAAAATGTACCATTCAGATGGGAAGCCAAGTGTGTCGAATCCTTCTATCAAATCAAGCAATATCTGATGAACCCACCAGTTCCGGTACCATCGATAGCAGGAAAGCCACTTATTCTCTACATTTCAACAACAGATAAATCTTTGGGGGCACTGTTAGCACAAGAAGATCAACAAGGCAAGGAACGAGCAATATACTACATCAGCAGGACATTGAACGACTATGAGCTAAATTACACCTTTATTGAGAAAGCCTGTTTGGCTGCGGTCTTTGCCTCTCAAAAATCCTGCCACTACATGCTAGCTCACACAATTAAGCTAGTTGCAAAAATTGATCCTCTCAAATATTTACTCAGCAAGGTAGCTCTTACAAGTCGATTGGCTAAATGGGTCATGATTCTCAGTGAATTTGATATCCACTATACGGAGTGAAGAGCTATCAAGGGACAAGTAATAGCAGATCAACTAGCAAAAGCACCACTACCGGGAAAACAAACTATGGAGATTGAATTTCTAGACAGGGACGTTCTTGCTATCTCTACCAAACAATGGACCCTATACTTTGATGGATCCTACACACAACATGGTTTAGGTGCTGGCATTTTATTCATCACTCCTGAAGGACACACTATACCAAGATCATATAGGCTTATGTTCGCATGCACAAATAATGTGGCTAAATATGAGGCATTGGTTATACGCATCAAAATGGCCGTAGAGTAGAAAATCACAAAGTTAAAGGTCTACGAAGACTCACAATTAGTCGTCAATCAAATCAACAACGACTATCAGACAAAGGATGACAATCTGCTACCCTATAAGCGAATGGTGGATGACTTCAAGCAATATTTTGCACACATCACCTTCGAGCAAATACCAAGATTGAACAACAAAGCTGTCGATGCAATGGCTACTATCACTTCATTACTACAAATTCCTGAACATCGGAGTCGTTATGAGTTTCTGGTAGAGCAACTGTTCTCCCCAGCCTATGACCACTCGAAATCCCAGGTTATCTATGCCTTAACTGGTTCAGACTCCCCCTTATATGGAATGATATATGAGTATCTTAAGACCAATATCCTACCCATTAACTTTTCTCGAAACCAAAAACGTAACTTTATCTGACAAGTTGCCTGTTATACCCTTACTGTTGATACTTTGTACCGTCGAGGTCTAGATGGTACTCTTCTTCGTTGCCTTGATTGTAATGAATCTGACTCCACTTTACACGAGCTTCATGAAGGTATTTGTGGCACACATTCCAGTGGTACTACTCTTTCTCAAAAGCTTCTAAGGATGGATACTACTGGCCTACAATGGAAAAAGATTCTTTTCACTTTGCAAAAAAGTGTCCTAAATGCCAGATCCATGGCAATCTTATACATGCACCAACACAGGAACTACAACCATTCACAACATCCTGGCCCTTTTGTTAGTGGGGACTAGACTTAGTCGGCAAAATTCATCCTTCATCTTCAAATGGACACAAGTTCATTATAACTGCAACAAAGTACTTTACCAAGTGGATTGAAGCAGTCCTCATGACCACAGTGACTGGGAAACAAATTGCCTCTTTTATCCTTAATTATCTAATCTGTAGATATGGTATTCCCAGTTCCATCATCACTAATAATGGATGAACTTTCAAAAACCAAGATGTCCGAGAACTATGTGAAAAATTCAAAATCCAACATCGTTTCTCTACACCATACTACCCACAGGGGAATGGTCAGGTAGAAGCATCCAATAAGACAATATTGAAAATCCTAAAGAAAACAGTGAATGATGTAGGCAAAGATTGGCATGTACAACTCAATCTAGCACTTTGGGCATACAGAACTAGTATTCGCACACCTACAGGAGCTACGCCATACTCATTGGTATATGGATCAGAAGCTATTTTACCCTTGGAGGTAGAAATTCCATCCCTCGGAGTCTCTCTAAAAGGCTTAATCCCAGATGAAGAGTATCAAGTTAACCGACTACAAGAACTTGAACTCTTAGATGAAAGACGCCAGCGTGCTTATACTCATCTCAAAGCATATCAACAACGTATGTGCAGAAGCTACAACCACAAAGTCATTCCCCAAATTTTTAAATTTGGTGACCTAGTACTCAAGGAAAATCCTAGAAATCAGCAAGATCGAGAAAAGAAAAGGAAATTTGAACCTAACTGGTTAGGTCCCTATGTCATCATATCAGTCTATGGATTAGGTGCTTATCAGCTAACAACTTCAGAAGGAGATGTGCTTGACGAACCAACTAACAACATCCATTTGAAGAAATACTACACTTGAGTAGTCTAATACACGGAAAAAGTCAAAAAAAATAATAATCAAAAAATAAAGAAAAAGCAAATAAAAAGGTACAATAAAAGCAACTGGAGAAAACCTGGTAAAAGGCGCTATTGTGAAAGAACAACTCCTCTATCTATATCCATATCCTTATCTCTATAGTAAAGCACTATCGGCCATCGCCTGACATTTTATCACAAATATCCATTCAGGACATACTTAGCGTAGTCACTATCTCGATTTATCCATCTAGCCTTTCACCACCTCTCACCATGGCTTGGTAATCACTGTACATACCCACATCAAGAGGTACACTTAGCTAGGGGCAATAATCGTCTAAAACTTGCAACATGTTCAAACCGTCAAAACTATTTGCAAAACTCAGAACATCATATCCAACAACCAAAGGCTCACGCAAATCACAAAGCAAAACATTGATCGATCAAACAAGGAATCACAAAAGAAATACAATGGATGATTTTCTAAAGTATCACATGTTGCATTTTGCATAAAGTTTTGACCATTCTTGCATTTAAACTTTTTGAATTATTGGATTCTCTATATTTTCTCCACAATGCTTCAAAGCTAGAGATACATCGGGAAACTCCAATATTTTGTTAGTTTTCTATCTGTGAGGCGATCATTTGTACTATGTAAATACTTGCCTTGAGACGTGATTCACAACACATCACTAAAGACATGATTCCACTTTACGCATACAAATGGTTTAATCTTGTCTGCTTATACTCAATCCACACTCAGGTCGTCCTGGTTCAATTATACCTTGTCGCTTGTGCTATCTTGCAAAATCAAACATCATGTAAATTTTTCTCAGGTCATCATGGTTCAATTATACCATTATGCTTGTATAAATTTACAACATATCCCAAGATCAATCAAGGCTCAATGATGATATATATATCGAAAGCAAATAACATGTGGCTATATCGGGATGGCAAATACAGAATGAGGATGCTTAAAAATATTTAGTTGCATATCATTTTACAATTAGTTGCATATTAAGATACATCTCACAGCACAACACATCATATCATACATCTCATTTTCAAGATACATCTCACAGCATATCATATCATACAATCATGCATTCACATCACATACATCTATCTAAGTATTGCATCATCATAGAATAAGCACAAACATATAAAAAGCATAAATCCATAACACATCACATGATCAAAGAAAATGGTGTCATATATATCTCAATAAATGATCAATATACAATATATGTCATGTCTATGCCCAGTACAACAAAAACAATGATAAAAAATACAATGGAGACAACGTCTCTCAAGTGTGACTATCTCCTGAAGGAGACGGTCTCGACACAGATGTCCTAGCCCCTGGCTCTCAAGGTGGATCATGTCTATAAGGCCCCGTCACGCCTCTGCTCTCTGACTGCGAACCAGTCTCTCGAGATCGACTCAATCTCGACTGCGTGAAACTCTGCACTCGGTGCTCCCTAAGCACCGCATCCTCATAATGGCACCAGTAGTACTCCACCTCCTTGGCTCTCAAAGCCAGCTCTCTCAAGGTGTCTCTGATTGGACCACCTACTGCCGCTCTCTACAAGCTCGCTGTGAGCTCCTCTACTCGATGTATCACGCTCTGTGGTCAGCTATGTAATCTGATGCTGCTGTGCCAGCATCTGTGCCTACAACTGCTACACTGACAACTACAATGACTTGATCTGTGTGTCCTCCACATGTGTCAAGATTCGCATCTGTAAGGGTATCTATGAAGGGGTACCCCCTGTCCCTCTACCCGTCCTCGGTGCTGGTGGAGGTAATACATCTGATCTCCTCCTCTGAGTCAGTCTCTGCACATCCTCATATCCTCCCACTGCTGCTATCACCTCCTCCACCCGCTCCTCCTCTCCAACTCTAATCGCCAAACCCCCTCTCCCTCTATCCAAGACCACCCGCCGGACAACTCTCTCTGCCAGTATCACCCTCCCACCACCGTCTCCATTCCTATCCCCTCTCCTTTGTAACTCCAATCTCCCTCTAACTGCACATCGACCTCTCCCACCTCCTCTATCATCTCCTCCATCTCCTCCTCCATCACCCCCTCCCTCATCTGCCTCCTCATCATCATCGTATGCTAGAAACATCTCCGCTGGATAAGATATCCTGGTTACTGCCCATGCTGCAAAGAGTCCCACAAACTCGTGAGTCATCCCTGCATCCACGATCTCAGGGGCATAATCCCAAATATGGTCGACTAACTGAACGAGCTCATCTACGACCGTCGTGCTGTCAATCGTAGGACCCCAATCTAGGATATCCTGTCTCTGTCGAGCATATAGACATGCTTCTTGTGGAATGCCCTATTGCCGCCCGTACTGCCGCAGCACCTGACTATGTAAAAATATTTCTATAACAAAGGGCGTTCGCCCTATCAGATATCAAGACATGAAGACATATGGCATCTCCATCCCATCCTCAGCCCAAACCTCACAACCTGTATATGTCGCCAAACGACCATATCAATGTCATCCAACACTCTCCTCTAATGCTCTAGTTTTCCCAGCTTACGCTGGACAACTAAAACTTTGTACCCATATGCGTAAGCGTATCCAACAGGCCTATCTCTATCTACCAATGGCCTAGCCGCGAGAATATGCTCCCATGCCCATACCTGGAGAAGTGTTATGCCAGCTGATAGACTATCATATCCAAGGTACACTACCTCATGCAAATCCTTGTATAGATGGGCCATCATAGCTGATCCCCATCCAAAATGACACCCCTGTGTCACCATGTCCTCTAGCACTAACCCCCATCCAACGGAAAATCCCTTCAACCTACGGTCGGGACATAGAAAACCACCAATGAAACCTGCTAGAACTGATGGCAAGGGAGCCTAATCCAAAACCAAAAACTCCTGCCTTGGGATCTCATACCCGCAAACGGTATCATCCTGAAAAATCCAGTGCAGTGCCTTGGTCCCACCCTCCTCTGTCTGCTCATACGGTAGCAATGCACTTACTACAGGAATCCACAGAATCCGGTAGCAATCCTCAGGTGTCACTGTCATCTCACCTGTAGCTAAATGAAAGGTGTTCGTGTCACTATGCCACCTCTCTGCCAACACTGTCAACAAACCTCGGTTTACAATAAACCGAGGCATCTCTAGCAAAGAGGTCAAGCCACACCTGTCAATGATATCCCTGTCTCCCTGTGTCAATCATGGTATCAATGACCATAGTCTCAGAAATCGCTCACGCTACTGCACTACACCAAGACACTCCTATCAAACACAATGCAAGTCCAATATCAGTTCCCTCATCAAAATATGGATATCAAAATCAAAATCATCTCAAAAACTTGAAAACTTTGAACAAATCTAAATCAAGTCTCACATCATATCATTCTGTCAAATCATATCAACTTGTAATACAACTCAAGTTTCATAAACATATCAACTTGTAACACAACTCAAGTTCCACATCAGCTTGTAACACAACTCAAGCTCCACAAATTCATATCAATTATATTCATATCCAAAACTTGAAAAACTTTGAACACATTTAAATCAAGTTCCACAAAATATCCAAAATCATATCAAAATCACTATCAACTTGCAACATCGCAAAACAAATCAAGTTGTATCAAAACTCATATTGGACATATCAGAGACAGCAGACACAGAAACTGGCAAAAATTCACTTATCCCGGCAAACCTGACATTACCCACAAAAATTTCTCACTCATAAAAATCCACTTTACAATCAAAATTTCTTGTATGCGCTAACCTATTCTATCCAAGTGCTAAACTGCACCTCACACGCTACGCTGTTTTGTCTACGCACTACCTGACCAACCCTATGCACTATCATTTTCTTCACATGCACCCTCTAAAACACCCTATGCGCTAAAAACAGTCTATGCACTAGCTTGTTTTGTCGGCGCGCTGCAAATTTACCCCTATGTGCTAGGTTACACCTATGTGCTATCCTACCCTCCTCATGCGACCTCCAACAAGCCCTATGTGCTATGTTTTTCTTACGCGCTACGCGACTTACCTTTTGCGCTATCCTATGCACCTGGTACGCTAACCTAACTAGACGCGCTACCCTAGCCTGCCTATGCGCTAGCCTAAAACATTCGGACGCTACCCTATTGACTGGACTCTATGCGCTATGAAATTTTTCGTATGCGCTACCCTTTTGACGCAACGCACTAAAACGTAAAATCCGAATAGAAAATTAAAAAGAAAATACTAGAAACGACAAAATAAAAAATCCAAAAGGGGTCAAAAGGTTGACTTACCGGTGATCCATATGTGGCGAGCCTCCGATACCTCCGCACGCGCTCGAATCGATGAGTAGAATACGGGATCAGCATGTTGACTCTTCTCCAAAAATTACTCTCTCCAAAGTCAACAAAGCACAAATGAGACAAAACAATGCACTTTTCCCCTTTTATAGGGTGAATTGAAATTAGGGTTTGGAGATGGGGCATCTAACTTGCTCGCAGTCTTCGTCTAACCCTAACAGACATCATTATTGCGCGATGAATCAAATAAACGTATTCAACACACACCAAAATTCAAAATGTTATTATCCAAAACAATCCAAGAAATTTTTCAAAATTTTGATTCATCTCCCGAGGGGGCATTATCAACATCATTTTATCGAATTTAGGGCATCAATTATCAAAATTGGGGCATGGAATATCTCAAAACGACAAAAAAATAATTAATTGATCATAAATCGCAATGATACATCATTTTCTTTGAATTAACATGTGCACACACATCACTTCAAAGAGGGGCAAAATGTAGACATATAAAAATGACCATATTCCTAAATGAATATTTTATGTTCATTCCTCTATTTAATTAAATCCAATTTAATTGAATCACTTACATTCCTCTATTTAATTAAATAAATTACTCAATTTATTTAAATTAAATTCACTAAGTCTCTTTTACCATTTAATGGGATAAATCATTTTATTCAATTAAATCCCTTCTATCCACTTTTTAATTAAATTCAAATTTAATTAAATAGTTTACCCTAAATTGAATAAATATAATTTATTCAATTTCACAAATTACTACCAAATTGAATTAAATTAACTTTATTTCAATTAAATCCTATTATCTCTCCATCCACTTGCAAAATCCTACATCTCCCACTTGCCTCCTAAACCCTATTCCTAACCCCCTTCTAGACTCTTCTAATCACTTCTAAATTAGCCTAACCCATCTCCTAAATATTGTCACATCCCTAAGCAAGGGGAAGTCACTTCTCAAACCCTTAAAGTCTTTGAAAACCATTAAAGGCTTCAACAACTTAACTTTGAAAGTCTTCCAAACCATTAATGGTTAACTCAACCCTCCAGCATGATTAAAGACTTTCTCTAAACTCAACCTCCATGTAACCCAAGGGTCTCATCAAGCATTTATTGCTTTGACCATGGTTAGTCCTTAATCATTTGCACAAGAGTTTATCCTTTGGGTAAAACCTTTATCCATTGGATAACCCTAACTTAACCTTAACCTAACCTAACCCTTACCTCTTAAGGTAACCACGAGGTCTTCTCAAGCATTTAATGTTTCCTACCTCTCTTCTCAACCCAACCTTATGTTGACAATTGTCACCATTTCATTGGTGCAAATTGCAAACATGGATTGAACAACTTTCAAACTCAACCCTTGATTAACTCTTTCAATCCTAGCCATCCATTGCCCTATTTTTGCTATAAATAGAGGCTCTCATTCCTCCATTTTCATATGTGCAAGCTTTTAGTATCATACTTATGCTCAATTTTATTACATCTAGTCCCTCTCTTTGCAAATAAGAAGTAATCTAATAATCATTTTAGATTGTTTCTTTCATCAATAGCTTAAATACATAACTAGTATATCATGTTAGGGTAGTATCACTACTAATCTTGTCATCTTATAATTTAGTTCATTTCATTTGTAGGATCATGCATAGATAGGTTGCATTCTCATGTTGCAATCAACCAAAGCATCCCTCGTTCTTGCATTTGTCATCCCTAAACCACTTTGCTCAGTGATCTAAGAGCAAAGAAATTGGTTTGAGGGACCTTGTGAGATAGAGAACCATGGAACCAACCTTGGGAAGCTGAGTCATCCTTTGTGACTCCATAACTTGCACCAAGAAGTCCTGTGGGTGTGTGGACAAGGTTCCTTAGGCTTCATTTTTCACATTTTAAGTTCTATTGACCCACTTTTCCGGCATACATAGACAACTCCTTTTGCAACAATTAATCGCCACCTTGGCATTTGTACTTTCCAAATTTGCTCGCCTTAATAGGTTGAGGACTGCAGTTGCACATTTTTTAAAATTAATACACTAAATTTATGTTGAACTTTTATATATATTTTTAAACTATTTTTGAAAATTATATATCGTAAACATATTTTCAAAGAATTTTGTTAAACTTTAAATTAATATTTTAGATTTAATATTGAATGTTTTATTTTTAATATTAAACTTTTACCTTTCAAATTGTATATCAAAATTTATATTTTTATTTAGTTATTTGTTTTATTCTAGAAACTAAGTTTCATGTTTTATACTATTTTTGAATTTTAATTTTTTACAAATAATATTAACATTATATTTAATAGTTATCTCAAATTGTTGCACATCTTTAATTACAAATAATATTAACATTATATTTAATAGTTATCTCAAACTATTGCCCAGAATTGAACATTTTAAATTTAATTAAATAGAATTAAGTCTATAGTCTATAGACTATAAATCTATTTTTCGGGCGGAATTTTAAAATGATTAAATAGAATTTAAAAACAGACCCGAAAAGTAACATGAGTATGGTGACGTGCCAGAAAATGGGCAGAAGTCGTGGGACCCACTTCATCTTAAAACAGGTACCATCGACCATTGGATGAACAAAGATCAACGGCTAGGGTGGATTTCGGCCCGAATGTGGGAAGTGAACACCTTTATGAGAACTTCGCCCAGAATTGGACATTTTAAATTTAATTAAATATAATTAAGTCTATAAAGCTTTTTTTCGAGCGGAGGTTTAAAATGATTAAATAGACTAAAAATCAAACCGAAAAAGTGACACGAGTATGGTGACGTGTCAAAAAAATGGCAGAAGTCGTGGGACCCACTACATCTTAAAATAGGTACCATCGACCGTTGGATGAACAAAGATCAATGGCTAGGGTAGATTTCGGCCCGAATGTGGGAAGTGAACACCTTTCTGAGAACTTCACCTAGAATTGGACATTTTAAATGTAATTAAATATAATTAAGTCTATAAATCTTGTTTTTGGGTGGAGGTTTAAAATGATTAAATAGACTAAAAATCAAACCCGAAAAGTGACAGGATTATGGTGATGTGCCAGAAAAATGGCAAAATTTATGGGACCCACTACATCTTAAAATAGGTACCATCAACCGTCAGATGAACAAAGATCAACGGCTTAGGGTGGATTTTGGGGTGAATGTGGGAAGGGAACAAATTTCTGAGAACTTTGCCCAGAAAAGTGACACGAGTATGGTGACGTGCCTGAAAACTGGCAGAAGTCATGGGACCCATGACAACTGACAACAGGTACCATCATCCGTTGGATGAGCAAAGATCAACGGCTTAGGGTGGAATTTGGCCCGAATGTGGGAAGTGAACACATTTGGGAGAACTTCGCCTGGAATTGAAACGTTTTAAATTTAATTAAATATAATTAAGTCATTAAGGCACTTTTTCAGGCGGAAGTTTAAAATTATTAAACAAACTTAAAAAATAGACCCGTAGAGTCACAACAGGTACCTTGGTCCCTCGTCCATTGGATGAGCAAAGATCAACGACTTAGGGTGGATTTCGGCCTGAATGTGGGAAGTGAACACATTTGGGAGAACTTTGCCCAGAATTGAAATGTTTTAAATTTAATTAAATATAAGTCTATAAAGCACTTTTTCGGGCGGAAGTTTAAAATTATTAAATAGACTTAAAAAACAGACCCGTAAAGTCACAACAGGTACCTTGGTCCCTCGTCCATTGGATGAGCAAAGATCAACAACTTAGGGTGGATTTCAGCCCGAATGTGGGAAGTGAACACATTTGGGAGAACTTCGCCCAGAATTGAACATATTACATTTAATGTCCTCAAAATTTATATTGAAGTACTGAATGTTTTGTCCTTCAGCATCGAATAGTTATTAATAATAATTAATAAAATTACAACATGATTCTTAATGTCCTCGGAATTTATACTGAAGTAATGAATGTTTTTTTCTTCGGCATCGAATATTTATTAATAGTAATTAATAAAATTACAACATGATTCTAGATATTTTGCCCTTTAGGTTTTACTTTTCTACTTTTCAGAGTTTTCAAAATAATAGACTTGTAAATCATAATCGTCTTTCATTTCTTGGACAAACCTGTAAATTGAGGGAGATTCAGAAATAGCTACTAGATTGAGGAATGTAAGTTGCAACAGAGACTGTCTGTGCCAATCTAGTGAACTAGAAATTCCAATTTCTGGGTAAAATCTAGAACACCTACATCCTGCCTTTTTTGCTTTTGGTAATCTCGTGGTCCAATTCGAGGGTTAGCATTTTCAGGTTTTTATCTAGCATTATTTTGAATTATTAACAATAATAGTAATGGGGAAAATGGGAAGCAGTAGTTCAATAAGAAGCCAAGTGAAAAACAAAATGCACCTAACCGAACTGGTTAAAACACCAGGTTTCACTGATGAATACCATGATATTTATGACCCTGCTATCCATGGTGAAAAGTGTATCATAGATATTAGATATACATTGTTTAGTAAGGCGACAGATGCATCCAGGGCAAAATTTACTGTTTTCAACCCAATGTTAAAACAAAAAACAAATAAAATCGCATCGTGGGATGTTGGATTGGGAAGCATGGTGTTACCTGAAGTATTCCCTTGCCCTGATTTTGTCATGGTCTGCGCCAAAAATTATGATGAAGATAAAAAAAACAATTGTCAATAAAAATACAAAAGAGGAAATTCTATCCATAAACGAGGGAGAATTTGCTCGTTTGTTGAACCTAGGATTTGAAGCCCAGAACTCAAACATCCAAATTGACCTTGAAAAGCTGGCAGAGAATTATGAGAGTCTCGATCCAAGTCACAAAGATTCATTAATCAAAGCTCTAATAAAGATTGGTACTGGTATTGTGTTGGATCAGAATCATAAGCCTCCTTATGATTCTAACATTTTTGTTCCATGGGTTGGGGATACTATTTCCTTGCTGTCATTTTGCCTGGGATTGGAAAATGATAGGGAAGTGAGTGCAAGCCTTTTTTAAATGATTTATAATATCCATTGTGCAGGTCAGCCAGTAAGATATAATTTTATTGAGCACATTGTAAAATCCATACAAAAATAATTACTGATGATCAAAAAAGGTCCCTTTAAGACATTTAGGTTCTCATCCTACTTGTGCTATCTCCTCTTATCCAAGTATCGTGCAATATTCGAGACCAACAAGCTTCAAATTGTGAGCTATAAGATTGATAAGAAGACTGGGAAGAGAACAGAGTGTCCAATATATGATTGGATCCCAAAGATAAGGATGCATGATAACAGAAAGAACTACAACCATTTTGTAGACTTCTTTTGGCACCAATGTATAATGAAATTACAAGCACTCCAATGCTTAGATTGGCTGTGTCTTGTAGAGATTGCATTCAACTCGGAAGTCAAATAGAATTGGCTGACTGGTTCTTCATGGAAGAATTCACTATGTTAAGGTTTTACGGATCGACAGTAAAACCATACAGACTTCCAATACATGTGACAAACAGGGTATTTGCATTAGAGTATGTAAGGCAATTGGAGAGCATAGATAGGCACTTCCATGGTCAGCAAAAGAAGATCATATTTCCTTCCTTGCCTTTCTTATGTGGAGGGTTCACATTTGAGAGAAAAGCATTCAATGTGGCACATGATTTTTTGACAGTTTTTAACTTTGGTGATGAGGGTCTCTGGCAGTATGATCCAATCAGTGTAGTTAAAGCAAGGCTTAAGAAAAATGGGAACTCTTCAACATTATGTCAATATGAAAGTAAACCATTGCTAGAAAAGCTTAGAAACATGGACTCCTGGGATGAGGTTAAAAAAGAGATGGAGAAAATTGCAGCTGACAAAAACATTTCAACAAAAGAAATTTCATCACAAATTATGGCATTGCAAATGCACAAAGAGAGGACAATAGAGGAGGGCCATGGCATCCAAAATAGGAGGTCCTACAATTTCTACCTAAAATCTGCTAATCCATCTAACAAATCTATTCCCAAAACAATTCTGCACAAATGTAAAGAGAATTATTTCACTCAAACCAAAATAAATGATTTTTGGACTATGAGGAGGAATCATGGTGAACCAAAGACAAATGCATAATTTGAGAGCATCGACGAGGATGCAGAGTTTAGCAGATTGTGGGATATGGAGCATGGCGGGACTGAAGGTGATGATGATGAGCATGAGGTTGCCGTTGAGCCCCCTCCAACAACTACTACATTCCCGAAAAGATTAGGTGGAGTTAGTGAGTCCATGAAAGAAAAATACAGCAAAGGGGCAAACCTTGTGGAAAAAATGTGTCTTGAAGGCCACTAGACACTACAAATCAATCATTTGCAACTTCAGATCACACACCTCAAAAGACTATGAAAACTACAAATGAAAGTATCAGTGGGAGTGGGACAGCATCAGGAATTGTTGTTGGTAATCCTGGTCAAGCATTAGTTAAAACCATAGGAATAAGTGGAACTGGAGCCTATGGTATTCATATGTCACCTTTCAAACATTCAATTGCTTCAACAAGCCCAGATTTTCAATTTCGTGATTACTATGAAAAATATAAACACACAACAAAAGCAAATAAAGGAAAAAAGAAAGCATTTCATAGGAATTCCATGTCTGAAGTTGTAAACAAACAACCTGCAAGGGATAGGGTATTTCCAACATATGACCCACAGAACGATATGATGGAGTTCATGGTTGTTATGCCCCCAGGCCTATCTAAAGATAAAAATCCACCACACAGTCAAATAGATCCCTCTCAATTTCAAGTTAGCACCCTCCAAATGGATTTTTCCAAAGTACATAATGTGGACAAAATTAGTGTGTCAAAAAGGACTAACAAAGTGGTCTACATTTCACTGCTAAAGGTGGAGAGAGAAAAAAAAAAACTGGAGAAACAAATAGAAAAGTTATAGGCAAACTTGGAAAACGAAAAAAATCAAGGAGGAAAGCAATAGATAGCAAGTGCAATGATTTACAAAAAAGGATAAAAAATTCAGGCTCTGTAGTAGAAATTGCAGAGCAGGAGAAGAAGGATGCAGAATTGAAGGACCTGATAGAAAAAACTGGCTAAAAGCAGTAAAAAAAATTGTTGAGGAAAAAGCCAGTTTTCAAAAATTATACAAAAGTTATGAGTCTGCTGCCACCGAAATGAAAAATACAGGACCTATTGGATCATGGAAAGGAAAAAGAAAAACATTTGCAAGAGGAAGTAGAGGAAGAAAGAAAAAAATGTGCACAAATGAAAGAAGACCTGCACAATGCAAATGATAAAATAAAAACTTTGGAGGATAGATTGAAAGATAATATGAAAAATACAACGAAGTATATACAAGAAAACATTTGGCGGCAAATAATGCAGAGGAGCGAGAAGTTGTGTGAATGGTTTCAATTGACTGAAAGTATGAGACATTTTTTTATAAAAATCAAAGCGCACTATGAGAAGAGCACACATGTTTATTCAAAAGAGGAAATGGCAAAAAAGATTCTGAAAGTAGTCTACAGTTCCAGTGACAGCTACTTGGCATCCAAGGGAATTAAGAGCCGCATTGATGCCACTGTTAAGACATCATCTATCATTCAGAAATGCCAGAAGCTAAGGGAAACATCAGAAGTTATGGACATTTGTGGAAAAAAGATAGTGAAGTTGCAAGAAAAAAAAAATAATTTGATTAAACTTGGTTTGCCTAAGCCTGTTGACACATCAAATAAATTCATTGGAGAAGAAGCTTACAAAAAAATCATGGAGATAAAAATGAAGTCTCATTTAGACTTGCTTCCAAAGAACACAACTCCCAAAAGCTTTCTGGAATTCATCCAACCATTTACAACTCTAAATTTGGTATTGGATGAAACAGTGATGTCAAGTAAATCTTCTAAATATGGAATGTTGACGAAGTTGGAATTGACTTTCCATAGTTTATAGAATATTGACCTTCCATCAGATGAAGAGTGGAGCACCCTACAAAAATTGACACATAATTCTTAAGAATCATAGTATGTATTGCACAATTTTCTTCTTTTATTCTTAATTTCAAGGTTTTATGTTTTTTCTGTTTGCTATTTTGCTAATCCAGCCTATGAATCTATTTTATGAATAGGAAAAACAACACTCGCTATTGCTATTTTGCTAATCCAACCTATGAATCTATGATGCACAGTGCAAAACTTCAGCCAGTAAATTTGTATTCTCAAATTCTCCCTTGCTTTAACATTTATGCATTTCTCTATTTTTGATTAGTAGGTTTTAGGCACTAGTATTATCTATGTTTAATTTGTCATGGCGTGAATTAATATTTAATTTTGAACTCTATTTTTTGAACATGAGACATCAAACATGTAGCAGATGTTAAATTGCTAATACGGCCTATGATGGCCATATAAATATGTGCTGAGTTTATGATTTTGATGTTCAGTGTTCACATGTTGCAAACTTGCAATTCGACCTGAAGCTGTTGTTGCTCCCTTGTTTCTATAAAAGGGAATTCAGGGTCATTTGCAATTTTGCAAAGGGTTCTGAAACTTTGTATTCACTTTTGCATGGACATTGGAGAATCACACAGGAGTTGTTGTTGCTCTCTTGTTTCTATAAAAGGGAATTCAGGGTCATTTGCAAAGGGTTCTGAAACTTTGTATTCACTTTTGCAATTGGCATGGAGAATCACACAAATTGGTGTATTACTATTGAATGAATTGTATCATATGGCTATATTTTGAAAGAATTAATGAAAATCTAAGTTCTCGACATGTGTATTACTATTGAATGAATTGTATCATATGGTTCTGAAATGTATCACACAGATTTGAGACTCAAACATGTATAAATAAACAATAAACATCTCTATATCAATAAACACATTATGGTTTTTTTTATTATACTATTTTAAATCTGGAAATAGAAAGTTGAAAAATACAATTACAAATCAATATTAAATTCTAATTGCAAAAAGTAATATGCTTTTGTAATATGAATGATGAGATACAATAATAAGATTAATAAATACCAATCTCTTACAGTTGCCATTCATCCTCATCAAATTCAGTGCTTTCTTGATTCTCATATGTGGTTTCTTCACTCTAAGTCTGAGTCTGCATATCTTTGTTGAACTAAATCTCAATGCTACTAGTAGGTCCAGTAGTCCCACTGGCACTTTGGTTTGAAGTGTTGCCCAAACCTCTTCTTTCACATTTGGACCTCCAAATTTGCAATGCCCTATCGTAAGGAAAAGTGTGGACATCATACCTAGATATATATTGCCTCAAGCAATTTTCCAATTTTTTGTCTAGTTTGTTTCTTAGCTTTGATTTTAGGAACCCCAAAGCACTAAAAACTCTCTCATCTTCCACCAACCCAATATCATGGTAAGACATAAATCAACAAGCTTCACATATTCTGGCATTGAATCACACAAGGATGCGTTCTCAGCTATATATTTCCAAAGCCTTGTTACTTATCCCTCTTTGCGAGGGTTCTCCATTTTGGCATATTGTTCTTTCATAGTGTATGCAAAATGAGATGATTGCTCTCGAAGATGAGTTTCATCTAATATTCCATTTATAGTTACTCCATTAAATTCTCTGGATATGCAGAATTGTTTTACCAAAGTCAGTAGCTTACTTCAAAAATTAGATGTACTATTGAGGCTCCAATAATGAGGAAACACAATAGACATGGCTTCGAGTAGGTTGTCAGGAGGGAATCTACTTCTAATTTGTGAGGAAAGATCATATGCAATTTTCTTCACAGAAGTAGTTACAGTCTCAACAATCTTGTCAAAATCTTCCTTTGTAACTCTTGCTAGTTTCTTCCTAGGGCACTTTCCTGATTCCTTGGGGTCGACCGTGGCATAGAAGTGCATTGGTATCTCAACTCCCCATACATTGGCACATACCTCCCCGTTTGCACCGATTTGTAAAAAGTTATCAGGATTGTTCAAATCTATGAATGTTCACCACTTAACAAATTTTTCATTAGATAGTGTTGGTTGATTTTGATAGAGATTGTTGAGGGTCATGCATGTCATCTTACGCAACGTAGCATATTCTGCAATAGACAGAGCTCTTTTTTGGGCAACCTTCATAATATTCCTCATTTCCTCTAGTATGGGCAGAAGAGCTGCTAAAGTTAAGAGTGTCTCTAAATTACTTAACCTGCCAAGAAGTTCAGGAAATTTCGGTTGATCTGATTCATCTTGAGTTGTGTGAAATAGTCCAATCAAGGATGGATATTCTAAAAACACTCGATGTGCTGGACCATCCAAAGAGATCCATCTGGTATCATTATCCGTGAGAAGATTGTTCCCATCAGTTAATCCATCAGCAAAGTGTTGAAATTCCATAGATCGCTTGGGACTTCGACAGAAGTGTGAGTAGAGCTCTCTGATTAAAATTTCAAATTTTTTAACTGAAGCAAACTTGCTCACAATTCCAAAAGCTAGATTCATTCTATGAGCCATGTAGTGAATTGCAGTAATGTACGGTGCAAATGAAGTTTCAATCTTTGTACAAAGACCATTTCTGTGACCTTGTATTACTGAAGCTCCATCTGCTCCAACACAAATTAATTTTTTGGCTACCATCATGTCATCCATACCTCCATATTCAATTAAACTTCTCTTTACTAGTTGAAATAAATTTTCTGTTGTCACACTCTCCTTCATTTTAGCAACAGATAGTAGATGAGGTTGGCGGGTATGATTCTCTACAGTATAAACATGCATGCATACCCATGAAGTATTGTCTACTGTCGTAACTTCGTCTAAAGAAAATGCAATGAAGTTTGACTCTCTTATTTTTTCCTATACATCTTCTTTTTCAACCTCAGCAAGACAACTTGCCCATTCCCATCCACTGTTTACTGACCAGTGTATATTAGGATAGTAAGGAACTTTCAAAAAGTGTAATAAACCACTAATTGATGGGAAATTTGTCATAGCACGCCCTCTGCTCAAAATATGAAAAACAATGCTTAACTGAACATCTTTTCCCAGTTGTTCTATTTGCATTGCTTTTCCAAAAACAACTTCAATAGAACCTTTAATTTCAGCAAGCTTCATCTATAATTTCTCATGAAAATAATACTCTTCGGCATTCCTCACATGCTTACATTCATCCTTTGTTTTCCATCTTATCACTGATTTTTCAACCCCGTCTATCATTTATTTTTCATAAACTTTACCCATATGCTTTTCTATGGTGTCAAATTTTAGCTGCAACCTAATTTCCTTGTTATGTTTCCAAGTGCAAATCTTACACCTGCATTCTATTGGAGGCTCGCCTTCAATTGGATTCTCCATTGGTTCAATAAATGGATACTTTGATGCCCAATTAATTTGAAAATTCCTCACTGACATATCCCACTCTCAATCCTTTTTTGATTGTGGTTTACCCTTTTTTGATATGTCTTTTCTTTTCCCCTTCTGTGCTTTATCATCAATGGCAGTATCACCCAAGTCGATTATATCATTCCGACTAGCTTGGGTATCTACCAAATAATCTTCTTCAAGATCATCCTGATCTGAGATATCAGGTTCACTGCTGTCTTAAACATGTGGTGCAGGTGGCGCATTTTGTACTTGTACTTGTGATGATGTACCTTCCTGATTTTCACCAATACAACAATCTTTTCCAATGCCAAAGTACGAAGACAACGTTCTTCTTTTTGTTGGCCTCTCCTGGCCTTCCCCACATTCAAGTTTCCTACCCCTCTTCCTGTTCGACATCTCCAACGAAATAAAGGCTACCAAAAAAATATCAATTTGCTGAAGAAGCAATAATAGACTATAATGTATAATATACCACTTCAAAAATATGATCACTCACCTTTAGGCTTTAGGTCACTAGCAGTCGCCAATACAATCAACAACAATGACTTTCCTTGGTCTGAAACTTTGCTATTGATCAGAATTCAGAACCTAGAACCCACCAGATTGTGTTCAGATAGATCTGATCTTTGCATGTATTTATACTAATCCTTATATGGTGAATTCTGCGGGAATTTTATATGGTATACAAATATTTGGCGAATCTCGCGTAACTATAACACGACTTATGTAATTTTAAAGGCGATTATAGGTCGCCAAATATGACTTATGTAATTTTCGAGGTGATTATAGGTCGTCCAAATAATAGGCGAATACAATATAGTTGGCAAAAGTTGGGGTGAATGGAGACACGCGTCGGCAAGATGTCAGGCGATTAGGTCCCCCTGGCTAACAAATCTTCACATGCCTATACGCGAATTAAGGTCATCTATTAAGGCAACCTCGGAGAGTGTAAGCGAAACAATTAAATTTACCGTGTGTCCACCATATATTGTATTGGCGAAATCATCGCATAGAAACATTTAATTGCATAAAACATATGGCGATCGGGTCGTGACTTTGACGGAAATTGATAATATTCTAGCGACATGGCCACCCCCAGACGGTACAAAATATTCGCCATTTCCGACATGGCCGACATGAAAAATTTTCCATTGGTGAATATTCGCCACTAAAGTAATCTCTGCAAGTAAGTATGGGTCTAGATCAACCCAATCTTTGGACTTTTTATGACCCTTTCCTTTAAATGTATTTTAGGTGTTTTCCAAAGCCTGAAGTCGGCTCAATTTGCACTGGTCTTGACTCAAAAATGAAAACACTTCAAACACTTTTTATCCCTATGGTCAAATGGCCAGTTGCGATAATTTCAACCCACATCTTGATATTTCTTCGACTTTGGTACTACATACCTTATGAATCCCATTGTGGCAGGTAAGGATGTGATATACTAAGTCTTGCACGAGCATAAAAAGTAGATGATGCCTATGATGGGGGAGTTATCACTTTCATCAAGCCACAAGTGACTTTTCAAAAAGCTATGTTTCTACTCAAGGAAATATGTATGGTGAGTATCTTGGGAGCAAAACCATCTATGCTCTTGCACTGAATTTATCACAAATATCCTCAATCAATAGAATGGGTGGGCTACTACTTAAATGTGTTTAGTATTGTTTGATGCTTTTGGACATAAGTTCATTCTGCAGTGACTCACTTAAGAGCCTTGTAAATTGTGGTGGGGCCCATTTGTCCTTTCGACAAGTTACACTGTAGGAACAACTATACCCAAGGCTACAGCTTTCACTCTCACCTGATTTCTATAGCGGCTCGAAGGATTTACCGCACGAGGTCGTTCCCAAGAGTGATGTGTCTCTTGGCAGGCCTCTCTTGAAAAGATAAAACTTGAGTGTTACTAACACTTTTCTCTTGCACCTAGAACTACGAAAGCCAAGGGAGAGGATAGTGTGTGTTAGAAGTAGGACCACTTGACCAACTCTTTTGCACAAGTGTACCAAACACAAAATACACTTGTTCTTTTTAACTTGTTATTGCAATGATGCTCTATCTATTTGGAGATTTTACTCCAACAACCATGATGTTCTTTTTAACTTCAAAGGCAATATGTTTGAGTAACTAGGAATTTGAAATCCTGGTCAACTGAAATTGAAACACATATGCATGAAGTAAATCGTTTTTGCAAAATGAGACAAATTGATTGTTATTTTTATTTGCCAAAAAATGGAAGTGTGGATTGTGATTTTTAAGTCTATATTGATGCAAGAAAATCAAATTTTTGTTGTTGATTTTAAGCACAAAAAGGAAAATGAATCCTAATCTTGCAATGAAAGCAAATTTGTGTTGTTGAGTTTTAGAGCACCAAAACAAAATGGATCCTAACTTGCAAGAAATGAAATTTGTGTTATTGAGTTTTAGAGCACCAAAACAAAATGGATCCTAACTTGCAAGGAATGAAATTTGTGTTGTTGAGTTTTTAGAGCACCAAATGAAAATTTTTGATTTTAAGTAACAAACGGGGTTAGTTTAAAACCTGCACATGAAGCAAAAAAGTTAGTAAAATCCGACCATATGGTGGGCTTCCACAAGCCTAAGAAAATTTATTTTATTGATTACATGGCCTTTTTTACAATGTTCTGTTACAATAGCGCTACTATGTGTGAAAACAGAAGCGCTACTTAACACAAACGTGCTAAAATGTGGACAAAAGCGCTAAACTAAAAATTTTAACAGCTAAAACAAGTGTGCTAAAACATGGACAAACGCACTACTTAAGACTCAAACATGTTATTGTATTTACAATAGCGCTATTGTAAATACAATAGCGCTATTGTAAATACAATAGCGCTAGAATATCAAATTGCAATAACGCTAAAACGAGAGCAAAAATACCAAAGCGCGACCTGTGTGTCAAGCTAAATAGTCAAAAAAGTTAGTTTTTGTAACAAAAAAATGTTGTTGGGTGTTGGATTCACGTCGGGTTCACCAAATGATGCTCTGCAAAATGGACAAGTGTTAGAGTAAAGCCTGTGGTCATATAACACACAAAAACACAAGAAACTGTTAGTGTTAATCAACCAAAAACTAATCCAAGCAGGCATATCAAAAGAGATACTAAAAACATGATAAAGGATTTAACTATGGAAGTAAATACAATAAGGCATCTCCAAATGCCTTTTAACATGCTCTTAGCTCCTTCTCCTTTGTTCCTCTCCTCTCCAAGTTCCAAATTAGCGTAGCTCTCAACAACTTTTTGCACTATGGATGCTTATGGAGGTTCAAGATTGAAAATGTTTATAACTTATGCTATGCAAGTGTGAATAAAAGCTGAAATAAGAGATTTATCTAATTAACTAATTGATTTTAAACCAAAAGAGTGAATATGATGCTAAATGCTCTCTAGAAATGCCTATAGATTAAATGCATACAAGTTTTCAGGATCTGGATTATGAAGAAATGGGCTCTATTTATAGGAAAAATGGAGCAATGGATGGTTGATATTGAGTAATCTCAACAAGGGTTAGGATTGAATGATATTCAATCCATGTGAGGGATTTCAACCTAATCCTAGGATGACAAGTGTCAACATGAGAGGGGTTGAGAGGAGAGGGAAGAAGCATTAAATGCTTGACATGACGTGAGAGTTAACTTGGGAGTTAAGGTCAAGGTTGGGTTGAGTGGATAAATTTTTTATTCAAAGAATAAAGCTTTTATCCAATGAATAAACTCTTGTGCAAAGGTAAAAGGGATAATCATGGTCAAAGCAATAAATTCTTGAGGAGACACATGAGTCATATGAGGGTTGAGTTAGGGGTTAACCATAAATGGTCATGTAAGAGCCATAAGTGGTTTGGAAGACTTTAGAGGTTAAATTGTTGAACACACAAAGTATTAAATGTTTTTCAAAGACTTTGAAGTCTTTGAGAAGTGACTCCAAGTTGTTTAGGAATGTGACAATAATTAGGGGGTGGATTAGGCTAATTAGGAAGAGTTTAGAAGAATCTAGAAGGGGGTTAGGATTGCAAGTGGGTTTGGTGGGTGAGGGAAAATAGGATTTTAATTAAAATAAAATTAATTTATTTCAACTTTGTGGTTGCAACTTGCATTTGTAGGAACATGCAAGTGGGAGGGGATTTAATGATTTAAATAAATGTTTTTAATTATTTATTTAAAAGAGGAAAGAGGATTAAATTGAGTAAATAGTATTTATTCATTTAATTGAGTGTGAATTTGGTTAAATGAATTAATTAAAATAAATTGAATAATTTATTTAATTAATAGGAGAATGTTTGAAGATAAATTAATTAAATGTTAATTTAATTAACTGATGGCTAGTGGATTTTTAATCAAATAAATAGCAAATATTCATTTAATTAAATTGGACAGATTTATGTGACTACATTTGCCCCTCTTTGAGACGGTGCGGTTTATTGCATCGTTTAAAATAAAGAAAAATAGGTATGAAGAAATGCCCCATAAAATGTTAGTTTAATGGGTGGTATGCCCCCTCGACGATGAACATTATAATTTGTTGATGTGTTGATAATATTTTGGGTCCGACTTTGGCAATGTAAGTAATGTGTTGATGTGTTCGATGAGGAACGTTGTAATTTGGTCCACTTCTCATTTGTAAAAATCACCTTAACCAATGTTTCCATATTAAGAATTAGCATTCTTCGTGGTTTTTCCCTTCTTGGGGTTTTCACATAATTTTTGGTGTTCTCTGTGTTTGATATACGTTATATGCATATGGTTTCATGCTTTGTCTGTTTTGTTTAATTCTATTAGTTGTTCAAGATCTGTGAATGAAAGTTTAAAGAAAATTTTATTGTCAACTGATTCACCCCCCCTCTCAGTTGCCCAAATATTAAACAATTGGTATCAGAGCTTTGGTTCCTTGATATAAAGCTTAATCATTTGAGGTAAATCTTGATCTGATGACACACAAAAAATCCATTCTTATCTTTGAAGGATTTGATTATGATTTTTGGAAACTGAAGATGAGAGGTTATCTGGTTTCTCTGGGTTACAACACTTGGAAGGTTGTGGAGACTAAGTATGTTCAATCGACGAATGGTCTTAGTACTTCGAAAGAGATTCAAGCCTATGAAGAAAATGAGAAGGCAAGGTATGCTATATTTAGTGCATTATCAAAAACCGAATTGACAAAAGCTATCAATACTGCTTATGAGGTTTGGCAGAAGATGAAAGATTATGAAGGAAATGAGAGAGTTAAGTTGACAAAGAGGCTAACAACTAAGCGAAGGTACAAAAATTTGAAGATGGAAGAAGGAGAAGACATTATAAGCTATTTTGAGAAGGTTGACAATGTTGTGAATGAAATCAGAGAACTCAGAGGCACTTTCAATGATGAAGATGTCATTAACAAAATCTTGATGACTGTACTAGTGAGTTACAGTGATAAGATCTCAGCTATTGAAGAAACCTATGATCTGTAGAAGTTCACTAGAGAGCAGCTATTTGGTACCTTGACTGCATTTGAAGTGAGAAAGTTTGGAAAGGATGAAGACAAATTAGAAGAAACATTCAAAGTATCTAAAGATGGTCCAGATGATGATGAGAGCCCGAATGAGATGGAAGAAAAATTTGTGAGAAAACTGAATAAAGGCATCGACAAATACAGAGGTATGTTACCGTTTAAATGTTTTAGATGTGGAAAGGTTGGTCAAATAGCTACTAGATGTTCGGAAAAAGGGAGTAGACAAAAATTTAGGGAAAACAAGAGAAAATTCAATAAGAAAGCCTATTATGTTAAGGATGATGCTGGCATTTTTAGATGATGAATCAGACTATGAGGAAGGTGATTGTTTATTTCTAGTAGAAAAGGATGTTCCCAAGTTTAATATTTCTAAGACTATTTCTAATGCATTTCATGCTAGAAGAGATAAGAATGAGTGGTTGATTGATAACGGGTGTTCAAATCATATTACTGGTGATAAGAGTAAGCTCATAAAACTTGAAAAGTATGATGGAGGTTCTATTAGGTTCAAAGATGATCAAAAAGCACAAATTGTTGGGATTGGTTCAATTTGTTTTGATGGAAAACATAACACTGAAAATGTTTATTATGTAAAGGGCTTGCATCATAATATTTTGAGTGTTTGACATATTTGCGAAAATGGATATAATGTTGTTTTTCAAGATAATGGATGTGAGATCTGGAAGGAGTCCAGAATGGTTATTACAATTGGAAGAAAGACACATGGAAATATGTATCAGTTGGAAGGAACTACAAGACACTAATCAATATCACAACTTTATGACAACTGGCTATGGCACAGAAGGATGTGTCATATCAACTTTGACATCCTGGTACATATTAGTTCAAGGAGTGCAGTGAGAAATTTACCGAGATTAACTAAACTCGAGATCAAAATTTGCAAGGAATTTCGAGTGGGAAAATAGACAAAGAGCACATTTAGAGGAAAAGAATACTTGTCCACCAGATTTCTAGATTTGGTTCACACAAATCTATGTGGTTCGACCAAAACAAGGAGCTTGCAAGGTGAGAGGTATTTCATGTTACTGATTGATGATTATTCTTGGATGATTTGGGTTGTATTTTTAGGAGAGAAGTATGAGGCATTAAAGAAGTTCAAGATATTCAAGGCAAACGTTGAGAATGAGGTTGATAGGAAAATCAAGTGTTTAATATCTGACAAAGGTGGAGAATTTATTTCTGATGAGATCAATGATTCCTGTGAGAAACTTAGCATAAAAAGATAATTATTAACCCCTCAGACACCATAGTAGAATGGTGTAGTGGAAAGGATGAACCAAACTATACAAGAGGTAGTTAGAACTATGATGAAAGGAGAAAAATTACCAGAAGTCTATTGGAGAGAAGAATTTTATACAATGACATACACTCTTAATACAATTTTATATCGACGAAAATGTGGGAAGACATCCTATGAACTTTGATATTGTAGAACACTGATAGTGAAATGTTTCAAAGTGTTTGGAAGCAAGATCTCTATCCACAAAGATGAGGATAATCTTGGAAAGTTTGATAGTAGAGAAAATGAAGACATATTTTGGGGTTACTCAATGAAGAGCAAGACATATCGATGTTACAACAAGAGGTTGAATAATATCGTTGAAAGTGAAAATGTGAGAGTTGATCTAAGTACTTCAAAAGATTCAGAAATAGTAGCATGATATGAATCTAATGAGTTTGGAGAAAAAAAAAAAAAAAGGAAGAAGCAAACAAAAGAGAAGAAAAGAATGATCAAGATGCTTCGACACCTACATCCAAAACCCTAAGGTATTCTCAGAGGAATCATTCAGAGGATTAGATTATTGGAGATAAGAGAAAAGGTATCATCACAAGAAGCAAAGCAGCTCAAGAACAAGTTTTGTTGTGTTTACTATTTGAAACTGAGCCAAAGACAGTAGAAGAATCTTGTAATGATCAGAATTGGATGAAGACAATGAAAGAGGAACTAGATCAGATTGAGAAAAATCAGACATAGAAAATACTTCATAGACCGGAAGACAAGAATGTGATTGGAACTAAATGGGTATTCCAAAACAAGCTAGATGAAGATGGAAAGGTTGTAAGAAATAAGGCAAGGTTGGTTTGCAAAAGATATACTCATATCAAAGTCATTCACTTTGATGAAACTTATGCCTCATTTTCTTGGATGGAGACAATCTATATGTTCTTGGCGTTTGCAAGATTCAAGGATTTCAAAGTCTATTAGATGGATGTGAAATCAATATTCTTGAATGGAGAATTGAAAAAAGAGGTTTAAGATTGAAAGATGATCCAAACATTGTTTGCAGCTTAAAAAAAACTTTGTATGAACCGAAACAGGCCCCTAGAGCCTGGTACAAAAGATTAGAAAAGTACCTAATTGATCAAGGAATTCAGAAGGGTTCGGCTGACGATGATCTATACTTCAAGATTGATTCAAGTAAAATCCTAATTGTGCTAGTATATGTTGATGATATAATCTTTGGAGGAAATGAAGGATTGTGCAAAAGATTTGCTAATGAGATGCAGAAAGAATTTGAGATGTCCATGATTGGTGAGTTAAATTTCTTCCTCAGTTTGCAACTTAATCAAAATGATAAATGAATTTTCATTTCTCAGTATAAGTACATCAAAGAGTTGTTAAATGAGTTTGGGTTGGAGAGCTCCAAACCGATGTGTACACCTATGACTACCAGATGCAAGTTAATAAAAGATGGTAAATCTCCTAAGGCAGATGCAAGTCAATACATGGCAATGATTGGAGGTGTACTATATTTGACTTCTACCAGACTGGATATTATGTATGCAGTATGTTTGGCAGCCAAATTTTAGAAGAACCAAAAGAATCACATCTTGTGGTAGTGAAGAGGATTTTCAAATATCTAAAAGGCACATAAGAATTTGGTTTGTGGTATCTCAAGAGCTTAGATTTTACCTTGATAATTTACACAGATGCAAATTGGGCCAAAAGTGTTGATGACATAAAAAGTACAAGTGGTGGAGCATTCTTTCTTGGCTCTTGGTTGGTTGCTTGGTCGAGTAAGAAGCAAGACTTTGTGTCTCTATCTACAATAGAAGATAATATATTGCAACATCTTCATGTTGCCCACAGATCTTATGGATGTAGTAGACTTTGAAGAACATTGGTGTAAATTTTTACGACCCTATTTCAATCATGTGTGAAAATATCAGTGCAATTAATATTTCAAATAATCTGGTACAACATTCCATAACAAAGTATATATCTATAACGTACCATTTTTTGAGGGAAAAAGTGTTGGACAATGAAGTTAGACTTGAGTATGTACCTACAAAAGACCAAATTGCAGATATCTTTACTAAGGTGTTGTGCAAAGATACTTTTGAGTATGTTTGACAGAAGTTAGGGTATTACCCCTTGTCCAATTTGAACTAATGTGCATTGGTCCAGTGAGCAGCTTGCATATTTTTTTCTGGACTGATGCTTGGGTTCTTCCTCTCAAGGGGAGAAGGAGTGAGTTTCATAGGGTGAGTTTTTGCCTGCCTTTGTCATTGTTGTCAACGGGAATAAAGAATACAATGTTTTCTTATTGTCTTGATGGATGTTTCCATCGACAACAAAGGGGGAGATTGTTAGCATTATGTTATATGTTGTCATTGATGTCAAATCCTGTGGTTCAGATTACGTTTGGATGTGGTATGTTGAGTAGCATTGTATGTATGATATGGCATTGAGCATTTAGAGGTTTCTCAGATTTCCTAGATGTTCTATCTTTTTAGAACATGTGTTGCTAATACTATTCAGTGTTATTTCTAGGCCCGGTTTGGTCTGGAAGTCGAGGTTTTTGGTTTAGACGTTGAAGTTGTGTAATGACAGTTGTATAGCATGTGGATAATTTTTTGGGTTTGACTTTAGCGATGCAAGTAATGTGTTGATGTGTTCGATGAAGAATATTGTGATTTGGTCCACTTCTCATTCCTTCCCACCACCGAAATGTTTAGAGGTGACCTATTTTAGATCTTTGTCTTGGTCTACATTGAGGATTATGTTTTTCTGGAGACAATATATAGGCGTATGATCTGGATGAGTTGAAGTGTGGATTTTTGTTGTTGAATACACGCAATATTGAAAGAATCCAGTTGATGTGTGAGAGTTGTGTTGTAGATTGTTATCGAAAGTAGTTATGACAGTGTAGATTGTGTTTCAGTGGTAGATTCTCTTTATCTTTCTTTCTTTGGCAGTAAGCCTTTTTGGGAAGTGAGCCTTTCTGGGCAGTGAGCCCATCGGTAATGAGCCCACCCGCAATGATCATCTTGGCAGTGAGCCATCATTTGTAAAAATCAGCTTAATCAGTGTCACCTTAACCGATGTTTCTATATTGAGAATTAGCATTCTCCGTGGTTTTCCTCTTCTTGGGTTTTCCACGTAATTTATAGTGTTCTATATGTCTGATATGTTATGTGCATATGATTTCATGCTTTATCTGTTTTGATTAATTTTGTTAGTTGTTTCAGATCTATGAATGAAAGTTTAAAGAAAATTTTATGGTCAACTGATTCACCCCCCTCTCAGTTGCCCAGATATTCAAAAAGTCTATGTTGTTCAAACAAACAACATTACTTACAAGATCAATTACACAAATAAGAAGTGCAAAATGTGTGAGATAGTTTTGCATATAAAGGTAAGGGTGAGGAGGTAAGAAAGTAAAATTGAAAGTCTATCTTTCCAAAAGTAAAGTGCCTTAAGTTAGTTATCTGCTACAAAATTCATATAAGAGTCCTGAAAAGGATGACACAAGTTGATGTCATGAGGTGACTATAAGAAGACAAATCAATTATGTCTTACAATATTTTAAAATGACAAAAATGAGAAAATTAAACACCCCATAACAAAGAATGCTGCAAAATATGCCTCCCTACAAAAACCATCATTTGAAGGATATCTGTGTAATTTGGAAGTCTAAATTATTAATAACACATGGTGATTTTACATTTTTTTGAGGAAATAGGTTATTTAAAGTAAAAAAACTATATGTACCATTTTTTCTTGATAAATTTTACAAAAATTGTTAAATTTTGATACTATGAGCCAAAGTTACGTGTTGTTGAAAAAATGTTGAGAAAAAAAGGAAAAACAAAGGTTTGAAGACAAATTCTAGAAAGGGAAAAGTTAATTACTTAGAGGTGAAGATCTTTTTCAATATTTATAATTATCAAGGATTCAAATGGTGTATGCACGAAACTAGTAATAATTACCTATTAAAACTAAGAGACTAAAAATTGTCCTAATCCAGTTAAATAAATATATTTTATTTTTTAAATTGTTCTCTTATTATTTTACTATTAATTAAAAAAAAAAAAAAATTTATCTTTTTAATTTATTAGCCTTTTCTATTTTTAATTAAATTAATATTTTCATTTATTCAATTAATTCATTAGCATGTTCTTTTCTAAATCACATAAATATTTATTTATTTAATACCATGTCTCTCCTAAATTAAATAAATAATTTTATTTATTTAATCTAGCCCCCTTTCCTCTATTAATTGAATAAATATTTTTGTCTATTTAATTAATTCATTATCCTCTTCCACTTAAAATTCTAGAACTCCAACTTGCACACATGGATAATAATCTAAATTCGTAAGTATGTGACAAGTGTCATATTCATTTTCATTAACTTTGTTCTTTTTACAATGTCCACATTCACCCACCGCTTAATCATGTCCCTTCATTTCACAATAATATTATTGACTCCTACCTACCACTCAATCCCATCCCTTTATCTTTACGTACCCTCAAATACTATTGATTCTCTTCTAACTATGTGATCATGACCATTCATCGTTTTACCTCTTATTCTAAACCCTTGATTCTCTTTTTTATTTCTATAAAAGAGGTTTCTTCATTTCATTTGGTACATCCACAATCATTAGAGTACTTACATAATACCAAAATTCCTTTAGAGCTTACACCACTACTTTCATCATCCTTGCATCATCAAGCAACCACACTCCATTCTTTCACGACTTCTTGTGCTAGTGCTAAATAAATGAGAGAAAACACCATTTTCACAAGATCTTGGAGGATAGGAGGACAATGGAGACAAGCCTAGTGTGCATGTGAAGGTATATTTTGTTTATTTTATGTTATTTGCATGCATGCTAGAGTTCTTCATTGGTGTTGTTGGATAGGTTTTTGTAGATCTATACTAGTGGTTGGGTTGTTTAAGGTTTACAAATAGGTACAAATTCAACATTCACTACTATGATGAGGCATACATTATAGTTTTTTAATATTCAAAGTTTCTTGAGTATACTTATTTCATAAATATCAAATTTAGATTCAAAAGGGTCAAGGAAAATTTGTAAACCCCCCTAACTCATGATTTGCATTGAAAAAGCATGCTTAGGATTCCTATTCCTAATTTCCAAGTAATACCAAGATAATTTACGAGAGGAAAAAAATGAAAATAAAATGGATATATGCTTATTTCCCATGAAATCTAAACCAATTTTGGGGAAAAAATATGAAAATAAAACAAATATCTATTTCCTTTGAAATTTCAAAGCCAGATAAGTTGAAAATCCAAGCTAAAATGAGTTTCATGATTTTGGTTAATAATTTTACTCAAAATCATGCCCATTAATATTATTTTTCCCATCATGATCTTGCACTCACCCTATACTTAGAATATTAGGGTCTACCAAGGTGCCCTTTGAATCGCCATACATAATTTATTCAAGGATTTCATTCCTTGAGATAATGAGGCTAGGGTATATTATAAGGATATTTTCATGAATCCCAATAGAAAGGGCATCCTCTCACCATCAATATTGTCTACCTATGACATAACAAACAACTATGTAGATAACAAACACATTTTCTATGTAAAATGTAGGCAATATGACCTAGATAAATTTGTTGATACATTATTCAAAAGCTATACCAAAGTAAGATATGAACATAAGCTTGAAGGAAAATAAGAATTGATTAAGAACTATGTTGATGGTCTAGAGGTAAGGTCAAGCAAGAAGCATGACTAAATATACAAATTTTTTAAAGGAAGAAACAATTGGTCAACCCAAAACACTCAAGATCCCTTCCACACATTGATGATCCATTGTAAAAAGTGGTGAGGGATGTGGGAAGATATATTCAAATTCCAAACTAACCTAATATTCCAATAATCTTGGCAACAAAATAATATAGGTTTGAGTATGAACTTTCTTTATAAATTCCATATGATATACTAGGTCTATGGTTCCATTTCTAGTTGGAATCTATTGAATTTCTATCACCCTTAAGAATTAGTTCTCCAATAATTCCACCTATTATTTCCCATTTAGGTAAGCATTTGAAAACCGAGGGATTCACATAAAATATGCCTACAAAATGAAAGAGTGTTCTACAAAGTGAATCTTATTGACAACTTAAGAGAAAAGAAATCATTTAAGGTGGAGTCCCTCCTAGTTCTATAGGAAAACAAAAGGTGGTTGTAGGTTCTCATACATTTTTTGGACTATGTATTCTTGAAGTTGTTGTAAATGAAATTAGATTGAAGGCAAGTGGATAGATTATGGAACATGATTAGTTCATAAGAAATCCTAATTTAGGATGTTTATCTTAATGAACAAAACTAAAGAGGGACATATAATAAAGGAGAAGGTTGCATTGATTGAAGATGATCCATATCTCACTAAAATTAGTCTACCTTGAGATGATTTAAATTTTTACATTGATAATATTACTCTTGAGGGTAGAAACTAATTAGGGCTAATGGACTTGTTTATTATTTCCCATTTAGAACATTGTATAAGCCATAGTATTGTATCATATGATGACTAGGGTTGAGGAAGACCTATTCAATTCATCATAAGATGCTACAAAAAATCATCTATATTTGGGCTATAAATGAGTATATTAGCCATTTGGATCATTGTCCTTCCCCATAGTAAATCCCAAATAGATTATATCCCCTAGTAGCTTTCAAGAAAAATAATGGTAAAAATGGTTGGATAGGTCTCAAGTCATGATGCATTAATTCTAGTAGGTCACAAATAACACATTTTTTACAACAAAGAAACTATCCAAGGATCACAAAAAGAAAGAAATACATAATTTAGAAATTAAAGAAGATTTAATGGAATAAAAAGTAATCAAATAGTTATTGAAAGGGAAAATCCTTAATTTTGATTCACATCTCATAACCCAATACATCCCCTATAATACCAATTCATGTCCAAGGAAGTAGTGAACTGGATAAGATGATACAAGACAACAAAGTATGGGGAAGATGAAAGAATCTAGAGATGAAAGAAAAGACTAGAGTGGAAAAATTAAATGTGACATAGATCATGTATAAACATTTTCATTGAAGGACCCAAAATATTTTTAGGCTAATTAAAAATCCATCAGAATATTTGAATAAAATTAATACAACAATCATTTAAAGAAATTAGGTAGAGGTAAGGCTTATATAAGTAAGGGGGAAATGGACTCTTATGATCTTTACAAATTAAAGATATTTTTGTCAAGATACGATATATCAAACATCCTGAATGATAATGCTATGTACATAGAAGAAATATGATACTCTTTAATGAGAAAATTTGATAAATTTAAAGTTCTTATCATAACTAAAATCTTAGAAATAAATGCTAATGAAAATGATAAAAATAGTAACCCTAAGATTTTGGATAAATGGAAGGAATATTCATAAAATTATTTTTTTTCAAATGAACTCTATCACAATCAACATGGTATTGGAATAAATATTGTTATTATAAACAAGGGTGAACTCTTTTGTAAAGAGACTAGAAAAATATTTAATGTCATGTGGATCAATGCTTTGAATCAGCAAGAGTTATTATAATTGTTCATCTTTCAGGTGATCATGAACGAGATTGTTGTTGAATTGTGTGTGTCAATATTTATATATTTTATAAATATTTTCTACAATGTCCATTAATGGGATCTTTTCAAGTCTAGAGTAGTGTTATATTTTTAGTTTTAAGAGACCAATATAATGAAAATTATTGTTTCCTTACATGTTTCCATTATTTGCTTGATATTTCTAAGATATCTAACAAGACTCTAAGATCGCATTTGTTGATTTTTTGTTAAGAATAATTAGTATTTCAGTTGTAATAACTTCCTTTTTAATCTGTGGAGTATTATGATAAATAATATGATATTAAGAATGGTTTTTAAGTATTACTTCAAAGTAGCTTTGAGGATTTAAGCTTAATAAAAAAATATTTTGCATCACCCTTATCTTTTCCATATTAGAGGAAAAATAACCATTCTTTAATATTATCTCTAGTCACAATATCTTCGATCACCGGACAATATTTTTAGTCATTACTTTATGTGCTTACACATGCTTATCATGATCTATCACTTTGTTACGTGTTTATGATAATCTCATGATGTATTTTATCACCACTCTAATATTAAATGATTACATGCTCACATTATTATTATCTCATACAATCTCCCTTCCATTCATTATAAACTTTGGGAAAAATCAATTGAAGGAGGACCTACATATACATGTTCACTAACATTCTCATTTTATATACATTATTTTTCTTGCAAGTCAGAAGTTACTCATGGAATCTTTGTCTCTCCTTTTTTAGGATTAATGGGAGAATGCACATAGAATACATACCCCTATGATTTACATCCAATGTGATATTACTTTATATGGATTCATATATCCTTTTATGTTTAATTATTCAATTTACTAAAAATGCACATTTATGACTACTATATACTTAGAGATGTTTGATTCAAATAGGATTCACACATGCACCTCAAATTGGGGCTAATATGTAATGGTGAAAAATGCATTTGGATGCCTTTTCTCATTTAGTTGTGAGCCTATTTTAGGGTAATGTCTTGATACATGCAAATGGTAACTAATGGTGCACTTTTGTGTAAAGTCAAGCTCATTTACCTAGTCTTAGTTGATACTTATCCATACATGACCTTACATTCATTAACATACAACACCCTTATATGCACATCCCTCCTTATGTTTGGCCTCTATTTGATTATCCTTGTCGACCCATATTGTAATCTTCGTATAATATATATCTTTCATGATCTACTATATTTTTATTTGATTTATATTCAATTCCATAGTCATGGGGTCATTCCCACGAGTGAGAGCTTGATGTGCCTAAATTTTAAATTTTAAATTTTAAAAATCAAATTTTTGGTAGACTAACACCCTTTGTTCCTTCACGTAAAGCTAACTATGTAAATGTTTGCATGATTTATTGCCATATTCTTGATTAGGAGACCTCTCATTCATTCTAGATAATTTAGAGAAGCAAAGAAACATTTGTATTTGATGCTTAAAAAGATGTAACAAACCAAATTTCTAGGTGAATTGACTACTATCTTAATCATTTGTTAAAATGAGATGGCTTAACAAAATCTAGAAAATGGAATTCCATCAATTGCAATTCATAGACTATATTGATACTTCTTTTATGAGAAATTAGATAGTCCACTTTTTTATTAACTATAGGTCAAAATTTAGAAATCAACAAAAGTTGAGTCTGCAATAGTAGAGTAAGTTGAGCATAAAAGAACATTTTGATTATGAAACATAAATTTGATTGTCAATATCCTTTCTTAATCTTGTGGTGAACAAATTCTAAATTCTTCATCACTTAGTTGAGCATAAAAGAACATTTTGGTTATGAAACATAAATTTGATTGTCAATATCCTTTCTTAATCTCGTGGTGAACAAATTCTAAATTCTTCATCACTCAACACACGTTCAGAGCTTAAAGCTAACCAATATATCTTCCTATTTACATTCTAGATTTGTAACAAATTATCTAAATGTTAATGATTTGATCTTTGACCCATTTTAGATCTATTTACTCAATAATCAAGGTTAATTGTCCTAATGAACATACATCTTAGTGTTGATTAATCTTGATTAACACTTAAGGATTGTATTTTCCTCTTTTCAATATTATTAAATTGCCTAAAGTCATATCATTAATGATACCTACTTAATAGACTTTGAAATAATGAATATGTAAAGTTAAACCAGAAGAGAAATGGCTCGATTGGGGATTGTACCAGAAGCCGAAGGAGTGAAACTCCTGGTTGCTGCCGCCTGCAAATGTTCAACCAACATAAAAATTTGGGAGTTGAAGTTAGAACTTTGTCACATTCCAAATGGTGAGTACAGCAGATATAAACTTTTTGTAACTTGTCTGCTATCAAGCGAAAATGCTCCCAGGCAATACCATTGTGGCAATGCCATTGTGGTATACAGAGACTGAATAACAGGGCACATTTTCCATGCTCTAATTATGTCATTGCAATCCACTACTCATCTCAATCTCTCAGCTTTATGTAGAGAGGGTCAGTTGAAGGAGGCGCTGCACATTCTGCTTACCAGACAAAACCCCCCAGAAGAATCCTCTGCATATCTTCAATTATTGGAGACCTGTATTCTCAAAAATACCCTTTCACAAGGGAAAAAAGTCCACTCTTTCATCACTCACAGGAGATATGTATTTGCTACTCACCCAAGATTTCATAATAGGCTTATTTACATGTATGTTAAGTGCGGAAGTTTGGTTGATGCTCGAAAAGTGTTTAACCAAATGAAAGAGCGAGACAGTCTCTCATGGAATACGATTATTGCAGCGTACAGAAGACATGGGTATCCTCACGAGGCAGTCACATTGTTTCACCATATGCAAGAAACAGGTCTCCAACCCGATCAGTTCACATTTGCCAGTGTAATTCCAGCCTGTGCCAAAATGCAAGCGCTAGAAGAGGGTATGGACATCCATCAAAGCATAAAGGACAGAGGAATTTTGTCAAATGTTGTAGTTGCAACTGCTCTGGTAGACATGTATGCAAAATGTGGAAGCATAGACAAGGCACGTGAACTGTTTGACAAAATAACTCACAGAAATGTGGTCTCATGGAATGCAATGATTACAGGATATGCGCAAAATGAATTTGTTGAAGAGGCTTTAGAAACTTTCAAGCAAATGCAAATGGCTGGTGTAAAGCCAGACTCCACAACATTTGCTAGCATACTCCCTGCCTGTGCCAAAATGGGAGCTTTGGAACAAGGTATAGATATCCATCATAGCATAAAGGATAGAGGAAGTCTGTCAGATGTAGTAGTTGTAAGTGCACTGATAGACATGTATGCAAAATGTGGAAGCTTAGACAAGGCACGTGAACTGTTTGACGAAATGCCTCAAAGAAATGTGGTCTCATGGACTGCAATGATTGCAGGATATGCACACAATGGATTTGTTGAAGAGGCATTAGAAACTTTCAAGCAGATGCAATTGGCAGGCGTAAAACCGAATTCCGCAACCTTTGCCACCATCCTCCCCGCCTGTGCCAAAATGGGAGCTTTGGAACAGGGTGTGGATATCCATCAAAGCATACTGGAAGGGGGGTTTTTGTCGGACATTGTAGTTGGAAATGCTATGGTAGACATGTATGGAAAATGTGGAAGCATAGAGAAGGCACGTGAATCGTTTGACAGAATGCCTCAAAGAAATGTTGTTTCATGGACTGCAATGATTGCAGGATATACTCAAAATGGGTTGGTTGAAAAGGCTTTAGAAACTTTCAAGCAAATGCAATTGGCAGATGTAAAGCCGAATTCCACAACCATTGCCAGCATCCTCCCTGCCTGTGCCAAAATTGGAGCTTTGGAACATGGTATGAACATCCATCAATGTGTAATGGAAGGGGGTTTTTTGTCAGATATTACAGTTGGAAATGCTCTGTTAGACATGTATGCAAAATGTGGAAGCATAGATAAAGCACGTAAATTATTTGACAGAATGCCTCAAAAAAATGTGATGTCATGGACTGCAATGATTGCAGGATATGCACAAACTGGATTTGGTGAAAAGGCTTTAGAAATTTTCAGGCAAATGCAATTGGCAGGTATAAAACCAAATTCCACGACCTTTATCAGCATCCTCCCTGCCTGTGCCAAAATTGGAGCTTTGGAACAGGGTATAGACATCCATCGAAGTATAATGGATAGAGGAATTTCGTCAGATGTTGTAGTTGCAACTGCCCTGGTAGACATGTATGCAAAATGTGGAAGCATAGACAAGGCACGCAAATTTTTTGACATGATGCCTCAAAAAAATGTGGTTTCATGGACTGCAATGATTGCAGGATATGCACAAAATGGATTTGCTGAAAAGGCTTTAGAAACTTTCAAGCAAATGCAATTGGCAGGTGTCAAGCCAAATTCCACAACCTTTGCCAGCGTCCTCCCTGCCTATGCCAAAATGGGAGCTTTGGAACAGGGTATTGATATCCATCAAAGCATAAAGGATGGAGAAATTTTGTCTGATGTTGTAGTTGCAACTGCACTAATAGACATGTATGCAAAATGTGGAAGCATAGACAGGGCATCTGAACTGTTTGACAGAATGCCTCAAAGAGATGTCATCTCATGGAATGCAATGATTGCAGGATATGCACAAAATGGATTTTTTGAAAAGGCTTTAGAAACATTCAATCAAATGCAACTGGCAGTTGTAAAGCCAAATTCCAGAACATTTGCAAGCATCCTCCCTGCCTGTGCCAAAATGGGAGCTTTAGAAAAGGGTATTGACATCCATCAAAGCATAATGGATGGAGGATTTTTGTCAGATAATACTGTTGGAAATGCCCTGGTAAACATGTATGCAAAATGTGGAAGCATAGGCAAGGCACGTGAACTTTTTGACAGAATGCCTCAAAGAGATGTCATCTCATGGAATGCAATGATTGCTGGATATGCACAAAATGGATTTTGCAAGGACGCTCTCAAAATCTTTGAATTAATGAAGCATTGTAGAACATATCCTGATATTGTAAGCTTTGCTTGTGTTCTATATGCATGCAGCCATGCAGGTTTAGTGGATAAGGGCTGCACATATTTCAATCACATGAATAACACTTATTGCATTACACCTACAGTTGACCATTATGTGTGCATGATTGACCTTCTTGCCCGTGCTGGCTATCTTGAGGACACCCTAAACTTTATCATTAAGATGCCAGTTAAACCTGTGGTGGTTGTGTGGATGTCTTTTCTTGGAGCCTGTAAATTACATATGAATATAGGCTTAGGAGTATTTACAGCAATGCTGCTTTTTGATCTGGATTCTAAAAATGCTGCGACTTATGTTCTTCTCTCAAACATGTATGCCGAAATGGGCAGGTGGGGTGAGGTTCAAATGGTAAGGAGCTTGATGAAAGATGAAGGAATTAAAAAGATCCCTGGATGTAGTTGGATTGAAAGCAATAAGATGATACATGTTTTTTGTGTAGGAGACAGATCACATCCACAGACACGAGAGATCTATGCAAAATTGGAGAAATTAGCTTGGGAGATGAAGGCATCAGGGTATATTCCAGATTCAAAACATTTACCTAATGATGTGGAAGAGGAGGAAAAAGAATTATTCCTCTGCTACCATAGTGAAAAGTTGGCAATTGCATTTGGTTTGTTAAACATGCCGCCTGAAACAATTATTAGAGTTTTTAAGAACCTTCGAGTATGTGCTGATTGTCATACTGCAACAAAATTTATCTCCAAGATTGTTGGAAGAGAAATTGTTGTGAGAGATGCAAACCGTTTTCATCATTTCAAAGAGGGACAATGTTCTTGTGAAGATTATTGGTGATACTAATGGAGCAATCGGAAAAATAGGCTTGAAATATGATAATGTGCACCAAGTCAGACCTATAGTAATAATGAACGGACAAGGTTTTTGTTTTCAATTTCTAGAAAGCTTTTAGTCTTTGTTTTGTTTTTGAGTATTTATCAATCTAGACCATGCATAAAATTAAATACAGAGAGGCAATGCAGATCACTGTTATATACACTGTTGGGTATTTGTCAAAGACCTTTTTTATGATAACATGGACATTTCACCAAATTGCTTTCAGGACACCTGCATATGTGTAATGAAAAGGCGGAGGAGGAGGTGGAGAATGAAGATAAAATAAAAGATGAAGAACACTTAAAGTAGATGAAAAGATGCTTGACCAATAGGAAATGAGAAAGGATGGCTTACAATCTATCCTTTCCAATTTGTATAGTTCTTTTGTTTGGATTAATTTTATTATCTTTTCTTCTATGTAAGGTCAACCATTTGAAATTAATTACACATTTTAGGTCAGGCATGCGATTTTTTATAAATGGATGTAATTTTTGTGTCATATATGGTTAGATATTTCTAATGTTGCTTCACAACCCTTTGCTTGGTGAGATAGCTCATAGATTTCAGAATACACACATATTAATTTGATTTCAATTTAGCTAAAATTACAATTTATATATGAAGAAGTAAAAGTAATTAGGCTTGTGTTTATGCTCTAATTAACAAATATGCAATTGTACATGAAAAACTTGCATAATATAATAGTTGTATAAATAAAATCACATATTATATTGTATTGTAATTGCAAATTCATGGTATTACAAATTGTGCATGATGAGCTTTATAAATTGATACCAATGAGACCAACATTTGAAGGTGGTTAGGAGAGAGCTAAATAGGGCATTTGATTAGTTTTTAGAGTGACAACAAGATTAAAAAGAAAAAAAGGAATTCAAAAGGGTCGACTCTATCATAAGTTTGGAGAAACATAGTGCTAGACATCCATATGATAAATTGGACTATTAGAATTATATTCATAATATGGTTCAATTGACTACTTTATTCACACGTGGCAAACCTAACAAATAGCAAAACAAATGTGAAATTCTATTTGATAATAGGGAAATTGAATCATTTTGCATTAGTTACATACGCAACAAATGCTTGTGAAGATTAAGATCTTATGCCACAACTAAGGTTTGTACACAATTCTTGATCGCATTACATTAAGAATCTTTACTTTTTGTATTGCTTTATGTCAAAATTTTAAAATAGGAAATTCAATTCATAATGTTCAAAGACTTATGGGTCACGTGGCTAACAATTTTTGCTTAGTCAATTTAAAAATGTTGGAATGTTTTTTATTATAAAATCAAGGATTTTGAAAGGACCTTGAGCCTTTGTACAAAGATAAAGATTAAGCATTAAGCCCACCAAAACATCAAAGAGCAGCAAAAGAACAACAACAAAACAACATAAGACACAACAACTTAAAAGAAAATAAACCGGCCTGAAATCAAGCTAGTTAAAAAAATGATCCAAAGCACTTTGCTTGATCTTAGTTATAGGATCCTTCTCCCCAAATCTAAGCTTCTTTGAACAAGGAGAAGACGTAAAATCAATGTCACATCCTTTTGACAGTCCCAAAGCGTTATGTACCCTTTGCACTCAATTTTTTGAACCTCTTGAAAGTCGAGAATGGACTCCTCTTGATAAACCCACATTTGATCCATTTTTTTTCCAAACAAAGTGTTGTTTCTTATTTTTCAAGCATGAATTGTGGGCATGACCCACCATATTACAAGCTTGACAAATAACTGAAGAGTCTTCAATTTCAATATTTTGCACCCACTTTCCAAATTTAGAGGATACGCTGATCTGGATGGAGAGAGCCTAACTTTTCTCCACAAGCACACAAAATCTTGCAAATAACAAGTGCTTCATAAATAAAGTAATCTTATTAGTAGCACTAATTGCCTAAAAGAATTGACAATAATCTTGATTCCAAAATTCTAATGGCAACTTAGGCAAATGAACCCAAATAGGAAACCCAAAATTTCCTTCCACAAGTTAAAAACAAGAGACCAATTTTGAAGACTAAGGCCATTCAAACCAATAAACCAAGGGCCATCAAGAAGGATCCTAGAGAAATCCTCTTATTAGAAAAAGGAAAAAAGGAAAAAAGTATTCAACATAGCAGAATCTTGAACCTTGCCTTTGAGTTTCCAAACTTGAAGGATCCTTTTCCTAAAAACATCAATATTGGGATGATTGCCACAAAATTTCCCAATAAGCATGCACCTTAGCTAAGCACACGACTCCCCCAAAAGAGAATCAAGAACATCTATTTGGATCTGCACCTCCTCAAAGCTTGAACCACCCATGTTGAAACTTGCGACACCAGAATGGACAACAATAGGTATAATAAGACTCCCATCCTTTTTAGCATTCTCTAGAGCATAAATAGTATCCATACCATAGTACTCAAGAGGAGAAAAAACAATGTAATCCCTGACAAAATACCCTAGAGAAATATAACTAACATACAAATAGAGAATTTTTTTTTTAAAACATCTAAAGCAACATTTATGCATTAAACATCTATTTACAAAAAATACTCACATCCAACATGAATCTAATCATTAAGGCATAATCATATGAACTCATTACGCAAGTGGAAATAAATACAAGTCTTCATTTAACTTCCCTAGGGTATCTTAACGCCACTACTTACAATATCATTGCAAGCATAACATCATGACTACTACTATAATTTGATGCATCCTATACAACTAACTTTTGTTCTTTCATGCATATGTAAGATCATTCATTAATCCATCTATCATGAATACATTCATTAATAATGCAATTGTCATTAAACCCATTAAGATTCATTAAAGGGGCACCAATCCAAATGTTCCTAATCCCAATTTCTTATTATTATCATAACATATCTATACCATTCCTTTATCACATTTAACATTCACATAATAATAAATACACATCCATAAATCCATTCCATTATTTCCCATTAATGAACTTTATCCAATATACAACGATATGTTCTCTTACAAGAATCATAACCATACCCTTTTACATCAACTATCATTACATATACATTACCCATTTTACATCAAGGAGCATAGCTTTCAACTACAAATACATTTATTTCATGAATTCTACAAATACATATGCCATATGAATCATGATACATCCATCCGCTACAGTATCCATCCATAAGCTGAAGAGATAAGATTCCACATCCACGCAAAAGAGCATCCAACAAAGACATCCCAATGGAAGAAGGTATCAAAACACCCGACCATGTGAAACCATAAGAAACCACCCCCGTGCTAGGAGATGACACAAGGTCCCCACACACACTCTAGACCTAGGTTGACACCTAAAAACCAAAGGAACTCAACTACTCAAACACCACAACAAGAAGTACCACATAATCAACAAGTCAAATCACATCACAAGGCTTAATCGTAAAATATAGAAACTCCTAGAGGCATATCAACAACCAAGGCATAAGGAACAAGGACACATGTAGGGAAGGAGTGTTATCACATACTATCCTCACGAAGAAGGGAATAATGTCACACCTTGATAAACATGTCATTACATGCTATCCTCACAAAGAAGGGATAATACAAAACCTTGATAGACATGTGGAACCATCTCAACCTATGAGAGATGAAGGGAGTTCGGTTTTCCATCACAATGGCCTTCCCAAGCTTATCCTAAAACATCCTCCCTAGGATTAAGCATTGAGGCTCAAACCAATTATTATCTTGTTTAGATAAATACTAATTACCCAGCCCATCTAATTAATTATTAAAGTTATCACTTATTTAAACAAGAAAAACTTTCAATGTGACCTGGTGGTCTAGACCCTAAGCATCCTTACTAGGAACCTCTTAGCAACCTATCTCTCATGACCCCGGTCATCACACGAAAGCCCACTCCCTCTAACCATGTTTCAAGACCTTAGAGTAAACACATCATCAACAAGGAGGCTCACAACAACATCATAAATATCCACATACTCATATACAATAAGAACAATAGTCAAAATGCCAACACAAATAAAACAAGAGACTCAATAACCAAATATACACATAACAAGAGAAAGGCATTACACCTCTTGCTCAACAACATAAATCAATCCTCAACAACGAATTCGTTGAAGCCAAACAAATTAATCCTCTACATCAAGGCATATCAACTTGTTGGAGCAATACCAACATAATCCTCAACAACAAGGCACAACTCTACTTGTTGGAGCTAAAACACATCATATAACCAAATCTGAATAGTATACAACATTGGAAATCACAGGGAATCAGAAAACACAGCCTCTGGTACAAAATCAAACTCATAAAACTGACTCAAAACTCCAAAATCGACTCTAAACAATAAACCAAGCAAAATAGCGCTTTTATAAATAGTATAGCACATTTAATAAGTAGATTAGCACCTTTGTCCAACAAAGTAGCACTTTTGACAAACAGAGTGACGCCTTTATCCGATAAATTAGTGCATATAACAACTATAATAGTGCCTTCATTCGACAGATCAATGCATTCACAAATCATATTAGTACATAAACACGATTCAATAGCGCATACATCTTATTAACTAGCACATAGACATAATAAAATAGCGCTTCCAATGTTTTAGCACATCCGTTAAAGGGTTTAGTACATTCGACACATAACTCAGAACATGAAGTCACAAATTACAATAAGTTCAGAATATTCACTAGACCACCAAAGATGTCGAAATCTCCACAACTGAGATTCAAGGACAAATAGAAGCCAAAGAATTAATCAAAACACCAAGAATGAAACCATTAAATAACATCATTTCCCTATGACTTAGAAAGAGACTCCCGATAGAACTTGATAATTCCATTCACAGAAAGTGTCGATATAACTTCCAGAATAGTTGGGTAACAAGAAGACGCATTTAGGAAAACACAACACTACACCATACTTCTCGAAATTACATAGCCATAAGGACTCAGAGTTTTACGACACACACATAAGAATGGACACGATAGTCTATCATAGTCAATACATAAAACATCTCCAATTTACAGCATAAAAATTTAAATGATATAAATACTATTATCCCAAGGTTTACACACACACACACACACACACACACACACACACACACACACACACACACACACACACACACACACACACACACACACAGATATATATATATATTCCCAAATTCCTCTCAGCAAACAAATTTGCAAACATGGGAGAAAGCAATATCTTCTAAAGCAAAATTTGCATATGGTGAAATACAACCAACCTAGAATTAGAAGTTAAGGCAATGCAATTGAGGGAGAGCAACCAAAATCTAGCAAGCTCCAACAATCCAAATCCAAGAATCCAATTGATGAAATCCTCAGCAAATGCAAGCGAATCCTAGCAAAACCAACCCCCGTGAAAACTCAAGAAGATATATTTATAAAAATTAAACCAAAACTATATCCCAAATCCAGCCAATCAAAATATTCGATAAAACAATATTTCATACTAACCCTCTCCCAAAATCGAGGTAAGGAATATAAAAAAGTATTATTTACTTACCCAATTCTCACAACCAATAAAATAATAGGGTAGGTAGAATATATATAATATTTAATTAATCCAAATAGTAAAAAAGAAATAAATAATAATATAAATAATCAAAGATTAATTAAACTATGGGCACAATAAAATATAAAAGCCTAATAATAAAATAAACCAAGAGAAATATAAATAATTACCCAAATTAAATATTAAAGCCACAAACTATATAAATGCATAATAAATCCAAAAAGGCTCAAATAATAAATAATAAAATACTACACAAACCAATTAATTATTTGCAAACAAGATATCGTCAAAAAGCTGGTTTCATCTACTTTCCATTTTTGTGGGTTTCATCACCTGGTTTTGTTGTTGGTACATTCTATAGCCATTTGAAGTCAGAAGTGTTGTTTTTCGTCCCGAGCTCATAACTTTTCGTCAGTTTCTTCATTTTTTGCAATTCTAGCGGCATTGGGATGATGTTTTAGAGATCTTCACAGCCATCCATGCACTTTTTCCAGATTTTACTCTAGGTACATTTTATTCAGTTTTTGGTGTTTTCAGACTCTGGTGAATTACTTGGACATATGAGCTCGTGGAAACTTCTAGTTTGTGTGGGATGACTCTTTTTTGGCCGTTCTTCATGCATTTCTAGTTTTATGTCTTTTTTTGACATTATTAGTTTTCATTGTAAGCACTTATGATTTTGCAATCACACTGAGATAAAGTGCCTTTGTATTGCACATGTATTATGGGATCTTGCACTTCAATTTTGTGCCTTATTGTACTCGTACTATGATATAAAGTGTCATGGGGGTTTGATGTTTGCCTTTATTTCCCTTCATACCTTTCTCATGCTTGTGTGTCTTGGTTTGCACACCCTTTGTATTTGCTTGTACTTTCATGTTTGTACAGTCATATGTTCTTGGTTCTTCTTCATGCACTACATTATGGCTTTCAGATTCAGTGTACCTGTCATACCTCTCCCTTGTCAGCATTATGGGGGGGTTTCTACTGTTGGTGCTAATGCTTCCTTGGTTTCGTATTGGAGTGAGCTATGTGTAGACACCCAAAATTGTCCAATCTAATTAAATAAATCTTTATTTATTTAATTATCTAAGCTTAATTCTTCTATTAATTAAATAAATATTTATTTATTTAATTAATTCATTTATCCTCTTCTAGCCTTATTTCTCATTTAAATAAATACATTTATTTATTTAAATTATCCTTTTTCTAAATTAAATAAATATCTTATTTATTTAATTGATCCCACTTCTGCTATTAATTAAATGAATCTTTATTTATTTAATTAATTCATTAACCTTTTCTACCCATGACACATGTCATTCATCTCTTAATTCATACACTACCTACCCCTTTCATTATTTTATTATTTCTTTTACCTACCCTCTAATCATAGCCGACCTCCTTTTACACCTCTCAATCTTATCTCTCCATTTCATATAGTGTCTTCTATATAAGGAGATGCTTCCTTCATTATAAACCCCCCCCCCCGCCCCCCCCCCGTTGACTACTTGACTACACTACGCTTTTGAACATAGGCGATCCTACTTGCAACCACATTTCATTCTTTGTTGAGCTCTTGTGCACATAAAATCTGAGAGCAAATATATCAAGCAAGATCAATGGAAATAGGAAGAATGGAGTTCAAAACCCTATTGGACATGTGATGGTATAATCTTTGTAATTTCATTTGATTTGCATTGTCTTAGGTAATCTTCATATGTTATGGTGGATCTTTGTTGTTGTTAGGCTAGCGTTTTGTGGTTGAATTCATTTAGTCTTTCAATATTGTTTTATCCACTTTCACCATATACATTTTGGCACGCCTCGTGGGACATGTATTTTTGTTAGATCTGTGTTTTTTGCAGATTTTTCTAACCCTATATTGTTGTTTTGTAAAACAATTTGGAGAATAATCTTGTGTAGCTAGGGTTTTGGATACAAAATCAAGATCTTGGAGAGATTTGATCATATCTCACAAACGGCTTGGAAATTTTGTACCAAATTTTTTTTGTAGGTTGAAGAAATTATCAGGAGATCTAAATCCAAAATTCAGAATTTTTGGAGCACATTTTCATTTTCTATGAATTTTTTATGATTTTTCATAAAAAATTAATTTTGAGAGCAAATGAGAGATTTTTTTGGATTTTCTTACATTTTTGGAAATATCTCATAATTATACACAGGATATGTTCATTTTGATTTTAAATTTGATGCATAATATTTCCCTAAAAATTGGATCTTTAAAAATGAAGGTTTTTCCTTATTTTGATCAGATTTCACAAACGGCTTCGAATTTTGGCATCAAATTTTTTGTGCAAGTTAGGAAAAGTATCAAAAAGATTAAATAAAAATTTCAAAGTTTTTGGATCACTTGTTAAATTTATATGAATTTTTTATGATTTTTCATAAAAAATTAATTTTGAGAGCAAATTAGTGAATTTTTCATATTTTCTTACATTTTTGGAAATATATCAGAATTATACACAAGATATGTTCTTTGTGATTTTAAATTTGATGCAATAATCATTCCTCAAAAATCAGATCTTTGAAAATTAGGGTTTTGCATTATTTTACTCATATCTCACAAACTGCTTAGATTTGTTGCAGAATTTTTTTTATGCAGGTTTGGAAGACCATCAAGACTCTCCAATAAAAATTTCAGATTTTTTGGATCGATTTTGCATTTTATATGAATTTTTTATGAGTTTTCATAAAAAATTAATTTTTGGAGCAAATTAGCAATTTTTTTGGATTTTCTTACATTTTTGGAAATCTTTTGAAATTTTACAGGTGGCCTTTTTTTATGATGAATCAAATCTTTGAATTGGTCAACAAAATACATTGTTGAAGGCCCCTATTTCACGAAGTCTTTTGGATCTAAAATTTACCTAACTTGTGTGCTTGCAAGAAGGGGTGATTATTTGAAACAATCCAAACTACTAATAAATCTTTGTTGCAGGTCTTTGGCAAGGGTTTTTGGATTTTTATTGTGTGCCTTGTTTTCATAGACTAGTAGACACTTCAATTGGTGCACTAAAATTGAATCATTGTCTTTTGTGTCTTGAGCAGTAGGCTCTTTTTGTTTAATCTTTAGAGGGCCTATCTTCCCGTGTGGTCAATAGGACTACTAGTGAGAAAAGAACGACCCAAGTGGTAGCGAGGAAAACCCACCTCTTCTAAACCACTATAAAAAACTGTATTCATGGTGAAAATTATGGATAACGTGTGCTGATTAGTTCATACCAACACTATGTCTCCCCATAAACCTGTTTGATCAAATTTATTTGATTAGTTGTAGGGCATAACCCCTACCGGTTGGGAGCCTTCTGTATTTATAGAGCTGAAAGTGTCGCATGTATGGCCACACAAGCGGATGCCCTTACTAGCACCTTTTTGTTTTAGAAGCCAAAATCCTTCTAGTTGTTGAGGTAGGAGGTCGGACCTTTGGTAGCGGCCCACACACATACGGTTCTTAGTAGAGATACAAAGTTCACCATGGGGAGTTTTCGTGGGGACTGATGCTTGGCTGACTCGAGAAGTGAGTGTTGAGGGTGGAGCCAGTGAGGTCAAGCATCTAACTATCCGCTCTGAATAGCGTAGCCTCGGGGGTAAAACCTCATGTGGGATCAACAACTATTGTCTTGGCCAGCCATAAGAATTGTGCTTGACTTATTTTAAACATTCAAAACATTCAAGACCAAACAGAAAAACATTGTGTCTTTTGTGTCTTCAAGTGTATGAAAAACATTTTTACATCAAACAACACACTTTTCTTCGAGTCATTTTGAGTCTAAACACTTGCAAACATTGAGTCCTCATCAACATTGTGTCCTCTTGTCACGAAAAATAGTCAAACATTCAGATTTGGTCACAACCAACAACTTCACAAATTGGAAAAAATTTTATAGTCCAGCAAACAAGAGCAATCAGTTTCAGAATTCTTGAGCTTCCTAGGTTGTTTCTCCAGGTTTTCATCTAGCATTCAACTTGTCTTTGGGTCTCACAAAGTCCATCATTGCTTTACATCTTGCATTAAATTTACATTTGTCTAAACTTGAGTCAAAAGGTCACTTGCTTGTCCTCATCATACTTTGTCAACACACTACATACAACAACATTTTGCTAAGTGGTCCCTCATCAAGGTCTATCACCTTTGGGTCTCATTTGTCTTACTTAGAGTCAAGGTCAACTTACCTCATCAAGAGAAACTATCCTCTCTTTGGAAGTCACACCTACTCTACTACATACATACTTGGTCTTACACTTTGGACATTGCAAGTACACCTTAGATTCATTTACATTCCATCCAACTCTTGGTCTTCCATGCTCTTTCCATTTTCATCTAGTCTCACACATCTTGGTCAATACCTAGTTCATGGTTGAAACCCATCTTCAAAAATCTAGGAGAGAAACTAAAGAGGCTCAAGAGTCCACAAACATGAGTTCTTATGAGTATGACAATGATATCTTTTTCAATTCTGATCATACTACATTACCTGACATGGATGCCTATAGAAACATTCCAAATGTTGAGAACATGGACACTACAAACAACAATGATACACATAATGATGATATGGATAGCTTTTCAGTACATTCAGTAGAAGTGGAAGATACCATTATGAATCCCCATTTCAATCGATTGGTTGAGGAAATAATGAGGAGAGATAGACAATACTTCTTACAAATGATGGCACAAAGTGGAGCCAAGATACCTCATGATTTTGACATGTCTCAAATAATGGAAAATCGACCTTTGCAACAACCTCACTCCAACATGGATCAAAGGAGGCCTAATAGTGGAGGAAATAGAAGACCACATCTTGTCCCTGAATCACCATCATCTTTGTTTCAAAAACCAGAGGTCCCACATACACATGGCCAAGAATATGATACTCACCTTCGCAGAGCATTATGGAAGTCTTATGTAGAAAAATATGCTCAATCACATACCAATGCTAAGGATCAACCACCAAAGTATTGGATATTCAAAGGCATGCTCAAAATTTGGACACATGGAAACCCCGTGTCAAATTTGGGGACAACACACTAGAATAAACTCATGACATGCTTGTAGAGTATGGTATACATGGACAAAGCAGATATTTCATTCCTCAACATGAATCTATACCAAGTGGTCCATATACACAGCATCATTACAGACCTCCTCCATATGAACATGTGTATGATCAATATCATCCATATATGCAACATGCTCCTCCTCCAATTGGTGCCTCAAGCATGGGGTATGGTCCAAGAAGTCAGTCTCCACCTAAGAATAATTTGGAGCAACAAATCAGGGACTTACAAAAGAAAATGGAGGACATAAATACACCGAAGCCAACATACACAATGAGAGACATATGTCCTTATCCATTTGACAAGAGCATTCCAATGCCTCCATTTCCTACACACTTTGTGACACCTAAGTTTGATAAGTATAGAGGAAAAGGGGATCCTAAGGCACACATAAGACAATTTTTCATAGCTTGCATTGAGGTAGCTTCAGAAGAGACATATTTGATGAGATTATTCCCACAAAGCCTAGGTGATCAAGCTATGGAATGGTTCTCCCAACTTCCACTTGGCATTAAGTCATGGGGTGACTTAGCAGAGGCATTTATTCAACATTTCTCCTACAATATAGAGACAAACATATCAGTCACTACTTTGTGCAACACCAAGCAAAAAGAGGGAGAGTCTTTTGCATCATTTTTACAAAGATGGAGGAATCTAGCCAGTAGATGCTCTTGTGAAATTCCACAAAAACAAATGGTAGAAATGTTCACCCAAAATGTTAACAAAGACATTGGCTATGATCTAAGGAAAGCTTGTTTCTCCACCTTCAAGGACCTCATTGAAAAAGGCTTAGCAACAGAGAAGGTCCTAATTGAACAAGGAGTCATTAAGATATTCAAGGAAAACAAAGATGACTTTAAAGGAAAAGACAAGCCAAGATTTTGGAATAAAAACAAGAACATAGTCAATGATGGTGTTGTTGATGCCAATATAGTGCGACCCAAATTCATTTTTTTCGGATCAAATCAGGTGAATACTCAAACAACTTCTAAATCACGAAGGAAGTACACTCCATTGGGAGAACCACTTGAGTCAATTTTCAAAAAGATAGTGGCAAACAAGGTAATCACTATTTCAGATTTTCCTCTATATGAACCAAAGGTTAAACCAAATTGGTGGAATGATGATGAATATTGTGAATTTCATAAGAGCAAGGGTCATAAGACAGGAAATTGTCATCGACTGAAGAACATCATACAAGATCTCATTGATAGAGGTGACATTGAGATTGAAGGACACTCATCCAATCAAGAACATGAAATGTTTAAGGAACCATTCCCAAAGCATGACAAGAGAAAAGCTACAGCCATAGATGACCAAACCAACTATACCAGAGCATCCTATAACTATGATTCAACTGTCAATCACATTTCAATGGACGATTTTGTCTCTACCATTATCATTAAGGATAAAACGCCTGAGAATTCTACCCAAAGACCTAAGATCATTCTGAAAGGAATTGGATCTTCTTCCGAACCTACCTCTGAATGTCATGTTACAACCCGTCGAGGTAAATTCACTTTGCAAGGTGCTCCAGCTAAAAACACCACTTCCTCATCAACTACACCTGAGTATGACCTTGTAGAACAGTTAGGGAAAACACCCACGCTTATCTCCATCCTTGAGCTCTTACGCATATCCCCCGCACATAAATCCATTCTTGATAAAATCTTGAGAGAAACTGTTGTTCCTACTGATCTGAACGTGGACCAGTTTCAAGCCATGGTGGGATATATTTCTGTTCCACACTCCCTTACATTCACAAAAGCCGATGATGCCTCCGTAAGTCAGCCACATAATGCACCTTTACACATTGAAGCCTTCATACACAAACATCGAATAAAATGAGTCCTGATAGATGGAGGAGTAGGTCTAAACATTTGTACATTGAGCACTATTAAACAATTGAGATATTCTGATAAAGCTGTGAATTCTACAAATAAAATTACCATCAAAGCATATGATGATGAAGAGCGCTCATCCAAGGGCACAATCACCTTACCTCTGAGAGTTGGGCTAGTTACAAAAGATGTGATTTGTCAAGTCCTAGACCTAGATCTCATATACAACATATTGCTAGGATGTCCATGGATTCATGAGATGAACGCAGTACCATCTACATATCATCGATGTATCAAGTTTCCACACAATGGAGTTGAAGTGACCATCAAAGCTGATCCAAATCCATTCATATATTGCAACAATCTGTGACCTAGATCAGAAATAAAAATTCCAGTTAATAGAGAAGCTATTCCTTCATCGGCATATGTGGATCTATAATCCTTGAAAGCTTCTACATCAAAACAAACAGAGCTTAAAGGAAAAATCAAGGTTAAAGACCTGGGATGTGGTGAGTATATTTTTCATGTTGATAAGCTCCCACTATCTCCTAAGACATTTAGTCAATAGTAACAATCTATGCAATGCCAAGGAACTGGGTGCGAACCACCTAGTGTTGTGGCTACTAAGTTTGAATGCAAATCTCCTCTAGTGGTGCAAGCACCTCTTGATATCAATAGTCCTAAGAGTGGTTCCAGAGAAGAATCTATTGAGCGTATTTCCAGCCCTCTTGAGAACTCACATAGCCTTACCATTTCATCCACTCATTCCATCTCCACTCCTCTCCCAAACTTGGATCAACAAGAATCACAAAAGCCCTTAGTCATTGGGGATCAAGAATCAAGCTTTGAAAAGAAAAATTTAAAAGTCAAAAATAAAGAAAAGTGCTTTAGTCCAAATCAAAATCAAAAGCTACTGGACTCCACAAAAATCAAAGTCAAGGATAAAAATTCTATGAAAGAAAAAGAGCAAGAGTTGATCTCCCCTAATATCAAAATAGCTGGGGGCAAAAGTTCTACAATTTCAAGTCAAAAAGAACACTTGTTGATCCTAAGTCTCAATCATGCTATCCTACTTTCACTTCTTTTCACAATCATAAGCCTTCATAACTCATCCACTTGTTCCACACATCCATCCCCTTTTGGCGATACATCATGGACTTTTAATGGAGCTTCCTTGAAGGACTTTGTTATCAGGGATGCCCAAACTTCTTCAGGTGACACGCATACGGGCCTGTGTAGTCCACACATTAGTAATTCTATCTCAGTTCCCTTATCAAGGAAGACAGTCACTCGAGTTACATATCATTCAGTCAAGGAACATCATAGTTACAATCACAAGGTAAAGCCTCGTACATTTGAGGTAGGTGATTTGGTTCTCAAAGAAAATCCTAAAAATCAGCAAGACAGAGAGAAGAAGGGCAAGTTCGAACCAAACTGGCTTGGTCCTTACATCATCACAACAACATATGGATCTGGTGCATATCAACTCTCAACCATAGAGGGTGAATCCTTGGAGGATCCTATCAATAGCATGCACTTTCGCAAGTTTTACACATAGCTCTTCAGAGTATCTCAATTCAAAAATACAAAAAAAAATCAAAAAATTTAAAATACAAAAAAAATCATAAAACATAAAAAATCGTTACTTGGTGAAAACCTGGCAAACAGGTGCCTTGTGACAACAAAAAAATAAAAAAATAAAAAAAGTAAAGAGAAATAATGCCGTCCAACGGTGAAAATCACTTCGGTGGCGCCCTGGGCAAGTACCATGGTGAAAACCGGGTCACCGACGCCATGCATAGAGACATTGCTTCTCCCTCCTTCAGGATTCCATCTCATCCTTTCACTTTGCACACACTCACAACCTCCATCCATAATAAACTTACCCATTCCCATCATGGCTTGTTATTGATCTACCCAAGATTGGTTAGCCATTCATAAAACCTCCCTTTTCACCCCTTTCCATCCATAATAAATTAGCTCCTATCTGTGGCTAAGGCAAATCCTACGTCTAGTGATGGGTGTGGAACTGAGAGCATCACATATTATGAGGAGTTCAGTTTCTTCCAGCTTCCTTCAGTCTATCTGCGCACAATCCACAATAAAGCAACATCTGCATCGTCGATCTGCAATAAAGTTTCGTCTTCTCCGCAATAAAGTATCAGTTTCATGGATTCAGTTAGTTTCAAATGAGACACAACAACAACAATGGGCTTCAACAAATCAAATCTCTCAATAGACTCAGACAACATATGGTTCAGTGCTATCTATCCTTTCTGTGAAAGTAAACATTGTGACCACAATCAAATAAGACTTATACAAGTGACAAGAGACACTAAATGTGAGGACTATAGTGGATGTTGGTGTCGAGTCTTGGTTTTCTTTTGATTTTATCTTTTGGTGTTATATCTTTTAGTTTTTCCAGGATGTCTCTGACTAGAGATTTTATCTCCAAGATGTCTTTGACTAGAAAGGCAAGGATGGGGTATCGTCACCTATTTGTATTTGTTGTTTGGGGATTATCTCTTAGTAATGATATGACTTGTCCAAGGATATGAGGACACTATGAGTCTAGTGTGAACTGGGGCATTCCTTGTTTGTGACTGTCTTATCTCCATGCAAACAGGTACAATGACTTTCTGGGTCGAACATATGCCTCGATTGTCATAACCTATTTTGCCATAATAAAGCTCAATGATGATAACGCACAAGAAGCTCTTTTCACTTTGATATCTTCTATCTTCCATCCCCCTTTCTTGATTGACTTCCATCGTCCTTCTTGAGTTCGTGTAGCCTGCTTTCAGATGACTGAGTATAATGACACACCAAAAACATTTGCATTTCATGTAGTTGCACCTGCATTATCACATATAAGCATTTCATACATACATATAGATATCACAACTGCATCACATCCTACACACAACACCTGTTAGCACAATTTACATTGCATTATCATATTTATCTGCATTACATACATTCACATTTGCATCATGCATACACATATTAAAAACATAAAAGAACAAAAATATTGCATTTCATTATGTACATATTTGCATCCATATCATAACCATCACATAGAAACATACATCACATAGGTACACATGCGTATAGCTTCTGCAATGATGAATCATCTCATATATATATGATCATAAGTGCCATGATACAATGATGTCAAAAATCATATGGCTACAGCCAACCCTCGTGTCGCCCTATCTAGATAGAGGAACCCACTGATAACTCATGCCAACACTGTTGGTAGTGCTAATCTTGTCCATGTCATGGTATCCCATGCCACATGTCCCACCCTCATCTCTAGTACCGGATCCTAGAACACTTGTCTAAGGGCATCCCTGTCTCCGTCTCGATCGTACGGAATCAGCTCCCCATCGATCAGTATCTGCAGAATCCTGTATACATCCTCCAAGGTGACTGTCATCTCCCTCATCGGCAAATGAAAAGTACAAGTCTCAGAGTGCCATCTCTCAGCCAACACAATCAGCAATCCCATGTTCATTCGAAACTTAGGCACATACATAATGTATCGCAAGCCCATGGCCTCAACTGTTGCTCTATCCTCGAATGTCATCTCTGCTCCCAAACTTTGAGTCGATGGGAATCTCTCCCGTGACTCCAGCATAGGCAAATACTCCTGCAGTTAAACAAATCAATCATCTCAGTCCTAGTGACACTCACTGTTCATCACAAAGTGTTGCTTCTATCCTAGTGGTACTCCCTGTTCATCACAAAGTACTACGTGCTTGGCACTCCCTGTTCATCACAAAGTGCTGCTCACATTTGCACTCACTGTTCATCACAAAGTGCTGCTCATATTTTAGTACTCCCTGTTCATCACAAAGTACTATATCTTGGTACTCACTGTTCATCACAAAGTGCCTTGATCTATCTTATCTTAGGGCCTATGCTTGAGTGTATCCTCTTGAGTAGTTTCCTAATTGGCAACGTATGTTCTATCACAGAATTGTCAATCCTAGCCCTATATGCTATTCTAGTCTTCCCTAGAGGACCTGCTTGAGTGTATCCTCTCAGCAACTTATCCAATCGACAACATATGTTTATCATAGAACTGTCGATTCGGCCTTGAAGACATAAACACGCATTTATTGCACTACCTAACATGCATTTATGAAAATATTTCATGTGACAAAGTACAAGGAGGTTTTGCAGTACTTACCGGCTCCCCTGCATCTACTGGCCTCTAAAATCGGCGAACGCGATCGAATCTATGAGCAATTGCCATCGCTACTGACTGTTGCTTCTCTATTCTCTCTCTGCACTTTGATCTCTTGGATGTGTGGATGACAATGAGGATGTTTTCCCCTCATGGTCTATCTTATAGACTACCCTAGCCCTAGTCTCCCGTGTCAGTCTTCGTTATCCCGTGACTTTGTCACTTTATCTGGTCAGTCCATTCTAGCCTTTCTTTCTTATCAAGAGATTGTCTGTGGTCTTTTCACACATTTTCATCCAATCTCTCGAGGGGGCATATCATTCCCATCTTGGGGCAACTTTGTATCAGTTCATCTTATCTTCTTTGAAACAACACGACAAGCCGCATTGTCTCAAAGAGGGGCAAAATGTAGACACCCAAAATTGTCCAGTCTAATTAAATAAATATTTTATTTACTTAATTATCTAAGCTTAATTCTTCTATTAATTAAATAAATCTTTATTTATTTAATTAATTCATTTATCCTCTTCTAGCCTTATTTCTCATTTAAATAAATACATTTATTTATTTAAATTATCCTTTTTCTAGATTAAATAAATATCTTATTTATTTAATTGATCCCACTTCTACTATTAATTAAATGAATCTTTATTTATTTAATTAATTCATTAACCTTTTCTACCCATGACACATGTCATTCATCTCTTAATTCATACACTACCTACCCCTTTCATTATTTTATTATTTCTTTTACCTACCCTCTAATCATAGCCGACCTCCTTTTACACCTCTCAATCTTATCCCTCCATTTCATATAGTGTCTTCTATATAAGGAGATGCTTCCTTCATTATCAAAACCCCCCGTTGACTACTTGACTACACTACGCTTTTGACCATAGGTGATCCTACTTGCAACCACATTCCATTCTTTGTTGAGCTCTTGTGCACATAAAATCTGAGAGCAAATATATCAAGCAAGATCAATGGAGATAGGAAGAATGGAGATCAAAACCCTATTGGACATGTGATGGTATAATCTTTGTGATTTCATTTGATTTGCATTGTCTTAGGTAATCTTCATATGTTATGGTGGATCTTTGTTGTTGTTAGGCTAGCATTTTGTGGTTGAATTCATTTAGTCTTTCAATATTGTTTTATCCACTTTCACCATATACACTATGTATTCTATATTTGTTCCTATGTACTAGGCAGATGCAACGACTAGTTACCCATGCATTTTGGTGAGATGTAATACTTACCATATGGACACTCTTGCATTCCTATTTTCAAAGGCGGCCTTCCATTTTTTCATTTGATCAGTTCTTCAGACTTTTGGTACTCGTGCCATTTGTATCTTCGGATTCTTGATGTTTTGCCTGTGTTTGCCATCTAATTTCGATTCTAGTAGTTTCATTGAGGGAACTCATGTAGATTCATGTTTTCTTGATCCTGATCATCTTTTATTTCAGAGGAGGTTCTTATTTCAGCATCTTAGCAGTCCTCTTATGACAAAGTTTGCAGCTTCTTCATGCTTCAGTGATACTTCAAGATCGTCTTTTGTTCCTATTTTTTGGATCATTCTTGTTTGGAGGCTTCTTAGTCCTTCACTTGAGATTTAATCTCTTCTTGGAGAGGATTTTTGTTCCCATAGGGTTTTCTCCTTCTTCTCCACTTTACAGAGATTTTATTGTACTTGGGTTACTCATCAGGCCTTTTTGCTAAGACCCATTTTTTTGGCTTTCATGCATCTAGTCCTTAGTTGTTTTTCTAGCTTCTCCCTATCTTCATCTTAAGGGGGTGGGTTAGAGTAAAGGTATTAGTTTACTTAATTAATTAAATCATATTGATTTAATAATTAAGTCACCTTTTCTCTATTTCACTTAAGCTAAATTTAGGAAGCTAAACTTAAGAATATTAATAATTAATTTATTATTAATTATTAATTTCTTTTAGGGTTTTCCTTTTTTAGGTTTTATCTCCTTTTATAAGGATTGATCCCTTTGTATTCCTTAATAATCTAATTATCATTATTTCATTCTTTTGCTCTAGGTTTTCAAAGCAATCTTTGTGTTTTTTGAATCTTCTATTGTTGTGACAGGTTATTTGCATACATGTGTTCACTAGGTTCTATGAGGTTGTATTCTATAACTTTTACACAAAGTATACATTAAATTAATTTAAATATTGATAAACGATATTAATCAATTATTAATTAATTAAATAAATAATCATAGCTCCACAAGGAAAACCGACATAGGGCCAAACATCTCATCACAAGACTAACATAACAAATCACACCAAGACACTCAAACTAACAAAGATGATAACTTAAGCCTAGAGTGTGTAGAAGGAACTCATGTCATCTCCAATCAACTTGCCATTGAGATGAAGACAAGCTCAAAATTGTGAGACTAGGTGGAGTCGATGTCTAGTACCTACAATCCTGCAACTACCGCAATCATGAGACACCATATACAATAACATATATCATAAATAATACCGATAAAAAAAAAACATATATCATAAATAATTAGGCAAGTGAGAGAGAATCACAACGTCATATCATGCTTGTAATGAGTGATATGACATCGTCTCTATCATGAATACAGTAATATGATAGTCACAATCAACATAGAATCATCTCATCCAATATGATCATAAAGTGGGGTTAGCATAATCAAGATGCCATATGATCCATTCATGAACAATGATTTCATATTAATCATCAAATGTAAATCCATCCATCATAATAGCCAAAGATATATCATCATCCAATATAAATCACCATATGTCAATATTCATATGAAATGTCTAGCATCATCAATAAGCATCTTAGATATAGATAAAGCCATAATCATCAACCAAAGAATCACATAAAATTCTAAATAAGTCTATTGATGCAAAAATCAAAAGATGAATCAGGGAGAGACACTACAAACATGTATAACTCTTGAGGCTCCCTCTTAGTCTCTAGAGAAGAAGCAACAACCACCTCCAAAACCCTCACACACTCCATAAAAGAAGAAACAACCTCCTTTGAAAACTTATGACCCACATTAGAATGAGATAAAACATCATCTCCAGAAGTGTTGACCTGCAACTCTTGGTCCATCAACATATAATAAGACACCATAGAGTTTTGTTTCAATAAGGAGGACATAAACCCTTTTATTAGACCACAAAAAGGAGCACCAACACCTTTTCTCTCATCCCCTCCACCAAACTTGTTTGCCTTAGCCTCTTATCAATTTTATCCACCTCAACCTCTCTAACAAACATTATTTGCTTCAAATGGGCTTCCAAAAGAATATCTAGGATTAGCTCATTGTCTTCATCATCAAGATAATCCACAAGGTCCTCAACTTCATCACCATTGAAAGGAGAGAGAACCCCAACAAAGGGAGAAGGAGGATAAAATCCTACTATTTCTTTCCAATCATAAGAATTGAAATCAATAGGATTGTCATAATCCTCTACAGTCTCCATCGAACTAGAAGAAAGTGCCAAGATAGGGGCATTGAGCACCCATCTCCCACTTCGTGCAACCCAACTCCTACATCCCCATCTATAGTTCTTTTTCCTCCATCTTCGCTTCTCTCACTTTGTGCATTCCTTTTAATCTTAGAGGATCTGACTAATACTGAGAGGGGGGAGGGTGGGTTCAATAAGTATTAACAACAATTTGAAATCAAAAAATTAGACTCAAAAAAATTTCACCAAATCAAATATAGACCAACACTAGAGTCATTTACCAATACCGATATCTGTTGATAAACATTTGCTAATCTAATATATCAATACTGTGCAATAAGTGTTCATTAGCCATGCATAAACTAAAAGTAAAGCATAACATCACATCAAAAATATTCACCATATGAACACCATGATTTTCACGTGGAAACCCAAATAGAGAAAAACCACAGTGAGAATTGGTACCCACAATAATTTTGCACTCTTTCGAAATGCACCTTGTTAGGAGCCTAGCCCGGTTAAGAGCTTACAAAGATGCCCTATTAGGAGTCACCCAGTTAGAGGATTTACCTTAGCCCTATTAGGAGATTTGATATGTTAGCATCAACCTCGCAAGAGGATTTAGAACTCAGACGTTGAGTCACCTATTAGGGGATTTACAATGTGAGGCATGTCAGGACTTACCCAGTTAAGGGATTTTATCTACTGCAACTGTTAGGGAACAACAACGAATGATTTGTGTATAGCACTCCAATTGCTTTCCTGATCATATCCAATTAATCTCTAATTATGCAACACTCTGGCAGACCTTCTCACACTTTGGTTCGACTTCACACACTCCTCAAAATCGTCGACACAACAAACATCAACTATACCAACATAAATAACTTTTACAACTAGGTTGGCAACAAAACCCTAAGACTTACAACATAGATCATGACAGATCTTTACAACTCATTATAGATCATCATATGGATCATTACAATCAATTACAAATCAATATCAATCGTTGAGTGATCGTAACTCATCACAACAACTCGATCTGATACAAAGTCAAACCCTTAGCACAGTCTGCTAAGCACTTTGCATATTCCTAGGAAATTCCATCTTGATCGTGCCAAAACATAATTCAAACACTTCACGCGGGTTGTGCCAAGTCATCACCAACATGTGAACTTGATGTTGATCACTGCCAAACCAAAAATCATTACTAGTTAAGAGAATTCTTAACCAGTCCTTAAAACCCTTTTAAACCCTAGCAAAAACTCAACAGGAATTATAAACATAACTTTCAGTTGTCACAACATGACGTGGTTTCGGTTAGATATATGTTACAATAATAAAAACTCACATTCAAAACCGCAAAGCCTCAATCATCAGCAACCGCCAGATACAATTAAAATATTTCCTCGTTTACCAGTTAAGGTCCCAATTCCCAGTTTCTTAATTCTTTATCGATAAGCTCTTTCTGGTAGACCAAAAAGATTTAGATGACACAATACAACATAAGTAAACATTAGTTTCTATCAATGGCAACACAAATAACTAATCAAAGTCATCCATCATGCAATTTGAATCTCTCCATCACAATGTCATCACAAACAGTTTTTTACCGGATCAGTCATCATTCTCCATCTGCATCAATTATGTCAATCATGCCACCAATCTCTCCCTTTGGCATTGATGGCAATACTAAACATCAACGTACTCAACTCATACTGCTCTTCTTTGTTCTGGACCTTCTCTGCAACTCTTCTCTTCTTTGTTGCACCTCATCTGTCGGTTACACTTTATCTTCATTCCTTCTCCCATGACTGATCATATTTCTTCCCCCCTTTTGACAACAATGCCAAAGGTGCATAAGCATCACCGTTCATCAAATCTGTTGTTGTTGTCTTCAACAAGTCTGCAAACTCATCTAAGTTGCTCCCCTTGTGGAGTAATCTACATCTCATCAATCCAAAGCGAAAAATAGTCATTAAGCCCACTTGATTGATGCATCTCCTGCATCCTAGTTCTTCTTATGTAGGGGTCTGACCCCTAAGTTACCTCTGTGATACTCATAGGTTGTCTTCGATAATGGTTTAGTAAAAATGTCTGCTAGCTTCTCTTTGTTTGTCACATACTCCATTCTGGCTTGTTTTTCCTGTACTCTTTCCCTTAGAAAATGATATTTCAATTCCATGTGCTTTGTTCTTGCATGTAACACATGATTTTTTGAAATATTAATTGCACTAGTATTGTCACAGTAAATAGTTACCGGTTTAGACATATCAAATTTGAATCCTTCAAGCACATGTCTCATCCAGATTGCCTACGTGCAATTCATTGATACTGCAATATACTTTGCCTCTATTGTTGACTAAGAAACACAGGTTTGCTTCTTACTTGTCCAAGCAACCAATCTGCCTCCAAGAAGAAAAGCTCCATTGGAAGTGCTTTTCCGGTCATCAACATTGCATGCCCAATCAACATCAGTAAACACATTCAAAAAAAAATCTCCTTTATAAGGATACCATAATCCATAATCTACCGTGCCTTTCAGGTACCAGAATATCCTTTTCACCGCTACCAAGTGAGTCTCCTTGGGATCCTTTTGAAATCTAGCAACCAATCCAACATCATGTGCAATATCAAGTCTTCTATGAACAACATAATGCAACTTACCAATCATAGACCTGTATTCTTCTCATCAACAAATGGTGATTCATTTTGTTTAGACAACTTGCAGCTTGTCACCATTAGAGTACCAACCGGTTTACAATCCTCCATGCCAAATGTTTTCAACACCTTTTTAACATGCTTACTTTGACAGATAAATATTCCACCATCCAATTGTTGGACCTGCAACAAAATGAAAAATTTAATTTCACCAATAAGAGACATCTCAAATTCTTTCTTCATCTCTTCAATAAAATCCATGCATAAATCATCATTACCACCAAAAATTATGTCATGCACAAATAATTCAGCTATGAATACTTCATCTCTATTAGTCTTTAGATATATGTTACTATCCTCACTGGTACGCTGGAATCCTATCTTGATTATGTGTGCATGCAATCTTTCAAACCATGTTGTTGGTGCCCGCTTCAATCCATACAGTGTCTTATGTAATTTTCAAACCATATCTTTATCCTTAGACAAAGCAAATCCATCTGGTTGTTCTATGTACACTTCTTCCTCAAGGATGCCATTAAGAAAATTTGATTTAACATCCATCTAATAGACTATAAATTCTTTAAATGCAACATAAGCAAGTAACATTCTTACTCCTTCCAATCTTGTCGCCGGTGCAAAGGTTTCACCATAATCTTCTCCTTCTTCTTGTGCATAGTCTTTGCAAACCAACCTTGCTTTATTTCTCACAACCTTGCCTTCTTCATTTAACTTATTTCTAAAGACCCATTTAGTGCCAATCACATTATTGTCTTCCAGTCTAGGAACAAGTGTCCATATTTTGTTCTTCTCTATTTGATCTAATTTATCATTCATTGCATTAATCTAGTCACCATCCTTTAATGCCTCCCTTTTTGTTTTAGGCTCAATAGAAGAAATCAAACATGAATTTTCCTTGATTTTCCTCCTTGTTTGTACACCAACATTTTTATCTCCAATTAGCCTGACATACCTTGGAATAATCGGTTCCGGTGTTGTGCTTCCTGCTTCATGTTCTTCATCTTCTTCATCACTCTCTGAATTTACTGGTTGAGCACCTATTTCTGCAACATTTTTCTCATCACCCTTCTGCACCTCCGGTTCTATAAACACAAGTCTTTCTTCATCTTTCTTAGGCTCAGATCTGCTGGTCTCACCAGATTTCTCAGAGAGTTCATCTATCTTCACATTAGCACTCTCAATGATCTTTTTATTTCTCATGTTATAACATTTAAATGCCTTACTCTTTGTAAAGTAACCAAGAAAAATACCTTCATCACACTTAGCATCAAACTTTTGAGTGTAATCATCTCTCTTAATAAAACATTTACTCCCAATTTTTTTGAAATAACTTACACTAGGAGTATTTCCATGCCACAATTCATACGATGTTTTGTTGTTACCTTTTTTGACAAGTACCCCATTCAAAGTATAAACAACAATGCTAACTGCTTCTCTCCAAAACATCTTCGGTGCTTCACCTTGAATCATCATGGTTCTAGCAGCTTCAATAACTGTTCTATTCATTCTCTCTGCTATCCCATTCTGTTGTAGAGTTCTAGGAGTTGACATTTGCCTCTTAATTCCCTGTTCATCACAGAACTTCACAAACTCATTAGAAGTAAATTCACCTCCCTGGTCATATCTCAAACATTTTAGATTCTTCCTGGTATCTTTCTCAACTAAAGCTTTAAATGATTTAAATTTACTAAATGCCTCAGACTTTTCTCTCAGAAAAGTTACCCACGTCATCTTGGAAAAATCATTAGTAAAGATCATAAAATATTTATCACCAAAATAGCTCTTAGTCCTCATAGGACCACAAAGATCAATATGAACCAAATCAAGAATGTTCTCTGAAGAGAAAGACTTACTCTTAAAATATATAGAGGTCATCTTACCCATCTGACAGTCCTTGCATAACACATTGTCCGGTTTCACAAGTTGGCACAAACCTCTCACAATACTTGACTTACTAACTTTAATCAAATTGTCAAAATTCACATGACAAAATCTCTTGTGCCACAACAAGCTATCTTTAATCTTTGCCACCAAACAATCATTCACATTAGTATTCAGATGAAATAGATTACCTCTACTCTGCTTTCCAGTAGCAATCAATTCTTCATTGTTTCCAAGAATCCTGCACACTCCACTTTTGAATTCAAGTAGATATCCCTTATCATTAAGTTGTCCAACACTCAAGAGGTTATGTTTTAGTCCATCAACCCAAAAGACATCATTTGCATTACTCTTTCCATTTAATGAAATTGATCCTTTACTTTTAACCATGCAGGGAGAGTTATTACCAAACCTTACAACACCTCCATCAAACTCTTCAAGGGATAAGAACTTACTTTTGTCACCGATCATGTGGTGTCAGCAACCACTATCTATTATCCATTCATCACTGCAATCTATGTGAGACACCAATGCCTTCTCATCAGTTAGATCCTCCTTCACAATAACAAACACCATCTCCTCATTGTCATCTTCTTCTGATTCATTATCGGTCACACCTTCATCCACTGCAACATAACAATGTTTCTTGCCTTTTCCTTTGAATTTCCTAAACTTCTCTTTCTTATCAGTGTTAGGGCAGTTAGCAGCTATGTGTCCAATTTTACTACAAGAGAAACACTTCAAGGGCAATTTACCTTTATACTTTCCAGTACCTCTAGGGAATCTTTTAGCCAATAATGCCTCAAGTTCCATCAGATGATCTTCTTCATCACCATCACCTCTGCTACTGCCATGACTAGACTTGCAATCATGATTATGACAAATGTCCTTTCCTTTCCTCACAGATGTACCAGTTACAAAAGCCTTAAAACCAGATTCAGAAGGTTTAGAAACACTATTATCAAAAATGTTTAGCTCAAATGTAGTTAACTTTCCAATTAGAGAGTCAACAATGATTTTATCTTTAGAAATAGATCTCAGTTCTTGAATAGAAGAAACTCTAATAGAATATTGCGGTAAAAGAGTTCTAAGCATTTTACTAACAACAATATCATCTTCAATGTTACCTCCAACACTCTTTATACCACCTACAACTTCCTTAATCCTTTGACCATATTGTGCTATGTTCTCACCATCAACCATTTTCATATCATCAAATTTGCCTCTTAAGCTTTCTTCCTTTGCCCTTTGTACATGTTCATCTCCTCCATAGATTAGTTTTAATTTCTCCCATACCTTATTTGCAGTCTCTAATCCATGAACATCTATATACTCAGAGTCAGACAAAGTACTTACAATTGCTTCAAGGGCCTGAATGTTTTCTTGTTGTTCTTTAAGTTCATCCGATGCCAAGGGGCTGGTAGTAGGAGTGACATACTTGGTTACCACATGATTCCAATACTGTGAACCCATTCCTTTAATGTAGATCTTCATCCGATCACTCCATATCCGATAGTTGTCCTTGGTAAACTTGGGACCCTCCTAATTCATCATCTTTCACAGGATCTTTCCCTCAAGTTGTTAGGCTTTCTGCACACAGAGGACTAATGCTCTGATACCAATTGTTAATCTTAATCGGATCCTCTAATATTAACAATTCCAAATCCCGCATCCTCATCTTCTTTGACCTCATTGTCTTTTTCCATTGTTGAATCTATCCCTACCATCGTAGATGCCCTAGATTTACTAGTAGAGCGAGAAACAACAACCACATATGTAGTCACTACTTTCCCCCTCTGTGCTTCCCCTTTTCGCATTTGTATTTTGATCTCAATGCTGGAATGTTTTTTTTCTGATTTGTAAAATAGTTTTTATATATTAATTTATTAAAAATTTACAAAAAGTTTCTCAAATTTCTAGCTTTCTCTATCTCATGTTCAAAAAATAACAAAGTTTGTTGCCTACATTTGAGCTTCTATGCTGGTACTTACAGATTCACAATTATATTCCAATTTATTTCATCAAAAAATTATCTATTGACTTCTAACCTATCCCCTAACCTGGGCAAGTATTTCATTTTTTTTTACGAAAGTATACTATTATCTACACTGGCATTTTCTATTTTCCTTACGAAATCTTCTTCCCCTAGTGCCAGCTGTCCCAGTAGTCCTTCTCGAACTTTAGGCATTTCTTCCCTGCTCTTTTATGTTCGCCACCACCTTTCTGCTCTTTCGCCTCTCCCTCTCTGACCTGTATTCTTTGATATAGTTCCACCAAATCTACGCCTTTTCCTAATGCACATCCTTGTCACATGAAGTGCTCCAAAGGAGGAAACAACATAGTGGTGGTGTATACTCCACAACATGTAGCCAGTCTCCACCTTGGGATACAAACCCTTCTCCTGGTCGTGCAATGACAATGAAAGCACCAACCCCCAACTCCATTCATCCTTTATGCACTGGTTCATGAGCCAGTGTGCTTCCTTCTTGGTTCCAAGCTCAGAGCACCTCGCTAAGAAAAGTGATCAATGTCGATGTTGGTGCGATATCTATACTTTGCCTTTAGAAACTTGTCACCTAACATAATGGTCACCGTTTGGAAAAACATGAGGTTTTTTATTTTGGAGTCGTTCCTCATTATTTCCTTAGAGATCTTCCCCCAAAAAGCCATCATTCACTCACTATTTGTAAAAGAGAAATTTTCCTACATTTTTCTTTGATTTTGTTGACCGCTCTACTCTTCTCCTGACGTTGCAGAGTGAATGATTTTTACCAAAAGCAGTTTAAATCTTGCCACACACACCTCCCCTGTCTTGAATAGGATAATGCCTTTAATAAGATGTCATCAATTTTTTGCCCTCACATGATTATATCTTACCTCTCGTACATCCACCTCCTCAAATTCAATACCATAGATATCGCCCCAAATCTCCTATTCATTCTCTTCATTAATTGTATCACCCACTTAAGGAGCTTAAGGAGTTAGACTGCCACCTCATTTCCATCACATCTAATGTGGGAGATTTTGAAATTTTGGAGGAGGTTTATGGTGTTCTTTGTTACTTTTATAAATTTGTCTAGCTTCCACCCTCTCGCCTCTCCTTTGATTAGTGTGTTTGTGGTTATTAGCATATCACCCTCTAAATGCAATTTGGAAACTAAAATTGTGCTTGTCAGGCTTATAGAGAGTAACCCTTCCTTTGCTTCCACCTCATTGTTCGTCCCATCTTGGAGTCTTTTTACACTTCATGCTAGGATATTTCCTTGCCATTCCCTTGCTAGACATCCCACTCTTGACTGGCATGGGTTCCCTTTCAGTGCTCCATTAAAGCTTATTTTGACCCATCCTTCCTCTTGTGGCATCCATACCACTTTTTCACCATTTGTTCTAGATGGATTTGTTGAACACTACCATATGCTAAGAGGGGGAGGGAGTGAATCAACATAAAAAAAAATCAAACATAATTAACCTTTTTAATTACCATTCATTCCATATACTTTATGCATGAAATTAAACGACTGAAACCGCAAAAGTAACCACACAATAACACCAAGATTTTTACATGGAAGACCTAAACAACTAAAAACCACAATGAGAACTATGTTACTATATCAATAACTGAGTTACAATGTTTAGGCCAAAGGCCAAGGAGTTTATTGCCCCTAAGATGACTTGCAAAGATAAGGTGCACAACCTTAGGTAAGATACAAAATGACTTGCAAACAATGAATATCACTTCTTCAAGGCAAGATACAACACATCTGATAAAGATACAACAATAGATTTGAACTATAAGGAACCACATCCATTGAAATGTTGATCATAGTTCACAATTCAAAATATATCTGAAACTATCTTCATTACTACTTTGTAACACTTCCAAACCACTCTTCTACTTCACATATACTTTTTACAACACATTCAACTTATCTATATCTCCCCACAATGATTCCACCGTTTATATATCAACCGCAACCTCAAGGACACCAATTAGGCAAGCCTAATTAGGTGTAACGTGTAAATACCAAACAATCAACCAGAAATAGACTCCAATGCATATCCAAAAAGAAAAATGAGACGTGTGAAGATTCACACCATGTCAGCACACCTTCCATTCCATCCTAAATTGTCACCTATAGATCCACACACAATTGAGCAGACCAAGCTATTATAGGTTAGGTGCAAAAGATAAAATTGTCAAAGCACATCGCCACAACTTTACATAATATTTGATGCAGACCATTAAGAGTACTTGTAGATACCCAATATTGCATCAAAAAATATCAATAATATTGAATAATCAAACCGCATCACCAAAGTACTAGCAAGAATAGGAATAGAATGCATTCGTGTACACAGACCAGAATAGTCATACTTGACTAAACACCAACTGATGATCAAAGAAACCAACACCAAAGATCTGGAAACATCAAGATACATCGTTAAAATATTTTTGGAGCAACCAAAAATAGACTCCACACATCTACACGATCACCATGCAATCCCATTGTAACTGCACCATACCAAACCACAGACAGTATGAGTAGCTCATCCACATCAACAAGTTTGACATCAATGATAACAAAAGCTCATGTTTTCAAAGGATTAACCCAAGAAGGCCCATTAACATGCAATAAAATAAGTTTTCAATCTAGAATGATAAACTTAAATTCATCTCATGCATATGCATTTGACAACTTTATGGTTATAAGGAACCATGCATTTCTAAGTCATTATAATGAGTGTTTTCAATGTTTCTAATATAAAAGGATTATTTTATGAAATACCTTCTAATATCAATAAAACTAATTCACTTTGTAACTATGACTAATAACATAACACTTGAGGTCTCAAAGTACATCTAATATTATAACCAAATTTTTTCATATGCATTATAATAGTATGTAATTCTTGAATAGGAGCAACTCCACTACATATGTTACATTACAAAAGTGGGCAATAAGGTAATAGTTCTTTAAATCATAAGATATGTGTGCCACCACCAACAAAATTTGTTGTTTAAGAAAACTAACAATATTCTAGGCTACAATATAGGTAAATATTTAAGTCGTAAAATTGTTAACCAAGTATTCACATTGTAAATCTCAAGAAGTTCAAAATGGGAGATTGTGGTTTTCATTTTGTCCTTAATGGCTAATGGGAAGAGTATTTGGGGATTGATCTCATCCAATGTCATGTGTTCCTAGTACCCCTACTTTAATCTTCCCATACCAAGGCTAAGTGTCTTGGTATGAAGCTCTAAAATAAATATGGGAATTTGGTACTAATGATTGTCCCTAGGTACCACACTAGTTTTCTTTTTGGAACAAGGGGGCCATTTGTAGGGAAAGCATCCTAGATGATGATAGTGGTTCAAGACCTATTGTGCTTGCATCTATTATCATATCTCTTGCATGCAAAAGTAAGGTAACAAAGAGTTGTTCTCCATAATTCATTGGCTTGGTCCTATCATTCAAGCAACTCTAGAGATATTGTAAGTTTTAAGAATATAAAACCATATGAGATATTTGATGTTGAATTGTGAATAGCTATATGGAATGGCATAATAGTTTTCTAATCTAAAACAAGAAAAACATTAGAAAAAAAATGATAATATTTTTACTTTCCCCTAGATAATAATATATTTTATATGTCAAAACATGCATGGATGGTAAAAGTTGTCTTCAAAATATGAAGTTTAACTTATAGGTTGAATATAAAATATAGCTAGAATAAAGAGCGCTTGATCCCTTTTAATGTAATTTGTAATATGTTGTATTCTAAAATATAGTGTGTACCAATTGAAATCCCATCACCCTTTTTAAAATTAGTCTTCTTCTTGTTTTCACAACATGCCCTAGTTTATTATTGAAGAAATCAAAGAACCCCTTTTTGAGAATCTTGATTTTGATCTCTTAGTATTCTTGATTGAATAATTTTATAATAACCCGTGCTTATTAAAAGTTGACATGGTCAATATCTTTGTTTACATTAACTAAAATATTCATTATTTTAACCTTTCAAGGATTCTTCATTTGATTGATCAATTGATATTATGAGCAACATTCAATTTTATAAGTAGCGATTTTGAATGGGGAGTTTAGGCAGGAGATGTGGGTAGGGAGATCGATCGGGAATTTCTACGACTCAGTTCGCTGGTAGTCCGCAAGGCGTGTGACATGCTGGACATGAAGGGGAAGGGACAATAGTTTTCTAGCGAGGAGACGTAGTCGTTTGCCATGAATGGGGTTTGAAGACTTTGTTGTTTGTTGATGCTAGGGTTTTCAAGAATGCCGCCATTGGTTTTGGTGCGGTTGTGTCTGTCGAGCAAAGGTGGATTGGTGAGTCTCCAAGGTCACGACAAGGGAGACGGTCGTTTGATGGTGGGTTCATTCATGTTGCAAATGCTATCTCCATTAATCTGAAAGCGGAGGCGGAAGAGGAAATTGATCATAATGTTTCTTTTTTTTTCACACAAGGTGTGATATGTCGGTTTAGGGGTTTTTGTCCTAGCCTCCCTTAGTTGAATACCTAGATCTCAGAACAATGGGAGCCTCTTATTACTGGTAAAGTTCATATTTTCCCCATGGATAAGGGGTTTTTTATTGCGCAGTTTGATAATGCTCAGGATAGAAATAAAAGCTTATGTGATCATTATTTTAGCTAGGAGGACATATTTTTGTTGATGACTAAGCTTTGGCACTCTTATTTCAACCCTTCTTCTGAAACGTTTAACAAGATCCCGATTTGGATTCGGCTTCCTAATCTCTCCTTTCATTTATGGTTTGATCCTCTTTTAGAGGAAGTGGGTGATGCCCTTGGAGATTTTTTGATGGTGGATGATGAATCATCTGATATTTTTCACTCCACCTTTTCTTGCATTCTGGTTGAAATGGATGTTTCAAAAGGGTTGCCTGCTAAGATACTACTCAAATCTTTTAAGGGTTATTGGGTTCAATTTTTGGACTATGAAGGGATTCCCTTCTGGTGTAGAAGATGCTTTAAAACAGTTCATGTGGTTGCACAATGTGGATTTGAGAAAAATGCAATGACGGCTACATGGTGGAAAGGTGCTTCTCAACAACATTATACGGTTGAGAGAAATTTGAGCAACATAGGAGTTTTTCTCAAGTGGTTGTGATGGACTCACAGGGTCTTGGGGCATCCTCTCTAAATGTCACAAATGGTGGGGTTGCTGAAGCTGTGCAAGATTATCACGTTGAAACCCCTAAAGAGAGGGAGAATGGGCCTCGAGCTACAATTTATGGTGATAGTGTTTCGGCTATCAAATATGGTGGCTTTTCTAATAATACCATGCCTGTAGGGAGGAAAACTGATGTTATCTTTGAGACAATGGAGACTCTTTCTGTAGGCATTCACTCTCAGGATAATGGTGGTCTTTCACTAGCTTGGGATGGTAAGGTAGCGAAAGTGGAAGAGTGCTGAATTTTGTTAAGGGTAAGAAAGCTAAGTTCTCTAAGACCTCTTTTGACATGACTCTCTAATCCCACAAGAGTAGCTCTAAATGTAAATCTTGATGGTTCTTGGTTGGGGGTTGGCTTTAGGCTGGTTGTTGGTTGTTCTTTTTGCAGCTTTTATTTTTGTTTGTGGGAGCCTATTTTTAAAACCCATGTATATGGATATGGGAGCCAAAATTAACCATGGTTGTCTGGTGCTTTCATGTTCCTTTTGTTAGGACAACTTTCTGGTTGAGGGTTCTAGATCTATTCAAAATCTTATTGTAAAGGGTTTCAGGTCCCTTCAAAATCTATTTTGCCTTAATAAAACACATTGGGTTTTATAAAATACTAATAAAACACATTGGGTTTTATAGAATACATATGGCATTTCTATATGACATGGTTATAATGTGCTTGAACATTTCATTTACCATTAATTTTTTGTGTAGGTCAATTTAGATACTGTAGACACTCAAAATTGTCATGTCTAATTAAATAAATATTTTATTTATTTAATTATCTAAGCCTAATTCTTCTATTAATTAAATAAATTTTTATTTATTTAATTAATTCATTTATCCTCTTCTAGCCTTATTTCTCATTTAAATAAATACATTTATTTATTTAAATTATCCCTTTCCTAAATTAAATAAATATTTTATTTATTTAATTGTCCTACTTCTTCTATTAATTAAATAAATCTTTCTTTATTTAATTAATTCATTATCTTTTTCTACACATGACACATGTCATTCATCTCTTAATTCATACACTACCTACCTCTTTCATTATTTTGGTATTTCTTTTACCTACCCTCTAATCCTAGCCGACCTCTCTTTTTACACCTCTCAATCTTAACCCTCCATTTCTTATTGTGTCTTCTATTTAAGGAGATGCTTTCTTCATTGTCAAACCCTAATCACTCAGACTAATCAACAATTTTGGAGTACTTGGCTACACTACGATCCTACTTACAACCACATTCCGTTCTTTATCTTTTTTTACACATGACACATGTCATTTATCTCTTAATTCATACACTACCTACCTCTTTCATTATTTTGGTATTTCTTTTACCTACCCTCTAATCCTAGCCGACCTCTCTTTTTACACCTCTCAATCTTAACCCTCCATTTCTTATTGTGTCTTCTATTTAAGGAGATGCTTTCTTCATTGTCAAACCCTAATCACTCACCCTAATCAACAATTTTGGAGGACTTGGCTACACTACGATCCTTCTTGCAACCACATTCCATTCTTTGTTGAGCTCTTGTGCATATAAAAATCTGAGAGCAAATATATCAAGCAAGATCAATGGAAATAGGAAGAATGGAGATCAAAACCCTATTGGACATGTGATGGTATAATCTTTGTGATTTTGAGTTATTTGCATTGTCTTAGGTAATCTTCATATGTTATGGTGGATCTTTGTTGTTGTTAGGCTAGGGTTTGGTGGTTGAATTCATTTAGCCTTTCAATTTTGTTATTATTGTTATCCATTTTCACCATACACATTTTGGCACGCCCGGTGGGACATGGATTCTTCTTAGATCTATGTTTTTTTGCAGATTTTTCTAACCCTATATTGCTGTTTTGTAAAACAATTTGGAGAATAACCTTGTGCAGTTAGGGTTTTGGACACAAAATCAAGATCTTGGAGAGATTCGATCATATCTCACAAACGGCTAGGAAATTTTGCACAAATTTTTTTTTTCAGGTTGAAGAAAGTATCAGGAGCTCTCAATCCAAAATTTAGAATTTTTGGAGCACATTTTCATTTTCTATGAATTTTTTATGATTTTTCATAGAAAATTAATTTTGAGAGTAAATGAGAGAATTTTTTGAATTTTCTTGCATTTTTGGAAATCTTTCATAATTATACACAGGATCTGTTCTTTGTGATTTTAATTTTGATGCAAAATATTTCCATAAAAGTCAGATCTTTAAAAATTAGGGTTTTTCTTTATTTTGATCAGATCTCACAAACAGCTTCAAATTTTGACATAAGATTTTTTTTGCAACTCAAGAAAAGTATCAGAAAGATTCAGTAAAAATTTCAGATTTTTTGGATCGATTTTGCATTTTATATGAATTTTTTATGATTTTTCATAAAAAATTAATTTTGAGAGAAAATTAGAGAATTTTTCGGATTTTCTTACATTTTTGGAAATCTCTCAGAATTATACACAGGATTTGTTCTTTTTTATTTTAAATTTGATGCAAAATCATTCTTCAAAAATCAGATCTTTGAAAATTAGGGTTTTGCATTATTTTACTCATATCTCACAAACTGCTTGGATTTGTTGCAGGAAATTTTTTGTGCAGGTTTGGAAGACCATCAATACTCTTCATTAAAAATTTGAGATTTTTTGGATCGACTTTTTATTTTATATGAATTTTTTATTATTTTTCATAAAAAAATAATTTTTGGAGCAAATTAGCAAATTTTTTGGATTTTCTTACATTTATGGAAATCTCTTAAAATTTTACAGGTGGTCTTTTTTTATGATGAATCAGGTCCTTGAATTGGTCAACAAAACGCATTGTTGAAGGCCCCTATTTCACAAAGTCTTTTGGATCTAAAATTTACCTAACTTGTGTGCTTGCAGGAAGGGGTGATCATTTGAAACAATCCAAACTACTAATAAATCTTTGTTGCAGGTCCTTGGCAAGGGTTTTTGGATTTTTATTCTGTGCCTTGTTTTCATAGACTAGCAAACACTTTAATTGGTGCACTAAAATTGAATCATTGTCTTTTGTGTCTTGAGCAATAGGCTCTTTTTGTTTAATCTTTAGAGGGCTTGTCTTCCCGTGTGGTCATTAGGACTACTAGTGAGAAGAGAACGACCCAAGTGGTAGCGAGGAAAACCCACCTCATCCAAACCACTATAATCAAATGTATTTATGGTGAAAACTATGAATAACGTGTGCTGATTAGTTCATACCGACACTATGTCTCCTCATAAACCCATTTGATCAAATTTATTTGATCATTTGTAGGGTGTAACCCCTATCGGCTGGGAGCCTTCTGTATTTACAGAGTTGAAAGTGCCGCATGTATGGCCACACGAGCGGATGCCCTTACTAGCACCTTTTTGTTTTAGAAGCCAAAATCCTTCTAGTTGTTGGGCCAGGAGGTCGGACCTCTGGTAGCGGCCCACACACATACGGTTCTTAGTAGAGATACAAAGTTCGCCATGGGGAGTTTTCATGGGGACTGATGCTTGGCTGACCCGAGAAGTGAGTGCCGAGGGTGGAGCCAGTGAGGTCAAGCATCTAAGTATCCGCTCTGAATAGCGTAGCCTCGGGGGTAAAACCCCATGTGGGATCAACAACTATTGTCTTGGCCAGCCATAAGAATTGTGCTTGACTTATGTTAAACATTCAAACAATCAAGACCAAACAGCAAAACATTGTGTCTTTTGTGTCTTCAAGTGTATGCAAAACAATTTTACATCAAACAACACACTTTTCTTGGAGTCATTGTCAGTCTAAACACTTGCAAACATTGAGTCCTCATCAAAATTGTGTCCTCTTGTCACGAAAAATAGTCAAACATTCAGATTTGGTCACAACCAAAAACTTCACAAATTGGAAAAATTTCACAGTCCAGCAAACAAAAGAAATCAGTTTCGGAATACTTGAGCTTCCTAGGTTGTTTCTTCAGGTTTCATCTAGCATTCAACCTGTCCTTGGGTCTCACATAGTCCATCATTGCTTCACATCTCATTTTACATTCACAATTGTCTAAACTTGAGTCAAAAGGTCACTTGCTTGTCCTCATCATACTTTGTCAACACACTACATACAACTACACATTGCTAAGTGGTCCCTCATCAAGGTTTTTTACCTTTGGGTCTCATTTGGTCTTACTTAGGGTCAAGGTTAGCTTACCTCATCAAGAGAAATGATCGTCTCTTTGGAAGTCACACCTACTCTACTACTTACATACTTGGTCTTACACTTTGGACATTGCAAGTACACCTCAGATTCATTTACACTCCATACAACTCTTGGTCTTCCATACTTTTTCCATTTTTCATCTAGTCTCTCACATCTTGGTCAAATACCTAGTTCATGGTTGAAACGCGCCTTCAAAAATCTAGGAGAATAGCTAAAGAAGCTCAAGAATCTGCAAACATGAGTTCTTATGAGTATGACAATGATTTATTCTTCAATCCTGAGCACACTACATTACCAGACATGGATGTTTATAGAAACAATCCAAATGTGAAAAGCGCAAACACTATAAACAACAATACTACACACAATGACAATGTGGACAACTCTTCAATACTATCAGCAGACATAGAAGAATCCATAATGAATCCTCATTTCAATAGATTGGTTGAAGAGATAATGAGGAGAGATCGACAGTACTTTTTACACATGATGGCACAAAGTGGAGTTAAAATACCTCATGACTTTGACATGTCTCAACTTATGGAAAGTCGACCCTCACAACAAACTCAATCCAACATGGATCAAAGGAGACCAAATAGTGGAGGAAATAGAGGACCGAATATGATGCCTGAGTCACCATCAGTTTTGCTTCAAAAACCAAAGATCCCACATACACAAGCTCAAACATATGATACTTACCTTCGAAGACCATCATGGAAGCCTTATGCAGACAGATATGCTCAATCACATGCTCAAGGTATGGATCAATCAAAACAAGTAGATACTCAAAGGCATCCCCAAAATTTTGACACAAGGAGACCTCATGTCAAAATTGGGGGCAACACAATGGAAAATGAAATGCCTATTGAATATGGTATATATGCACAAAATAGATATGGGGTCCCTCAACATGAAGTTATGCCAAGTGCTCCATATATGCCACATCAATATAGACCTCCATATGGACATGTCTACGATCAGTATCATCCATACATGCAACAAGCTCCTCCTCAAATGGGTGTTTCAAACATGGGGTGTGCTACAAGAAATCAATCTCCTCCCAAAAATAATTTGGAGCAACAAATAAGAGATTTACAAAAGAAAATGGAGGACATGAGTACATCAAAACCAACATACACTATGAGAGATATATGTCCTTATCCCTTTGATAAGAGCATTCCAATGCCTCCATTTCCTGCACACTTTGTGACGCCAAAATTTGACAAGTATAGAGGGAAAGGAGACCCCAAGGCACACATAAGACAATTCTTCACAGCTTGCATTGAGGTAGCGGCAGAAGAAACATACTTGATGAGGTTGTTCCCACAGAGCTTAGGCGATCAAGCTATGGAATGGTTTTCTCAATTACCTCCTGGTATTAAGTCATGGGGCGACTTAGCAGAGGCATTCATTCAGCATTTCTCTTACAATATAGAAACAGATGTCTCAGTTACTACCTTGTGCAATACGAAACAAAAGGAAGGAGAATCTTTCGCAACATTTTTACAAAGATAGAGAAATTTAGCTAGCAGATGCTCTTGCGAAATCCCACAGAAACAAATGGTAGAAATGTTCACTCAAAACGTTAATAAGGCTATTGGCTATGATCTTAGGAAAGCTTGTTTGTCTACATTCAAGGATGTTATTGAAAAGGGCCTAGCAATAGAAAGAGTCTTAATCGAACAAGGAGTCATTAAGATATTCAAAGAAAACAAAGAGGACTTTAAAGGAAAGGACAAACCAAAATTTTGGAACAAGAACAAGAACACAGTTAATGATGGTATTGTTGATGCCAACACAGTGAGACCCAAGTTTGTCTTTTCTGGATCAAGTTCTACCAACAATCAGGTGAACACTCAACCAACTTCTAGACCACGAAGGAAGTACACTCCATTGGGAGAACCACTTGAATCAGTATTCAAAAAGCTTGTGGCAAACAAAGTGATCACAGTTCCAGATTTTCCTCCATATGAACCAAAGGTCAAACCAAATTGGTGGAATGATGATGAGTATTGGGAATTTCATAAGAGCAAGGGTCACAAGACAAGTAATTGCCATCGATTGAAAAACATTGTGCAAGATCTCATTGATAGAGGTGATATTGAGATTGAGGGACATTCATCTAATCAAGAACATGAGGTGTTTAAGGAACCATTCCCAAAACATGACAAAGGAAAAGCCAAAGTCACAGATGATCAAGCCAATTACACTAGAGCACCTTATAATTATGATTCTACTATCAATCACATCTCGATGGACAATCATATCTCTACTATTACTATCAAGAACAAAAATCCTAAGAATCCTTCTCAGAGACCCAAGATTGTCCTAAAAGGTGTGGGATCTTCTTCTGAGCATACCTCTAAATGTCATGTTACAACTCGTCGAGGTAAAATCACATTGCCAGGTGCCTCCACTAAGAATACCAATCCTTCATCAACCAAGCTTGAGTACGACCTTGTAGAACAGTTAGGGAAGACACCCGCGCTCATCTCTATTCTTGAGCTCTTATGCATATCCCCCGCTCATAAAGCTATCCTTGACAAAATCTTGAGAGACACTACCGTTCCTACTAATCTGAACGTGGACCAGTTTCAAGCCATGGTGGGATACCTTTCCATTCCACATTCCCTTACGTTCACAGAAGCCGATGACGCCTCCATAAGTCAGCCACATAATGCACCACTACACATTGAAGCCTTTATATACAAACATAGAATCAAACGAGTCCTGATAGATGGAGGAGCAGGTCTAAACATTTGTACATTGAGCACAATTAAACAATTGGGATATTCTGACAAAGCTGTGAATTCTACAAACAAAATCACCATTAAGGCATATGATGACGAAGAGCGTTCATCTAAGGGCACAGTCACCTTACCTCTCAGAGTTGGGCCAGTTGCAAAGGATGTGGTTTGTCAAGTCCTTGATCTTGATCTCACATACAACATATTACTAGGATGTCCTTGGATTCATGAAATGAGAGCAATACCATCTACATATCATCGATGTATCAAGTTCCCACACAATGGAGCTGAAGTGACTGTCAAAGCGGATCCAAATCCATTCATATATTGCAACAATCTACAACCTAGATCAGAAATAACAATCCCAGTCAATTGCGAAGCTATTCCTTCATCGGCATATGTGGATCCTGAATCCTTAAAAGCTTCTACATCAAAACAGGCAGAGCTAAAAGAAGACAAGTTCAAGATTAAAGACATGGGATGTGGTGAGTATATCTTTCATGTTGATCAACTCCCACAGTCTCCTAAGCCATTCAGTCAACAGGAGCAACCTACAAACAATTTGCAATGCCAAGGAATTGGGTGTGAACCACCTAGTGTTGTGGCTACTAAGTTTGAATGCAAATATCCTCTAGTGGTGCAAGCAACTCTTGATATCAATAGTCCTAAGAGTGGTTCCAACAAAGAATCTATTGAGCATATCACCAACCCTCTTGATAACTCACATAGCCTTACTATTTCATCCACTCATTCCATTTCCACTCCACTCCCAGACTTGGATGAACAAGAATTACAAAAGCCCTTACTCATTGGGGATCAAGAATCAAGCTATGAACAGAAAAATCTAAAAGTCAAAAATAAAGAGAAGTCCTTTAGTCCAAATCAAAATCAAAAACTATTGGACTCTGCAAAAATCAAAGTCAAGGATAAAAATTCCTATGAAGCAAAAAGAGCAAGAGATGATCTCCCCTAATATCAAAATAACTAGGGGCAAAAGTTCTAAAATTTCAAGTCAAAAAGCATACTTGTTGATCCTAAGTCTCCATCATGCTATCCTACTTTCACTTCTTTTCACAATCATAATCCTTCATCACTCATCCACTTGTTCCGCACATCCTTTCCCTTCTGGCGATACATCATAGACCTTTAATGGAGCTTCCTCGAAGGACTTTGTTATCAGGGATGCCCAAACTTCTTCAGGTGACACGCATAGGGGCCTGTGTAGTCCACACACTAGTAATTCTATCGTAGTTCCTTCATCGAGGAAGACAGTCACTCGAGCAACATATCATTCAGTCAAAGAACAATGTAGTTACAATCACAAAGTCAAGCCTCGCACATTTCAGGTAGGTGACTTGGTTCTCAGAGAAAACCCCAAAAATCAGCAAAACAGAGAGAAAAAGGGCAAGTTCGAACCAAACTGGCTTGGTCCTTACATCATCACAGCGGTATATGGATCTGGGGCATATCAGCTCTCAACTACAGAAGGTGAACCCTTGGAGGATCCTATCAACAGCATGCACCTTCGCAGGTTCTACACATAAGCTCTTCGGAACATCCTAATTCAAAAATACAAAAAAAATTATAAAACAAAAAAATCGTTACTTGGTGAAAACCTGGCAAACAGGCGCCTTGTGACACAAAAAAAATTGAAAAAAAAAAAAAAAAAGTAAAGAGAAATAATTTCGTCCAACAGTGAAAACCACTTCGGTGGCGCCCTAGGCAAGTACCATGGTGAAAACTGGGTCACCAGCGCCATGCGTAGAGACTTTGCTCCTCTCTCCTTCAGGATTCTCTTTCATCTTTCACTTTGCACACACTCACAACCTATTCGTTCACAATAAACTTACCCATTCCCATCATGGCTTGTTATTGATCTACCTAAGATTGGTTAGCCATCCATAACCCTCCCTTTTCACTCCCTTTCCATCCATAATAAATCAGATCCTATATGTGGCTAAGGCAAATCCTATGTCTAGTGATGGGTGTGGAACTGAGAACATCACATGTTTCGAGGAGTACAGTTTCTTCTAGCTTTCTTCAAGTCTATTCGCGCACAATCCGCAATAAAGCAACATTTGCATCGAAGATCCGCAATAAAGGTTCGTCTTCTCCGCAATAAAGTATCAGTTTCATGGATTCAGTCAGTTTCAGATGAGACACAGTGGCAACAGTGGGCTTCAACAAAATCAAATCTTTCAACAGACTCAGACAACATATGGTTCAGTGTTAATCTATCCTTTTTGTGAAAGTGAACATTGTGACCACAATCAAACATGACTTATACAAGTGACAAGAGACACTAAACTTGAGGACTACAGCGGATGTTGGTGTCGAGTCTTGGTTTTCTTTTGATTTTATCTTTTTGGTGACATGTCTTTTAGCTTTTCCAGGATGTCTCTAACTAGAGATTCTATCTCCAGGATGTCTTTGACTAGAAAGGCGAGGATGGGGTATCGTCACCTATTTTGTTTGCTATCTGTGGATTGTCTTTTAGTAATGCTATGGCTTGTCCAAGGATATGAGGACACTGTGAGTCTAGTATGAACTGGGGCATTCCTTGTTTGTGACTGTCTTATCTCCATGCAAACAGGTACAATGACTTTCTGGGCCGAACAAATGCCTCGATTGTCATAACCTATTCTGCCATAATAAAGCTTAATGATGATAACGCACAAGAAGCTCTTTCACGTTCATATCTTCTGTCTTCCATCCCCCTTTCTTGATTGACTTCCATTGTCCTTCTCGAGTCCGTGTAGCCCGCTATCACATGACTGAGTATAATGACACACCAAAAACATTTGCATTTCATATAGTTACACCTACATCACCACATATAAGCATTTCATACATACATATAAATATCACAATTGCATCACATCCTGCATACAACACATGTTAGCACATCTCACATTTTCATTATGTAAATAATCATTTGCATTATCATATTCATTTGCATTACATACATTCACATTTGCATCATGCATCACATATACAACATAAAAGAACAAAAATATATTGCATTGCATCATATAAGCATCCATATCATAAAACATGTATCACATAAGAACATTCCATCACATAAGGTACACATGCATATAGCTGTCGCAAAAATGGATCATCTCTCATATATAATCAAAAGTGTCATGATACAATGATGTCAAAAGAATCATATGGCTACAAAATCACCCGCAGGTGTCTACAATACAAAAATGGTACAATACTGATACATAGGGAGCCCTCTAAGGCTATGATGAACTCCCTCCCTCGGAGCCGCCTGGCCTCGACGGAGTTTGAGCCCTAGAAGGACCCACCTCAAGATCAACTCTCCTGGCCCTTGTGTCCCTTGCAGCCACCCCTCGTGTCGTCCTATCCAGACAGAGGAACCCACTGATAACTCCTGTCAACACTATTGGTAGTGCTAATCCTGTCCATGTCATGGTATCCCATGCCACATGTCCCACCCTCATCCCTAGTCCTGGATCCTAGAACACTCGTCTCAGTGCATCCCTATCTCCGTCTCGATCATAGGGTACTAACTCCCCATCGATCGGTATCCGTAGAATCCTATATACATCCTCCAAGGTGACTGTCATCTCACCCATCGACAAATGCAAACTACAAGTCTCTGAGTGCCATCTCTTAGCCAGTGCAGTCAACAATCCCATGTTCACCCGAAACTCAGGCACATACAGAATGTATCTCAATCCCATAACCTCAATCGTAGCTCAATCCTCGGCTGTCGACTTAGGTCGCAACCTCTGAGTCGATGGGAATCTCTCCTGTGACTCCAGCATCGGCAAGTACTCTGCAGTCAAGCAAATCAAATCATGTCAGTCATAGTGGCATTCACTGTTTATCACAAAATGCTACTCACTATCTAAATGCACATAGCTATTTATCCTAGTGACACTCACTGTTCATCACAAAGTGTTGCTATCTATCCTAGTAGTACTCCCTGTTCATCACAAAGTACTACGTGTGTGACACTCACTGTTCATCACAAAGTGTTACTCACATTTGCACTCCCTGTTCATCACAAAGTGCTGCTCATATTTTAGTACTCCCTGTTCATCACAAAGTACTCTATCTTGGTACTCACTGTTCATCACAAAGTGCCTTGATCTATCTTAGTCTTCCCTAGAGGACCTGCTTGAGTGTATCCTCTCAGCAGCTTATCCAATCGACAGCGTATGTTCATCACAGAACTGCCGATTTGACCTGGAAGACACAAATTCGCATTTTTGGACACAAACACATTTTCTTGACATAAATGCGCATTTATTACATTACCTAGTATGAATTAATGACAATAATAAATGCATCAAAGTACGAGGAGGTTTTGTGGTACTCACTGGCTCTCCTGCCTCCGTTGGCCTCTAGAATCGGCGAACACAGTCGAATCTGTGAACAAAAGCCATCGCTGCTGACTGTTGCTGCTTTATTTTCGCTTTGCACTATGCTCTTGTGACGGTGTAGATGACAATGAGGATGTATTTTCCCCCGTGGTCTATCTTATAGACTGCCCTAGCTCTCATTTCCCGAGTCAGTCTTCCTTATCCCGTGACTTTGTCACTTTATCCGATCAGTCCATTCTATCCCGTCTTTCTTATCGAGAGATTGTCTGCAATCTTTTCAGACATTTTCATCCAATCTCTCGAGGGGGCATATAATTCCCATCTTGGGGCAACTCTGTATCAGTTCATCTTATCTTCTTTGAAACAACGCGACAAGCCGCATTGTCTCAAAGAGGGGCAAAATGTAGACACTCAAAATTGTCATGTCTAATTAAATAAATATTTTATTTATTTATTTATCTAAGCCTAATTCTTCTATTAATTAAATAAATTTTTATTTATTTAATTAATTCATTTATCCTCTTCTAGCCTTATTTCTCATTTAAATAAATACATTTATTTATTTAAATTATCCCTTTTCTAAATTAAATAAATATTTTATTTATTTAATTGTCCTACTTCTTCTATTAATTAAATAAATCTTTATTTATTTAATTAATTCATTATCTTTTTCTACACATGACACATGTCATTCATCTCTTAATTCATACACTACCTACCTCTTTCATTATTTTGGTATTTCTTTTACCTACCCTCTAATCCTAGCCGACCTCTCTTTTTACACCTCTCAATCTTAACCCTCCATTTCTTATTGTGTCTTCTATTTAAGGAGATGCTTTCTTCATTGTCAAACCCTAATCACTCAGACTAATCAACAATTTTGGAGTACTTGGCTACACTACGATCCTACTTACAACCACATTCCGTTCTTTATCTTTTTCTACACATGACACATGTCATTCATCTCTTAATTCATACACTACCTACCTCTTTCATTATTTTGGTATTTCTTTTACCTACCCTCTAATCCTAGCCGACCTCTCTTTTTACACCTCTCAATCTTAACCCTCCATTTCTTATTGTGTCTTCTATTTAAGGAGATGCTTTCTTCATTGTCAAACCCTAATCACTCACCCTAATCAACAATTTTGGAGGACTTGGCTACACTACAATCCTACTTGCAACCACATTCCGTTCTTTGTTGAGCTCTTGTGCATATAAAAATCTGAGAGCAAATATATCAAGCAAGATCAATGGAGATAGGAAGAATGGAGATCAAAACCCTATTGGACATGTGATGGTATAATCTTTGTGATTTTGAGTTATTTGCATTGTCTTAGGTAATCTTCATATGTTATGGTGGATCTTTGTTGTTGTTAGGCTAGGGTTTGGTGGTTGAATTCATTTAGCCTTTCAATTTTGTTATTATTGTTATCCATTTTCACCATACACAGATACAAGTGTTCTCGATACATGTTTTATAGTCACATCTTATGTGTGTTTGAGTATTTATATTGATGTATGCATTACTTTGGAATTTCTTATTATTATACGTGTGTCCTTGATTGATTAAAAATTCATTCATAGATATTGCCAAAATCTTTGTTTTCAATAGCATAGCTCTTATTGTTGAAATAGGGTAAATGGATCCAATGGAAGCATAAACATAAAGTGAACAAATCCAATTAAACAATTAGATTAACATGATTAACGATCAAATCTTAAATTTAATAGGGAGAAACACATATAATAGTAAGGTGAAATCAACAATAAAACATAACACCAAATATATGTGGAGAAATCCTTTTAAGGAAAAGTTCGTCACTAAGGAGACACCAGGTATGTATTAACGTCAACAAAGTAGGCATATCAAAACCATCCACTCTAAATTTTTAAATTTGATAACATTATGGAAACATGATAGTAATTCACATGTATAACACTATGAAATCAACATCTAATGCTTCTAATACATACACCAAAGGAAATTAGAAACTACCAAGTGGTTTCATGGAATAGTTACCACCAAATGGCCTATTAGTAGAAAATGTATGCCCCATTATGTAATAAATATGACACTCAATGTAGGTATCATGAATAGACAATATCTTTGATTCATAACTCCCACAATGCACCATTCCTTAGACTACCAATCTATTATGAGGCCAAAAGAACTTGAGATCTCCACCCCTTATAACAAGATTCTTCACTCCCAAAAAGTAACTCCCTAGAAATCCATGAGAGAGAAAGACTTTTATTCAAGAGATGACTATGTAACTCCCAATGTTAACATTTTTTATAACCCCCTCAATTAATGCCATTACAAAAATATCAAGTGAAGTAATAATTAAATAATTCCCACCAAATCCTCATGGGTATCCATGTATCCCACTCCAAAATTTTGGAGACAACAAATAACACCTAGGATTGTAAGTGAATATCACACTCAATCCTAATATTCTCCTATTTGACATTTACATTGCAATGATCTATTAGGAAACATAAAATGAATTAGGTGCAAGAAGAGACATGGGCCATAATATCCCTACACTAATAAAACTTATCCATGTTCACTAGTATCATAAGATAATGTAGAACATTATGCAAAGTATCAACCTTCTGTATCACGATCTTAACACCCTCAAGCATCTCATAAACAAAGTGATGATAAACAATTATATGCTTAGTATGTGCATGGTACATGAGATTCTTCACCAAATAGAGAGTGCTCTAACTATCACAGTTGATCCTTACTTTGTGACTAAAATCAATACTTGAACACAACCTTTATAACCAAGCAATCTCCTTAGAGGTATACGTAGATATTATGTACCTCTATCATAGATTTCAAATAATTATAGGTTATTTCTTACCCATTCAACTAATAAGACTTCCAAACAAAGAACCACACGTAGGATTCTTCTTGTCCAAATCACCACCCCATTTTGAATCAACAATATGTATGTCAAACATCTTGCCCACATAAACGTTTCAATAAAAATATAAACAATAATCACAAATTCATTGCAAATATTTGAACACCCTCTTCACATAATTCTAATTATTTTTACCAAGGCTAGACATAAACTTACTAAGAACTCCCACTACTTGGACAATAATTTGGTCTAACAAATACTTACGTACATAGGCTATTTATGGAACTAGTAGAATAAATAATAAACATATGCTTGAAATTGGTATCTAAATGAGGGCATTAATCCAAATATAGTGTGTTACCATTAAGCAAAGGAATACACCTTGGGTTACAATCTTTCTTAGAAATGAATACCAAATAATATCCACGTACTTAATTTAACTAAGAAAAAAAAATATGAACCCAACATTCGGTGACTTGTATCCCCAAGATTTATTAAGTAGCCTTCAAATCATTTAAATTGAATGTACCAAAAAGGTGACTTTTGAGTTCCTTAATCATAGCCCTGTAGGTTTGAAAGAACGCGTTATCAACATAGAAGACAATGATTAGCAATTGATCATCAATCAAACTTAAGTAAACACCATGATCAATCTCACTCCTTACAAACCAAAGCTTCAATACCAAAATATTGATTTTTTTTTTTATCGGTAAATGGTTATATATATTATATTATTAATAATCTAGAAATATTACAAAATTGAGTTGTGTTATAACCCCAGAAGATCATCCAAGTAAACACAAAAAAAACAAAAAACAAAAAAAACCATATCAAAGAGTTTTCAAGTGACCATCTAGAATGTACATATGCATATTTGACAGAGATATAAACTAGCCCATATAGTCATAATTTTCAAACTAAAAACCCAAAAAGTTACATATTCCACCAATTATTTTGTGATCACAATAGCCTTGCCTTTATCCCGAGAGGTCTCCCCTTGTGCTGCTTCAGTTGGTGGTTGTTCCTCTTCCAATCGTGGCTCCAGAGGAAAGCCAATCCAAAGGGTGTGGTCGGTCTTCTTCTCGGCTCCCTGTGGTCTTCCACGTTTGTGCTTGGATGAAGATGCACCCAAAGCCGCAGGGGTTCTTTCATCGTATTGACCCCATTTCTCGAGTTCCCAATGAAGGATATGACAAAATTTAGAAGTAAGCTTGCCGGTCAGGTAGTCGTTGGTCATTAACACCACCGTCCTATCTCAACGTTCAATGCCATTAATGGCATATGCGAATGTTTTTATCTCCCCATTCAAATTGCAAGTGTCGTTACAAGGGAACCAAATTGAATTCAAAACTCCTCTAAAACTTGGCTATTAGATTCAAATCTCAGAAGTTGAATTTTGCCTTTCTGGATATTAAAAGCATGGTTGGCACATGCATCGGCCTCCTAATTTCCTTCTCTCCTGATATGTGAAACCCTGAAGTTTTGAAAAGAATTCAGATTGTGTCTTGTGGACTGGATGTCTCTGTTAATTTTCCAATTTTTAGCTTTGTCCTTTAGTATAGCATGAATGATAATTTGTGAATCACCTTCAAGGTGAAGGTTAGAGATCCGTAATGTTCTCGCTAATTGGACGACAAGCAGATTTGCTTTAGCTTATGTCATATTGCTCGAACCCTTTCCTAAGTTTTGAGAACACTTTGCCAATATACTTTCATTGGCATCTTGAGCAGCACCATCAAAGTTTATCTTAATCCAACCCTGGTTCAGAGGTTTCCACGATACAACACTACCTGGGTCTTGGATAGGATTAACCCTAAGAAGCCCATTAACACGCCAAAGTATTGAATTTTTGGTACAATATCCAAGGTAATAGTTTCAAACAACATAAAGGACACTTTAACTTGTAAAATAGAGTTTTTTTTTATTTCATGATAAAAGTATAAGGCCATTTCATAAAAATCTCTTCTTCAAGATTCTCATGCAAAAATATTTTTAGCATTATTTTTCCTCTACTTCTAAATTATAAGAAACAACACAAAAGAAGGAACCTAATGGAACTAAAATTTATTATTAGGATACATTATTTTTGGAAATTAACTTATTTCTAGGAGCACCCTTTTGCTTCTAGTCTTGCCTTGTACCATTGCAACTTACCATTCTCTTTGAACATTTTATTAAACACCCACTTGCATCTAATGAACTTTCTTGGCCTGGATAGGCTCACTAGATCCCAAGTGTCACCAAGATGTCTAATGTCATCATCTCTTCTTGCATAGATTCTTACTAAGACTCAAACTCCTCTAGAGAAAGTGTTTCTTTCATAGATTGATGTTTGGCATTAGTACAAGATAAAACACATACATAATAAAAATTTGGTGAGATCTATATGTCAACTATATTTTCTTGCCTTGTGTTTCTCCTCAAGTGTGGAGTAAGAAATTATATTGGTTATTCAACATGATCCACCTATTTATAAATATCACCTAATCTTCTTCGGTTCCTATTTATAAATCTCACATATATCTTCTTTTGTACCTATTTAAAACCCCAATTAAATCTTCTTCTACCTCTCCATTTTCAAACCCATCATGTTATTCTTCCATATATGCATCTTCATGTTTCTTATTATTTGTCACAAAATGTACCATCTTATTTTTCTTTTCCTTTGGATATTCAAGATAAAAAATAGATCTCAAATGTATAACATCAATGTCCTTATAAAAAACTTTTTTCAAGGTTGGAGGATTCCAAAGTTTATAATCCTTAACATTCTCACCATAGTTAGTAAAAATACATCTCAATGTTTTAAAATCCAATTTAGATCATTTTTTCTCAAAACACATGGTCATAAGGCTCATAGCTAGAAAATATTAGATGTTGATAAACTTATAAGGCGCTGAGAGGGGGGGTGTGAATCAGTGCAAGCAAAAACAATATGAGTCAGATCACCAACTTAAACACTTTAAAAATTATCAAGCATAAGAGGAATATCACCACATAGGCTTGTGCCCAATAAAACAAATTCCACATAAGACGAGATTATACGTGGAAACCCAAAAGGGAAAAACCTTGGTGGGAGTTAATACCCACAAGATTCACTATCTACAGAATAGAAATCTTGTCTAGTTACGATCTTACAAATATGCCATGTTAGGAGAAGACCCAATTAGGAGTCACCCAGTTAAGGGATTTAAATGATAAGCCATGTTAGGAGCTATGACCTGTTAGGATCAACCTCACAAGAGGATTTAACACTCTGATATAGAGCTACCTTGTTAGGGGATTTACAAGTTAAGGCTTGTTATGACCTACCTAGTTAGGGGATTTTACTACTGGAAATTGTTAGGGAAACAACAGTTCAAATAATCTTCATATAACACCTATGTGTTTGATAAGATCCGCTTCAAATCCTCAAAATATCAATAACACACCAATACAAAGCTTCACAAAACACCACACAATCAACTTCATCTAATTCACCTTCGATCTCACACACATACTCATTTATACACACACCGACTTGATATCTCATCACACTTTTTATAGACATCAATTTTAGTCAGCTACAACCTTGGAACAATTTCCTAGGTTCAATGAATCTAGACATTCGTGCAATATATGCTTTACTTATGTCGGCCACCGACATAACAAATTAAAACTTGTGTCGTTTTACCAATTTAAGTGACTATATCACTACCGGTTAAGTGTTCATCATAATGTTTGCTCTGTACATCAAATCTCGCTTGTCTAGTTGAATCTGCCAATGCGGTTATGAACATAGCTCCAAATGCTTGTCTCCATCATCGTTGTAAACCCACATCATCCAACTTTTCATGAATCGCCTGTACTAGTTGTTGGAATGCAACTCTGTCTCAATTTACCGATTGAGATCTTAATTACCGGTTCATTGGTAAACTGTCAGCCGTACCGGTTATACCTTACCGGTTGTCTTCCAAGACTTAGATGACCACAAAAACATTGTTGCCATTAATGACAACACAAGACTTAGTCATCAAACATGAATCTCAACCTCTTCATCACATTCCCCAATTAATCATTTACCGGTTGCAAATCACCAACAATCTTTACCGGTTCAGTCAAATGCCAACAGATGTGAAATAGAGGGTTTCTTACATGCCACACCTCATACAATATATTATCAACTAGTACTTATGAAGGAGACCTATTCACCAAGTAGTAAACAATATTTATAGCATTAGCCCCAAAATAATTCAACTATACATTAGTCAACATGTCTCTATCTCTATCAATTAGTTTCAAGTTCATTTGTTTTGTACCTTGTCTTTTGTGGCATATAAAGTGTTATTTTCTATTGTACAATGCCTACATGTCTATAAAAATCATCAAATTGTTTAGAACAACATTCTCATCCATTATTTTGCCTCAAGACCTTAATCTTTCTATACAATTTATTCTCAAATAGAACTTAAAATTCCATGCTCTTTGTTGGAAGGAATGTGAACACAGTTGAAAGAAAAATCCTACCATATCTTGTTGCAAGAAGTACACAAAGCACGAGATTCAAAAGCTAGCATCTAGGATAGGGATATGACAGATGAGTCACACTCTATATAAAAGTACATCAAAAGATGTAAATGACAAGTGAGGATGTAACTATGAAGAGATATATGGTATGAATATATAAAGATATTTTTGTTGAATAGTTAGCCTTCTATCCAGATCTAATCCTTGTTCCCCTTTGTATAATTGACTCTAGGGTATAAACTAAAACACTCATAAAATACTTGGGGCTCAAAACTTCGATCTGTGTTACCTAGATTTCTTGCTAACACCTTTAATCCATGGATTGTAATAGGATATGTGTGGTCAAATAATGAATTGTATAACCTTTAATAAGTTATATGATAAATTAGATACTTTTATTTAGGTAGCTAGTTTAGCTTGGGTGGCACCCATGGTATAAGTATAGTATATACAAGAGGTGTTGGTTAATTTATTATCAATATATATCAATTATATTCTTATATTGAAGACTTTTAGAGGTTGATCCTTTTGAAGTGGTTTATTATTATAAATATTTGCAAGTGCTACATATTATATTTCTAAGTATTTGTTATTTCTTTCTTTTCATGTGCAAGTTATTATTATTACTTTTAGATAAAAAGTGTTGAACACCTATAAATTTTATTAAAATTAACAAAGTTATAGAATCCCCATGAATTCAAGCTATCCATCCCCATGAATTCAAGCTGTCATACCTAGATTTTCATCCCCAAGTGCCAAAACTATTGTAGGCAGCATTGTTTTCCTTGAAAAGGATTTGAGTTTTTCAATTGTTAATTTTCAAAAGTTCTATTTTCCTCCGATGGTGCTTATATTCCATGTTTTATGTGATTTAGGTGATCCTAAATCATAGGCATGCACACCTTAATTGTTGGTAGCTAACTACATTGTTCATACCCCAATTTTAGATAAGACTTTAATGTTCTACATTTAAGTCTTTAGTTCATTCAAGCAAGAGGTACCTTGAATTGTGGGGGGCATAGCCCTATAATTCTATGGGGAGTGGATTAATGAACTGATTAATTAAGTGTACATGGGGAATGGTAGTACTTACAATAATTGGTTCAACAGTTAATTTATTATTCTCGGTACAAGGAAGCAAAGCCCTAAGCTAAGGATTGGGACTAAAGGTGGCAGGAGAAGAACTAGCATATCTATAGCAGTAGTCATCGATTACTACAACTTCAACCCCGCCACCCACCCTTATTCTCTATGCTAGAGGGTTTCTCACAAAAAACTAACCACAAAGCTTCTCGCCAAAGCGAGCTATACTAGAACCAACCAACATCGAGGATCCATACCCATAGTTTTCAGCACTAGATTGTCCAGTAGTAGATCCAGTAATAGTTGCTTTCAATGAGGTCATTGCTAATGAAGCCTAACATGCAAAAAAGGGCTTAAATTTTTATATCACGACTTCCTCAATTAGGAGTAACTATGGTTACTCTAAATTCAAACTCCAAAATACAAAATTTTCAAGCTAATTCAGATTTGCAAGACCAATAGGCATCCAAATCGCTTTTGGCATTAGAAAATGTGACCAAAAATCATAAAGAAAATAAAAATAAAAAATTACTATCCCAAATAAGGCCTTTCACACACAAATGAGGGGTTTTCAATATTTGTGAGTTTTGGTACTATCTGGTAGGCAAATATATTTAGGTTTAATGAAAGTAAACTCTACTTTGTATTGATCCACATATTATAACCTCTCTTTGTAAACATTGCATTATAAAATAATTTTTCAAGAGCATAACATAACCATTCTATTAGTTGGGGTTCTTCCCATAGTCTATTAGTTAAGTGGTGGTGTTGTTGTGGCCGCCAAGGTTCAAACCTCCACTGAGCCATTGTGATCGTAGGATTGTGCCTTTGTTAATCCAATGTGCTCGCAAGTTTGAACCCCGACTTTGTTAAATGAGGATGACATCCCCCATTTGTGACCTCATTAATAAATAGAACAACTCAATCAAGAAAATGATTTATGTTAAATTGCACAATACAACTTCTACAAATTCTTTTTTTTGTTTTGAATTCTAGTACTATATTGAAATTCGGCTATTTATTTTTTCGGCTGACACTTCTTTGAAAAAAATTATAATTACTAGAAGTCATGATGCTTATCATTGAAATTTAAAAGGATCGACCAGTAAGTTCCACTTTTTAGCTTCACTAAGAAAATTAGCATTGTCACTGATCTGTGCATGGTATGACACTTGAATTTTCAATCTTTTATAATTTAGAATGCAACATCATAAGTATTGTTGTTTTTAATTTCCTTTGACTACCTATGTAAGCCCTTTAGCATGTTTAAATTGTTTCTAAATAATAAAATTGAACAAATTACAGTTTAACTTAGGTTAGTTGTTTCAACTTGTAATGTCGATATTCATTAACTTAATAATAATTATATTTAAAAATAAATTTTATTTATTAATAAAATTACAATTCTATAAATTAACTTATAATTACAATTATATAATTTCATATTAAATAAAATATACTTAATAAAATATAATGAATTTGTTAAAATAAAAATTATGATTAGAATTATTTTTAAAACTATGACCACAAATACTCATCACTACGTGACACTCATTTCATTGAGATATATTATGATGTGTTTGATGCCTTCTCTTGGAGTTCACTTTCGTAATTAAATGATTAACAAGATGTGCATCTGTATCAGTAGTAATGACACTAAATATAAGCATACCAAGTTGAGCCCTCCTCGAGAGAACATACTAATGAGGGAATAGAAACTCAATCAAGATTTATTGCGTGAATGAGATCTCGTAGAAAGCAACTTATTATGAGAAGGAATACAAATTATTCTGAGTCTTGTGTTGGTCTAAAACCTCATAACTTATTAAGTATTTTTAAAATTTAATAACCATGACATTAATTTATGTTTAGTGTTATTTGTTAGATTATATTTACAATTGTGAATGAATTATTTAGTAATGTCTGGTGTAGAAGTAACTTGCCATGAGTTTAAGTTACAAGATAGTTCAAATTTTACCCAACTTATGTGAAATAAAAATTGTGTGAAGTTATATTTTTTTCTCAGTGATAACAATAAGGTTGTGACTTGACCTGAGCATTCATGGGGCAGGAAAGGCATCAGCGAATTTGCAGTTCTTTCAGAATGCACAGCTTGTGTTCAATTCCTTTATCTTTGAACGAGGTTTTGAGTGCTACATCCATTTTTTAATAGCAGTCCTCATTTTTATGGAAAAAAGTGTTTGGAAACGGAACAATAGGCATGGTAGTGGAGGAAGTTGTGCAATTCTTGTTACATGGTCAATCGTTAGAATAGTTGTGCTAAAATTCTGCATTGAGTGGGAAGGGGTAAAGGTAGGAAGAGAGAATGCCACAGACTCCTCCAGGTTCCAGTCCAGAGCAGTGGGTTAGACTTTGTCATAAGATGGAGGATTTTGTAGATGGGTAGTCAGAGTGTCTTTTTGCCTATTATTGTACCAACTTCCACTTGAGACACTTATTTCGATCATTTTCATTGTAGGCTCTTTTTAAGATACGAAAGATCTAATGGCTTATAACAATACCAAAAGAATGTTTCACCGATATAACTTGAAGAGAACAGTATTGGAAAAGTTTTCAACCTGCAGAACTTAGTAAATGGCGTCAACTCATGATGCTTTTGAGTCTGGACTGAATGGTTTCATCGCTCACTCGAAGGTTTTTGCCTGAAACCATAAGGTTTTCAGTATCTTCACTATAATTTTCATAAACAGTTGAAAATTTTCTTTTTTCTCTGATACAATCAAATTTCCTGTCCCGTCTTCCTATACCACTTCTTGATGTTTTCTCAAATTTCTTTAATTATTTTTACAGCTTCAACCACATATGCTCTTCCCTTTCATTCTGTGAAGCATGCATGCTGTGGCAGGCAATTAGAGTGTGACTTTTGTAAAGTTCTCAGCCCAAATTCCATTGGCAATTGCTTGAAATTTACTCAATGATATGAAACTGTCTTCTAAGTTCTAACCCTACCATGAAACTTAAAAATAAAATTAAAAATTAAGCACACGGGTGGCCATACAGATCATCATGCGATGACAGCATTAATGCACTTTAACTGAAAAACTCCAGCTCTACATTTTTTCATCAGTAGAACTTCAAAGTCCATGGCAAAGCATTTCAGGCAGTGAGGATCTAATCTGCAGAACACAGAAGAAGAATATCTTCTTTCATCCTTTCAAGGTTTAATTAATCTTCTTTCAATGTTGTCAAGTCCGTAATCAAATTCTCCTCAAGCAAGCTTTTAGATAAGTGCTTAAATATAAGAACTCGCAACAATTAAAATGCTAAATAAAGAACTCATGAACACAGAAAGCATGCGTTTGCAAGAAAAAGGGCAGGAAATAAGTAGTATTTAGTAGCAAACCAGGCACAATATATGTGTATGCTTAGTTTTTTCCACGAAATTATTCATCTAAATATCTTCTGGAAGCCTTTGGAATGTTTTTTTGTTAAAAAAGCAGCGGGTGCTGACCCTTCACATAGCCAAAAGGCTATTAATTAGCATACAACAGCCCATAGGCGGCAAACAAACTAAGTAGGGGTACAAACCCCGTACAAACTCCAAACAAACAAGGTCAGACAGACCAAACAAACTTGTCAAATCTGCAACAACCCAAAACCCAACTCAAGAGTGGGGAGAAACACCCAAAACTTGACAAAGAGGGGTTTTGGAAAGGGAGGCAGACTTCCCCTTCCGCCTGCGACAAACAACCGTCTAGGCAACACTGTCATTGGGAACATTCAAAGAAAAATCTGGCGGGGAGGACCCCGCAGAGTTACTGCCAAACTGTTGTTGCAGTGCAACAACAAATTGTTGCTGCAGAACAGCAATAAGAACAAAATCGCCAAGAGTAGAGCGGAGTTGCAAAGCAAGAGCAACACAAGGAGGAGCCATAGGGGCGGAAGAGGCCATAGCAGCAATAACAAGAGGGTCAGCAGAGGTTTCATCAGCAGTAAGGGGCACCTCTTCTCAAGAGGAGACATCATCCTCCTGAAAGGAGTCGACAGAATTAGATTCAGAAGCATTGACTATCAAGTGATCTTCAGTAGCATTCTTCCACCAAGTAGCAGCACCTTTGAAGCGGGAAAGAGAATAGTCTAAAGTTAAGTGACCCGTTGAGAAGAATTTGGCAACGAAAGGGGAGGCCCTCATAATCCAACAATTGAATCCATGGCCTATCCCCAACCATTAGAACCACATCACTAGGGAGGGGCAGAGATATGTTAATATCAATTAACAGGCAGGCAAAGGTAGAATGATCCATGGAAGTTGTCACATCATCAACCTTCAAGAAGCAGCCAATAGAGTTACCGATGGCCTCAAAGCAAGAAGGCTCCCAGAAATGGAGGGGAAGATTAGGAAGACGGACTCAAATCAAATGAATAGTAAGAGGTTCAGTAAGGGGGTTGAAGGAAGTTGTCCAGGGCTTAATAAAGAGAGAGTGATCTCCCCAAGCCCACAACTTACCTAGAACCAAATCGCAATCAAGAGTAGAAGTAAAGGAGACAATGAAAAAACCTTTAGCACAAGGAAAAAGCTCAATGCCATGAGCAACTAAAGGCTTCTAGGAGTCACTCACCCAGCGATGAAGGTCCGGAAGAAAAGGCCAGAACCCAGTAAATTTGCAAACCAAAGCGCAACATTGGTAAAAATCAACATTTTCCACAACCTCTTGGCCACAGACAAGGGAGGTCTTCGCATAAGGAAGAGGACGAATTCCCTTGTGAGGATGAGCAGCAGATCTGGGCACGTGAGCTTAGCTTCGCCCAGCAGTAAATGAAGGAGGTTTGGGAGGAACAAGATCACCTGCGGCAGGGATTGTGGCACCAACAGCACCGGAAGCAACCAAACCCCCAGTGTCAACACCCTCAGCAGTGGAAAGACCGTCCATGGCAGCAGAGGAAGGAGCAGCACCTGCACCCACAGTAGCAGCCAAACCCTTGGCAGCAACGGTACCCCCATCACCGGTCGCAGGGGCAAACAAAGGCAGAGCAGAAGACTTGGTGGAAGTCCCAGCACCCACGCAGACAGCAACACCAGCAGCAGAACCACCAACGACAGCAGGGGGGCCATCCACCATGGGAAGGAGCAGACACGTTCAAAGCATGAGCAGGAGAGCCATTGCGAGGAGCAGACATGTTTATGTATTTTAAGTTTCATATAATTTATATGCCTTTGGAATGTTATAGAATTTATGAAATTATAATTTAGTTTCTATTTCAATTGAGGGAAAGCCCAAAACTCTTTGACATCTTCAATACATGAACAACATTATTCATTTCCAACTAAATGTTTTTGTAACTATACTGAAATTGAGGAAAAAGTTGTTTTGTTAATTAATTACCAGAATCAAACCATTGAAGGCATGGCATTCCAAAAAGACTATTGAATTTAATATTTATTCATTTTTACATAGATATAGCGTATTCCAGCAGACCACAACAGCCAAGAAACACATATCTCCAGAAATGAAACATGACTTGGGTTCATCACCAATGGGAAAAACAGAGAATAGATAACCAAACCAGTAGAGTTGTCAGCTGCTGCCATAAATCATGCAGACGATGCACTATTTTTAAAAATTTATGCATTTATCAAATACTACATTTTTGAAAATTTGTACATTTATCAAATACTACGAAGTTTCTGAATATCAGGAACATCACATGCACAAATTTCCTTCAGTCGTTCATGGCACTGATAAAAAGGAACTCTGAAATACATAACATATTTGTTGAAAGCATTGGATTGTTGGGAAATCCCGTGACATAAGAATGTCACATCACAAAAGGTTTGTCCATCCAGCAAATAGTGCATCTATGGGCTTCTAAGCGCTTGATTAGAAAGCGTGGTAATTTAAACTTTAAGCATTCAAGAAGCTTCAGTTTCTTTAAACTTTCGCAAGCCAACAGAGTAGAAACAAAGCCATTAATACTTACATTCCTCAAGCAAACCAGTTTCATGTTCTGTAAGCAGGTAAGGCTTGTGAATGCTGAAAAGCTAACATCTGAGAATGTACAGTATGAAATATTTACCTGCAGAAACAACAAAGGTTCCAATTTAATATATTATGGGGAACATGATTCAAAATGTTGCACGATTTATCTGCAGAAATACCAGAGGTTCCAATGTAAGATATGCAGGGGAACACAAATAAAAAAGTTTCACAATATGAAAGATTTATCTGCAGAAATACCACAGATTGCAATGTAAGATATGCAAGGGAACATGAATCAAAAAGTTGCATTGTAGTATATAGTTACCTATTGCAAATTGTGACATGAATCAGCTACGGCCAATATTCTTGCATCATCAACAAAATTAAACCTTTTGATATCTAGCTCAGCGATGCACTAGCATCCTAAAGCAATTGCTGAAAGAACAGAACAACCTCAGATTTCAAGGTTATGAAGTTTACGCAATCCTGAGATATACTTCAGAGCATCATCACTAACATGTGTGCAGTAGGAAAGGTTTATTGCTCTTTAACCTTGGGCACCCATTAGAGATTGCTGCCATGCCTGTATCACCAACATCTATGGATCTGGATATGTAATCTCAATTAGTAACTTGCAAACATCTTAAATTGGGAATAGTAACTTCCAACAAACATTCTTGATTTTTTCTTTTCCTATGAACATTACGTAAAGATGCTGCAGGACATCCATAATTCATGAAACTGCACATATCAAGTTCTTGGAAATTTGAGCAACATGGATGATTCCCTCATCAGATATATTTGGGCACAATCCCAGGTTCAAAGCGATCAATTCAGAGCACCTCAAAAGGGATTCCAATCCTGCATGAATGGATATTGCAAATACAAGAATTGTAAAAGATGATGAAAGATATCTCTATGGTCTAAAAACCTATTACCATCAAAATCATCCCTTTCAAAACTCTCTTCCTTTACAAATCTAAGTGAAGCATCGAACCTGTGTTGTTTACGCTACAATCAGTCAGGTAAAGCTCTTGGAGGAAAGGGCAACCCTCCCACAACATTGTCAAACTCTTTTCTGTAACCAAGTGGCAAGATTCGATCTTTAAGAGATGACAGATATCTGCATGATCTTGCAACAGCAGATAGAGCATCATTAGTTAGATCACAGCAGCATGTAAAATCTAACTTGTTCTGCTCACTACAATATGCCAAACATCCTTCCAACTCTTCATCTGTGACTCCAATACACTTGCGTAAGCTCAATTCCCTCAAATATTTGCAGCTTCTACCGACACATTCCAGTGCAGTGCTAGAAATTTGACAACCATCAAATTTGATTATCTGCAGTCCATCAAATGTTTGGGAGCTTGCAAGATCACTTGTAATCTGCATTATACAAATAATTTGCTTTACCTGCACGTGTGCGCGCACACACACACATGTATATGTACCCCCACACATGTATGTATGTATGTATGTATGTATATATGTATGTATATAAGCATATATATACATATATACATATATTGTATATGTATATATTATTAGTATATTGACATACATGTTACTTTCATGAAAACTTTAACTGGAAAAGTATGTTTATTTTAGATAGAAACATTCATTCTGCATTAACACTTCAGAAATTGGAGACATCTTTGCAATTGCAATAACTTTTTTTGAAAGACCGAGTTACAAAAAATATCCCTCTCCATTTCGATGGTGGCACCAAGAGAGCTTCAGACTTATTTTCATAGTTATAAATCTGAACAGATTTGGTTCTAAAATTCCAGAAAGACGTTCAGGACACATAAAAGAATACATTCTAGCAGAATGGCTTAAGTTGGTTTCAGCACAGGGCCCTTGCCTTGAAATTAGCTTGCATGGAAACCAACATTTCAATACAATTCCTCATGGTAGAGCTGTTTCCTCTGCTTTGATATCCGAAATATCTACGAGTGGTAACCGATCAGCCTCTGGAACTATACTCCAATTGGGTGATGCCACTGCTCTTAACCACCTGAAGTCATCCACATTAGCCCACATTCCAGTTTCATCCTTAAGATCAGATTTTTGCAGCTCTTCGTCGATCCCTCTGTAAAACAATGCATAAGGAGCAAACCTGACATTGCTAGTATACTCAACTATAGGTCTGCTCCTGACCCTAAGATAGAAGTCCGTATTTACAGTCTGGTGAATCCTAATCTGATGAGATGCAAGCACGAACACACAATTTTCTGCTTCCTCTATCAGCACAGAACCCATAACAGGACCGGCAAATACCTGGCAGCCCTTCAATCTGTGGATAAACAGGGCCCTTAACCCACCCCTGAGATACACTTTACAATCAACCAAATCGGATAATGCAAAATCCCCGTCTTTAGAAAGATTCAGGTCCTTTACCAAGACTACTCCATCCCTGTTTCTGAACCCTGGGGCATCGTACACAAAAAAATTGTTTTTACCAATTACATTCTTCTCGTTGTTTTCTGTAGAGGGTTTTTCTTCGATCATTTTGGGGTTTGGTTTACTGACCTTGTTTCTGAATGAAAATTTCTTTTTCGGCAAAAGTTTAGAATTGGCATCATCCAGACGCTCCTTCAGCTCTGCAATGGTGTTACGAGCAGCGCGGACTTCGTACGAAGGCAGGAAATACGAACCTTCGGCCACTAGCTTTTCCAGGTCAGCAATTTCGGCCCTTAGGGTTTCTAAACCAGATTTAACTAGGGTTCTTTCTTGATTATCCCCCTTTTCGAGATATTCATCGAGAGCCTTAAGGATTTTTTGTTTGGTCTGAGAAAAACGTTTCAAAAACGTCTCAACTGATTCAAAGACGGGCGCAGAGAGGGTTTCGGACTTACGTGACTGTGATTGCTGAAGGCGGGCATTGTTGAGATCTCCGAGGTGTTTGAGCATTTCCGCGCGTTTTTTCTCCTGGATCGAAGCCTCTGTTTCTTCCTCGCATTTGAAATTCAGAAAACTTGGGGCTTCATTTGAAGATTTCTGCGCTGTTTCAACTGATTCCGCCATTGCTGGAACGGGCTTCAGCTGGAGTTTACGGATAAAAAAATTGCTCGCTTATGCACATTAAGTACTCGGATCTTTGCATCAAAGTTAAAAGAGGGTTTCTGAGTTTACTTGGTTTACTGGTGATCGAGACAAAGTACCATTTGTAAAGTAAGATGTAATTGTTATATCGATGGTAATTTATACATTTCTATTTATACTTTGATTAAAAGAAATTTTATATATGTGTTTTAATTATTGGTTTAAAATCTTAATATTAAGATAGATATATAAATATATTTATAGAGTTTTTGTAAGATTTTAAATTTTGAAAATATATTATGGTAATGTTAATTTTTTGGTTTGATAGATTAGTCATGATAATAAGTGAGTGCAATTTATCATTCATGACTAGTGGGCTTCTTGATTCACAACAATATAATGTTGATCTCTCAAAGAAAGCAAGTTCATTAATCGTGACTAGTGGCACAAGACACTTACATATCTAAGGGCTTACTAATTTACAACAATATATTTTTTATCTTACCCAAGAAAGCAATATACCAAACAATTTAGATGTAGCATTAGACATAGTTGCAATGTTATGCAATCCATTATTCATTACAGTGGCACAAGCCAATTACACATGTTTAAGGACTTGGTGATTCACGACAATATCCAAGAAAGCAATACACTAAACAATTTAGATGTGGCATTTAACATAATTGTAATGTTCTTCTCCTTTTAAGCGTTAATGAACTTTATGCTTTTTGAAAAAGCTGAAAACTTTGAACTCAATTGAGATCATATTTAACCATCAATGATAGTGACAGAATGTTAAACTTTCATCAAAACCATGAATACTACTTACTTTTAAAAGTCTTACATGATTTATCATCAAAAAACATAACATCCCTTAAATCGTATAATTTACCTTGTTCATAAACATTACCACTTTTATCTTTTTAAGAGAGGTTTTTAAGACACTCTACACCCTCAACAAGTATATAGAATAATAAGTAGAAACATAAATTGCACTTAAATATAAGTATTTGAGATGTTATATTCATAAGATTAAATTAGATTTATAATGGATCACAATTAGATTAATATCAAAGATACTTTAATATTATGAATATGGTTTCAATATTATTTTGGTTGAAAATTTATTTTATTACATTTAAATAAAATTTGAAATGTTTTAATTTTAAATATTTTGGAATCATAAATTGTATACCTTTTACAATTTTGAATTCTATTTGGCACCCGCTTTAGTGTGATTTCCTTTAGATCATTTTAAGTCTATTTATTCTTCATGCTACCCTATAATTTTATTGTTAAACTCATAACTTAATCATTGTCAAACGTTAATTTTGAGACTAGGTCGTATGTTTTGAACCTCGACACATTATCTCCTCTTTTGTTGACTCTCGTTTGAGTGGACCAAGACATCCAATGTCCTAGTCCCTTCAAAAGGGGCCCAAATATTAATATTTGTGACTGTCAGCTTCTATCATTTGTGATTTAATTTTAGTCATTGCATTTGATTGTTAATTGTCATCGTATATTTGAAAGCACCTTGTGATCCTTGTATAAAGCACATCTTCTACCATTCACAGAGTCTAAGGCCACATTTTAAAGAGTTTATGATCAAACAAGCATTCTAGTTTTGAGTTATCAACATATTGAGCAACGGACTACAAGCATTCTACATTTAAGTATGGATTCATATTTGTTATTTATTGTTGTCATGTTATTGCATTAACACTTGTTTAAAAAGAGAATTGCATCACCACTTTTATGTGCAACACTATGAGAGGGTTTCATACCGAAGGTAATCTTGTTATTTCACCATTTCAAACTATTTAGCCTCTATCCTCCCTAGGACATGCACTCTTTCTCATCATCATGGTTGGTATGGAGGTTAAAACACCAACATGGGGCTTGATAAGCAAGCCCCTATGCAACACAACCTTCTTCCTCATTTTGTGTGTGTGTGTGGGTTTAGATCCGACATCGAAAGTGTTATGAGAGTGCATAACAAATTGTTATAAATTGCGTCAAACTTTTGATTATATAAAAAATCCCTAGAATAATTCATTGGGCATCCATATCATGTTTTTTGGGTTTAATTTCTTGGAGACAACATTTTAGAACCTCCTAACTACATTCTTGCTCACCTGCTTCAATTTTAGACACCTCCATACTAGGGCATCCAACACCCACATCTAGCACCTTTTGTTCCAATTTTTAGATCCAACTTCCTCTTTGTATATTCTCTTATAGATTTGGCTTATTGTGTTTGCTATTCTTTTTGTAATATGTTGTTTATAAATATTGAAATCAGTCATTTTAGTATCATTAACCATAGATTTGAAACACACATTTCACGATCTCAATTCCATTCTAACAAAGGAACAAAATCCCAATGTTTAGATCTCTCGATAAGATTCTAGTTGAACCTATTCATATTTCAATGTTACAAAAATGAATTTGAGATCTTAGTTTTACATTCATAGGGCTAGGGTCTCATTTCGCTACATATCAAATTCAATTAGTTTGAACAGTTGGCAAACTTGGTTAAGGACTTTAGATTTGTCCGGTGTTGGTCTCAAGATTGATTCTCTCTACTTTGATTTACCTAGTAATTGGTTGATTCGAGCCCAACCCTCTTCTTTAAGAGGTTATAGGAGGCTCACTATATCAAAGTGTGTGATCAAAGTGTACAAAATAGACCTTGTGGTGTGTGCACAAAGTGTAATAATGAGTGAAGTGTATTCCCCATGTTAAAGCAATTTCATAATCCTTATCAAGAGCAATTACTTTGAGATAGCATACATGCATCCAAAACACAAGCACATTGCAATAGTGAAATGCCCCCAAGAATAAGAAAATAAAAGATGATGGAGGACAAGACACAAATAGATCACATAAGGGTTCAACTAATTGGGGTCAGTATATGCATCAGATAAATCATGTATATCAATTATGATTGCAATGAACTGACATCATCCCCCAAAGATAGTGGAACTACTAACACAATGGAAGAAGAGCACATAAGATAAACAACAAAAATTCTTTTTGGGTCAACATAGAAGAGACCAAAAAGAGACATCTCGACACTTTGCATCATCCCCAAGTAGACATTACAAAAGCACATTTATAACAATAGCACATTTACGACATAACATGAATACGACAGACAAAAGAATTGAGATACAAATAGAAGAATGTCACAATAGGTCCCTTCATTACCTTGCACCAACAGAGTGACAAGGGTCATCCAAAGAGAGCCTAACATAACACAAAGACATATCAAGCAACATGTCACGGGGAAAATACATCAAATGCAAGCAAACACACACATGAGTCCACTATACAAGTGAAGCTAATCTAGCAAATGATCTGCCTCCCAATCTTGCTCAGTATATTTTAGCGATGGTGGACAAGATGCAAGAGGAACCACAACAAACACATTAGATATATCTACTGCAAGATCCAAACAAGGACCATAGTCTAATTATGATTCACTTTGTTTGTCACTAGTAGATAGGGTCAATGCTTTTGAAAATCTCGATGATATAGCTCATGATTAAATTCAATAATCTCATACATATCATATGAATCATTAGTATCCACATTGTAAGCATCAATATCCATCTAAATTAATCATAATAATATCTTTGATGCTAACGGGAGATGAGAAAGAACAATCATTTTGCATAGATAATTTTGACTTTTGACATGGTTAATTGAGATAAAACTCCTCACTAGGGTTAGGTGAAGGTTGGGAAAAAGGGACCAAGTGACCACTTGATGACTTAGGGGAGTAAATGGTTTGGGAAGAAAGATCACGAGTCTTGGAATAGCATCTTCGTCAATGGTCTCTTGCACTATAATTTTTCTTGGTATGACTCAAAACTTGCGAGGGTTGGTGATCAATCAAGATAGGCTTCTTTTCTCCCTTTGCAAAAGGATGGACTAAAGAAACCTCACTAGGTTGAGAGATATAGGATGTTGGGTCTTTTCCTTTATCAGATGTAGGAGGTGGGACTACAACATATATAGGAGTAATAGAAGCCTGGGTAGAAGAAGTCCAAGTCTGAGATGTGGAGGAATATCCATAGGTGAGAAATCCTTAGATTTACTCAATGTTGATATCCCTTCATGTTTGAATTTTTAAAAAAAATAATAAAAGGACATATTTATGAGGTTGTAAAGGTTCATGTTTTTTAGACCAAAAGCGATCAAGGTTGAAGCTTCCACGTCTTGATAAGGATCGATAAAGACTATGATTGATCATGATAATACACCCATTGTAAGGGAACTTCAAACATTTATGGATGGTAGAAGGTATATCTTTCATGGAATTGAGCCAAGGGTGTCCCAATTTCACATGAAATTGGTTAGAGGTAGGAATAATAGCCAAGGTAACATCTAAGTACTTAGTACCAACCTCAATGGGAAGAGTGATGGAGCCTATAGTGGGACAAGTGAAACCATCATGCACCTTAATCATAACATCAAATTTGTCATACACAACTGGATATAATTGTTGTGTATAAAGATGTACTTCGGTAATAACATTCACCACACATATTAGATCAATGAGCACTCCTTGTGAGAGATTCCCTTTAATTTTTGTAGTAATGTATAATGGTCCATCGAGTGCATCAATAATCTATCTTGAGTCAAAGGTAATGTGAGGGTTAGGTTTAGGCTTAGGTTGCTCAATAAGATTTACAAAATTGTTGTTGACTTCTACACACATCATCAATAACTATAGGATTTGAATGTTTAGGCTCAATGACATTGGTAGAATGAGAAGGCAAAGAATTGGTAAAAAATTTCAAGATTTGATTAGGGGGTGTGACATATTTATTTCCTTTAACATTCACACCCTCCATGGTTATAGTGTTGGAATCAATAATATCTTGGATCACATGCTTTAATTTACAACACTTCTCAGTATCATGGTCTACTTGATGATGGTATTGGCAAAAGGCTTTAGGATTAAAGGAAGTTAGCAAAGGCTTAGATGTATTTATGGCTTTGAAGGGAGGAAGCTTCATCACAATAGCATTAATTAACTAAACATGATACTATGCAATGATTTATAAAGAGAATTAAAATTTTGACGTGTAAAGATTGATGATAAAGGGGTTGCACCTGATATTGTAGTTGTTACTTGTGTATCAATATGATTGGAAGAATTGTCATTGATCTTGATGAAATTATTGTTTTTTATTTAACTTTTGAAAGAATTGATGCTAAGATTCTTCATTCTTATCAACCAAAGCCATTAAAGAAGAGGATTCAAATCAAATCACTTAAAGCTAATAATCATGAAATCTTGTGCATAAGTATGTTAAAGAAGCATAATCAGAAAATAAAGCTTATCTCTAACATCCTTTTGCAAATTATTAATGAAAATTCTTTGAACATCACCATCAGGCACAAGATAAGAAATTTTCAAATGCAAATGTTTGTATCTACCAATGAAATCAAACACTTTTTCTTTAACTCCTTGCTTACAATGCTTCAAATTGGTTAAAGTAATTTGAGGACCAATATTGTTTTGAAAATGTTTCACAAATGCATTAGACAATTTATCAAAAGAATCAATTGGTCAAGGAGGCAAGGAACAAAACCATTGCAATGATTTATCTCTTAATATGGACGAATAGTTTTTCCATGAGTCTATGATCATGAGATAAGTAACTATACAAAGTTTGAAATATTTTCACGAGTTTAGTGATCACCATTTCCATTGAATAGCTCCAAATGGGGAACCTCCATGTATTGTGGGACAAGAGTGTGAACAATGTCATTGAAAAGTGGACTAGTCATATCACATGTAGGAGCATTGAGTTTGGATTGGGTTAAAGAAGTCAATCGTTGTTGTAATGAGGAAACACTTTGAGCTTGTATATGATGGAATTGGAGACTAAATTATTGTAAAACTAAATAAGATTCAACCACATAAAACCTAGTTCTATAATGAATCCACCATACACCAATGAAGAACCTAAAATATGCAAACAAAAAACATTCAAAATATTATACCTTCACATGCTCGATTGGATTTGATCTTCATTTTTTCTTATCTCCATTGATCTTGGTTGATATTGATTATGGTTGCTCTCAAATTTATGTGTGCACAAGAGCTCAATAGAGAGCATATTGTGGTTGTATATGTAATTCAACAGTAAGTAGATGCTTGATTGAATTATCAAAGTTATGAAGGATAGGGAAAGGATCCTCTTTTATAGAGAGCGCCCTAAAAATGGAGGTTTAGGATTAAGAGGTGGAGGGATAAATGGTCAGCTTGGATTAGAGGGTGGGTATAGGAAATAAGAAAATATTAGAGAGGTGGTTAAAGGTAAATGAAGAGATGAATGACAAGTGTCGTGGGAGGAAAAAGCTAATGAATGAATTAAATAAATAAAAATTCATTTAATTAATAAAAGGCTTCAAATAAAATAATTAAATAAATAAGATATTTATTTAATTAGGCTACGACAATTTTAGGTGTCTACATTTTGCCCCTCTTTGAGACAATGTAGCTTATTGCATTGTTTCAAATAAAAATGAAACATGAGTGTGATAAGTTGTCCCTAGTAAGGAAGACGACATACCCCCTCAAGAGATTGGGTGAATTTTTTTCAAAAAAATCGGACAATCTTTCGATAAGAAAAAGATTAGAAAAAGGCTAAGTAGGATGAACAAGAAGGTAAAAATGGCTAAAGACCAACAAGAATGAGGTCTTGGGGGATCACATCAACCACGAAGTCACCACGAGTAGCTAGGGTTAGCACTCCTATAAATAGGAGTTGAGAAGAGGGACCACCTCATTTTGCATCCATCACTTTCATTGTTCATGGCATAGAGTGAAGGAGAGCTTAAGAGAACAATAGTAGAGCTATGGCAGAGAGGTTCCACAGATTCGAGCATGTCCGATGACACGAGCAGTCTAAAGAGTACAACAAGCTGGTATGTACCTTATCATACCTTTGATTTTGTGCATTCAATGTATCATTAATAGGGCTAGATTGCATGTTGCCAAAAATGCGATAGTTAGGAAAATGTCAAAATCGTGTCTATGTTGCATATTACCGCATATAGGTTATAAGTGTGTCTATGGTTTGCAAAATTGTGTTTATGATAAAACTGCATTTATAATCAGTAACATGTTTATGCTCAAAGTGTGTATGCAACACTAATAAATGTGTTTGTGGTTTTTTGGCGAATCTATGATAAATATAAGCACGCATAGGACATAAGTTCATTTTTACACTGTAAAATAGTGTATAGGTATTGTTAGCATGTTTGTGATAAACATAAGTTCATTTATGGTCCCAAGAAAGGTAAAATAGGTTGTCACTATGATAAACATAAATGGCCTTAATAGGATAATCTATCAAATTGATGCAATATGACGATTTCCCTAGCAGGATAGGTTGCAAAGTGACTAATGAAGCTGATAAAGATGATGAAGTTGCTAGATAAAGTCGATAAAGCTCAAGCAAAATTGACAATATTTTGATGCTATTGTGATTGCACTTGTGATTCTAAGCTAACTTAGCCCCTTTATATTTGCAAGAGAGGTTCCTGTAGACACAAAGATTGAGGATGCAACTTACACAAAGTGACCATGTGACACTACAAGTGTTGGGATTATGGCATGCTATATTTATGCTCGAGATTTAGATGAATCTCGGTTTGTTATCTACACTGGTCGAACAGTGGTACAAAGAGCACTGCACTTTTCACTTGCCTAATGGGAATATGTTTGTGACTCTAGAGGATGTCTACCGCATTCTACGCATTCCCATCCATGAAGAGATGGTGGTCTATGACCAGGAGGGAGGAGATATTGAGGCTCTGCATTGTGTGTTTGATTGTCAGGATTTGGAGGTCTCCCACAGTCACATTAGTTGGGACAAGACGTATGAGGATGGATTGGTTAGGTCAGCTCAAGCAGTAGTTGTCAGTGGGGTGATCAACAGTTACATTTGGCCAGACCACATGACACACAAGATGTTTATTAGTTGGGGTTAGGCGATGGATATGATGCTCTCTCACCGGACTCAATTTTCTTGGGGACCATGCATGATGGCTCATTTATATCATGATTTACATCAATTTGTCTACCTTTGCACCTATGGGATATCTATAGGAGTTTTGTGATGATGTTTGAGGCTAGGAGTTGGGGATGACAACAAAAATCAGATAGGGCAGGGGTGATGGGGCCTCCTAGAGCGGGGGCAGTGACAGGTTCAACTGAGATAGGTCCTTTGAGAGCTCAACAACCACATAGACCATCAGAGTCAGAGGGTAGGAGTTCATCATATCTCCTTCCAAATCCATTTTTGTACCAGTGTTTCATTTTGTATGATGATGTAGACACCTACAAGTGATTTTTCTGGCCATTTTGAGATATTGAAATCATTGTATCATGACACTTATATGATTATGATGTTGATGCTCTATCATGATAATGTAGTTACGCTATGTGATGTTTTATATATTCTATATGATCATGTTTTATGTACTTGAGGTGGTTTCTATGATGCAGTTATGATGTATGCTTATAGATGCATGATGCAATTATGACCTATGTGATGATGTTTATGCGATGCATTTATTTATTACATGATGATTTATATGCCCCTACAATGACCATGATGCATGTCCTAGATTATGATGATGCTATGATATTATTATGTGATGGATGTGTGCATTTATGATGCTTATGTACTAATGCAATAGATGCAAGATGTATGCATGATAATGATATTATGATGATATGCAGGATTAACTATGTGGTGATGCAGGAAGTATGCATGATTTATCTACGGTGTGTCATTATACAGTCAAATCATACATGGCTACATGGGACAAAAAGAAGATGAAGAAATTAGGGAGGTGGAAGGTAAAATATATGGAGGTGAAATGAGCTTCTTGTGTGTTTATCATCATTGAGTATTATATCAATTGTATTGTGCCCATCTAGATATAGGTTCAACCTAGATAGTCATTGTACCATGTGCAATGCAGATCAAACAATCACAAACAAGGAATACCCCTATTCACCCTAGACCGTAGTGTCCTCATATCCTTGGACGAGCCATAGTGTTACCAAGAGACAATCCATGCAAACAACAAAATAGGTGATCATGCCCCATCCCGACCACTCTAGTCTATAGGCATCCTTGAGAATCATAGGAAACATGACACCACAAAATAAATCAAAGACTTGACATCAATAGAAATTAAAATCTGCAAGTCATAAGTGTATCTTGCCACATATATGAACATGTTTGATCTAGTCACAATGTCGTCATCCTAATAAAGGACAAATAGCACTAAAAATACCTTTTGTAGTCAAAGTCTACCAAAAGATTGATTTGTTGCAAACCCACTATTGATTGTGTCTCATGTAAAACTAGCTTACTTCATGAGACCGATACTTTATTGCGAAGAAGAGCGAAAACATTATTGCGGATTGGAGATAAAAATGATCTTTTATTGTGGATTGTGTGGGGAAAGAAGAAAGGAAGGAAAAAGATGATGCTCCTCACAACATGTGATGTCAAGGATCCACTTCCATCACTAGGTTTAGGATATGCCCCTAGTTATAGATAAGACCTAATTTATTATGGGTGAATGGAAAAGTAGAAAGAATTTATTATGGATGGCGAACCAACCTTAGTTAGATCAATAACAAGCCATGGTGAGAATGAACGACTTTATTATGGAATGATAGGTTGTGAGTGTGTGCAAAGACAAAGGGCAAGACTAAGTCCTGAAGTAGGGAGGAGCAAAATTCCCTACACAAGGTGGGCTGGTAACCCGATTTTCATCATGGTACTAACCCAGGGTGCCACCAAAGTGGTTTTCATTATTGGATGAATTTATTTCTCTTTACCTTTTTTCATTATTCAATTTTTTTTTTGTATTTTTTCTCTTTTTTTTGTATTTTTAAATAGGATTCCTTGAAAAAGCTATGTGTAAAACTTGCAAAGGTGCATGTTGTTGATAGGATCATCCAATGGTTCTCCTTTTGGTGTTGATAACTTATATGCACCCAAACCATTAAGTGTTGTGATGACATAAGACCCAAGCCAATTTGGTTCAAACTTTCCCCTTTTCTCTCCGTCCTATTGATTTTTGGGGTTTTCTCTTAGAACCAAGTCACGTACCTCATATGTGTGAGGTTTCTTCATGTGATTATAACTTCAGCTTGTGTGTTATTGATATGCTTTTAGATGATTGAATGCATTATGTCAATGCTCATCTAATAATTCCAAATCTTGCAAGCGAGAGACCTTGTAGTATTCATCACTAATAAGATCATGCAAGGAGACCTATACAGATGGTAACTTGACCTCAATAAGAAAGATGGCTTCAACACCATAGATGAGTGAATAGGGAGCAACTCTTGTAGGTTTTTGAACACTTGTGCGATAGGCCCATAGTGTGGGATTAAGTTATATGTGTCAATTGTGGCCAATGTCATCAATTGTCTTTTTAAGGATCTTGAGAATAGTTTTGTTTGACGTCTCAACTTGATCATTACCTTGGGGGTAGTGTGGAGTGTAAAAATGATGTTGGATATGGAATTGATCATAAAGATCACAAACATCCTAATTTTTGAAGGGACGACCATTGTCTATGATGAAGGAAAGAGGAACATCGTATCAATAAATGATGTAATTGAGGATGAGGGTTGTAATTTTCTTACCGATGATTTGGGTGAAAGGGACAACCTCAATCCACTTTGTGAAATACTCAATGGCTGTGATAATGAATTTATGGTCATTGGATGATGGAGGGTGAATCTTGCACACAAGATTGATTTCCCACTAATAGAAGGGGCATGGTGTGGTGATCAGTTGAAATTCTTATGCTGGTGCATGTATTAGGTCTCCATGAATCTGACACTGCTTGTATTTCTTGAAAAATTGATATGCATCCTTTTCCATTGTAAGCTAGTAGTAACCAGTCCTCATAAGTTTCTTGGCTAAGGTTGGACCATTAGAGTGAGCCCCACATATACCTTTGTGAACTTCACGCAATGAGATTTAAGCTTCCTCACTCTCTAAACATCTAAGAAGAGTACCATCAATACCTCATCGGTAAAGCGTATTGGCTATGATGATGTAGCAAAAGGTTTGGTAGATGAAGGTACGATGTTGGTTATTGTAAAGGTCGGGTGGAAGGGTGTTATTGTGAAGGTAATTGAAAATGTCACCGTACCAAGGAGACTAGGGACCAATGATGCATATTAATTCAAATCCAAAGTGATCTCATATGTAAGGACCAAAATATTATCCACCAAGAACTCACAACGGGTTATTTTCTATAGCATGTTGATGAAGGAGGCAATGGTAGCCATGGCATCTACAACTCAATTGTTCTCTCTTTGTATCTTCTCAAAGGCTATCTTTGTGAAATACTTCTTAAATTCATCCACCATTTTCTTATAATGCATTAGTTTTTCATCCTTGGTTCGATAATCATCATTTGTTTGATGAATCACAAGTTGAGAGTCCCCAAAAACATGAAGCTCTTGGATCTTCCACTCAACTACAATTCATAAACCTATAGTCAATGCCTTGTATTCTGCAATATTGTTCATACAAGGGAAGGATAAGCGATATGACTTAGGAATAGAATCCCCTTGTGGTGTGATGAAGACTATGCATGCTCCTTCTCCATGTTGTGTGAAGGATCCATCAAAATATAGTTTCCATAATTTTGATTTTGTCACTATAAAGATGGATTCATTTAAAAATTTTGATACAAGAGGAGAATCATCGATCATTGGTGCATTTGCGAGTTGATTTGCAATGACTTGTCCTTTGATAGCTTTTTTGTCAACATACTCAATGTCCAATTTGCTTAACATCATTACCCACTTGGCCAACCTACCCGTGAGAGTTGCCTTGTTGATTAGATACTTCAGTGGATCAATTCTTGCTACAAGCTTTGTTTTGTGAGTTAGCATGTAATGATAGAATTTTTGTAAAGTAAAAACTATGGCAAGACACACACGCTCAATTGGAGTGTAATTAAGCCCATATCCTAATATTGTGTGATTGATGTAGTAGATGGTTCACTCTTTTCCTTCATGGTCCTGTTGTGCCATGATTGCCCCTAGTTTTGTCATTATTGCTAATATGTAGAGTAACAATGGTTTTCCCTGGATTGGTGTCATGAGCACTGGTGGATTCAAGAGATAGTCTTTGAGTAATTTAAAATCCTATTGACACTTGTCATCCCACTTAAAATTGATATTCTTATGAAGCAAATGTTGAAACATATGGCATTTATCTATGAGCTACGCTATGAATCTACGAATTGATTGGACCTTTCCTTGCAATGATAGTAGTTGATTGATATTCTTAGGAGGAGGCATTTCTAAAATTTCTCTAACTTTGGCAAGATCTACTTCAATGCCTCATTGCAATACTCTGTATCCTAGGAGTTTTATGGAGGTCACTCCAAAGACACATTTCTTGGGGTTTAATCTGACTTTATACTTTTCCAAATGATCAAAGACCACTGATAAAACCTCCAAATATTTTTCCCTTGTAATTGATTTTCCTAAGAGATCATCAACATATTCCTCCATGGTAACATGCATGATGTCATGAAAAACTGTTGTCATGGCTCTCCGATATGTGGCACTTGTGTTCTTCAATCCAAAGAGCATGAAATTCCAACAAAAGGTACCCCACGAACATGTGAATTCTATTGTGTTGATCTTCAAGTGCTATCTTGATTTGATTGTATCTAGAGAATCCATTCATAAGTGACAACATAGAATGGCATTTTGTGAGATCGATGATCAAATCAATATATGGAAATGAGAAGTCATCCTTGGGACAAGCCTTGTTTATGTCTCTAAAATTGGTACATATCCATATGTTGCCATCTAGTTTGCTAACAAGTACAAGATTGGAAATCCATTCGAGATAGTTGATTGGTCTAATGAAGCCATCATCCAACAATTTTTTAAGATCAACTTTCACTAATAATGTCACTTGTGGATGTATCTTCCACAACTTATGTTTAACTTGTTTGGTGCTAGGAGTTATTTTTAAATGGTGCATAACCAAGTCAGGATCTAATCTAGGAATATCTGCATACGACCATGCAAAATTTATATGTCTCTCTATGAAAAACCTTGTGAACTTTGGCCGTTCCTTTTTTTGTCAATGATTGAGCAAGGAAAATGTTGTGTTGTACTTCTTCAATCTCAATGTTTATTTTTTATGGTCTCTTCAATCAACATAGATGACTTCTCCTAATATGGTGCCATTGGGAGAGTGTCAAACCTTCCATCCTCTGATGCCTCAAAGAGGTTTTCACCATCGAATTCTTCCTTTGTCTTTACTTTTTTGGGGTTAGAAAGTGTTGCGATGCAGTTTTTGCTAAAAGACCCATCATTTATTTTTATTTTAAAATTTTTACAATTGGAAGGTTTGACACCCTCTCAAAAGTACGTCACACTATTGAGTTCAATGGTGTATCCTGATTTATGGTCTCCGAGAGGGAGATAATCTCTTATGCCCAGATAATCAATCAAGGCCTCATCATTTTGGAATGTGTCAAGTTGTGAAGGTTCTTGTTGGTCCCATTCAATGAGTTTATGGTGAATGAGGAGAAGGCTATTAGTCTACTCAAAGTTAGTAGGTGTAAGGGTAAAGGAAAAAGAGTCTTCAGGTATATCAATGAAGTTATCAGGGTCATAGTTGGTACTCTCCCCATTAGTTTTGATCATAAGAGAATCTAAATCGACATCACTAGAAGGACATTCAACAATGGGAGTTCTCACTTTTCATGGGTTTTGCCTAAAGCCTCGAGACGTAGAGGGTTTGGGATCCCCAAAAGTCTTTATCCACGCTTCACCATTGTCTTTCTTATCTTGGGGTATGGAGCCTAATGTTGCTTGACCAACTTTGAATAGCTTTGTAAACTTTTTTCCTCAAGGGGTTCACCTGGTTTTCTAGAGGTTTCTACAAGGTCATAGGCACTAGATGATTTGTGGGAACCCCATTCCCATTCATTTGGATTTGCAGAATAACGATGTTCCTCATGTTGTTCATTTTTAGAAGTGGGATAATTAATTTGCAATGTTTCTTAAGAGTCAAGGCAACATAACGTTAATGGTACAAAACCAAGTCCTTTTGTCCTCTATTCCTTTGGCACCAACCTAGGTTGTAACGGTTCCACGATGCTTTTATTTTGTAATCCAAGGAGAACTTTTCCATCATATCTCATCTTTTCCAAGAACTTAAAGCCTTTTCCATAATTTCTAAATGTTATTGTGATGTGATCTTGATTAAGCTATTCTTTTGGTTCCTTGTAGAGCATCTTATAAATATATTCTTCTTCCATTTCATCCCATCTTTTGAAAGTGGTGGGATCCCATTTTATGATGATTGTTGATATCTATTTTGAGGGATGTGGTTTGTCATAACTCTTAGGAGAGTTCTTTAGTTTTCTTAGGTAGATTGTTTGATTGAGATTGTATTCTCTCATGCCTTTGTCCTTGAATTTTCCTTTGATCTCTGCTTGATTTGAAGTGGAAGCTTTTAGTGATCGAGATCAATATATGCTAAAGATGGATTAGCTTCCCGATTTATAGGGATTATTGTTTCAAGTCTTGGTTGAATATTATTGCAATACATTTATGGGTTTGGATCACTTTTAACTGTTACTTCAGTTCCATTGTGTGGGAACTTGATACATTGACGATAGGTTGAGGCACTACTTTCATTGCATGTATTCAAGGTTGTCCAAAAAGTATATTGTATGTGAGATCAAGATCAAGGACTTGGAAAACCACATCTCTCATTACTGGTCCAATTAGGAGAGGTAGAGTGATTATTCCTTTTGAGGAGTGTTAGATTCATCGTCATATGCTTTTATAGTGATCTTCTTTCTAGAATCCACAACATTTTTTATAGAATCCTAATGCTAAGACAACTTTCAAAGTGCAAATATTGTGACCTGGTCCTCCATCTATCAAGACTTGTTTTTATGTGGTGTTTATGGAAGAAAGCTTCAATGTGAAGTGGTGCATTGTGTGGTTGTTCTGGAGATGCATCATCTTCTTTAGTGAATGTAAGGTAATGAGGTGTAGAGAGGTGTCCTACCATGGCTTAAAACTGGTCCACATTTAGATCAATAGGAATGGATATCTCTTGCAAGATTTTGTCCAAAATAGCTATGTATGAGGGTGAGATGTGCAAGGTTCAAGGATCAAAATGAGTGTGGATGTCTTTCCCAATTGGTCTACAAGGTCATATTGGGTATTGTACGATGAAGAAGGTTTGGATGTAGAACCTTGTAGAGTAACTTTACCCCATCAAGTAGTGACATTTTATTCGGGGGCTTTGCCTTTTATGGTTATGGTAAACACGTAATTGTTCAATCCAGTGATACGGTTGATGATGTAATCATAGGCCGCATTAGTTTAATTGGAATTATTACCTATTTTAGGGGATTTTCCTTTATCATGTTTCTAAAATGGTTCCTTGAACATCGCTTGTTCTTCTTTAGAAGTGTGATTATCAACTTCAATTATGTCATCATCAATAAGATCTTGAATGAGATTCTTCAATTTGTGACAATTACTAGTCTTATGGCCCTTGCTCTTGTGATATTCATAAAATTCATTGTCATTCCACCTTGAAGGTTTTACCCTTGGCTCAAATAATCGATTATTTGGTAATGTAATGAGTTTAAATTGGCAAAAAACTTTTTCAATCCACTTTCAATTGGATCTCCCAAAGGTGTGTACTTCCTTGGCGGTCTAGGTGCTCTTTGTGTATTAACTTGATTGTTGGATGAACTAGCACCGGGAAAAATTATCATTGGTTTGACCATATTTGCATCAACAACCCCATCATTAACGACATTCTTGTTCTTCCCATTTCCTTCATCTTTGTTCTCTTTGAATATCTTAATGGTGCCTTGCTCAATGAGGACCTTCTTAATAGATAGACCTTTTTCGATAAATTCTTGGAATGTAGACAAATATGCTTTACAAAGGTCATATCCAATACCTTTATTCATATTTTGGGTAAATATCTCAATCATCTGCTTTTGTGGAATGTGACAAGGGCATCGACTAGCCTAAATTCTCCATCATTTTAATAATGACATAAAATATTCTCCATTTTTTTGTTTGGTGTTGCGTAATGTTAGTCACTGAAACTTCGCATTCAACATTTTATGAAAAATGTTGTATAAAAGCTTCTGCCAATTCACCTCATGACTTGATCCTAGATGGTAGTTGTGAAAACCATTCCATGGCTTGTCCACCTAAACTTTGTGGAAATAATTGCATTAAGTAAGAGTCTTCTCGTGCCAAATCTATGCAAGTCGTGAAAAATTCTCTAATGTGTTACTTGGGATCTCCTTTTCCTTTATATTTGTCAAATTTAGGCAACACAAAACCTAGACGAAAAAGGTGGTATTAGCATGCTTATATCAAATGGATAAGGACATATGTCATGAATTGTGTAATTCTTGGTTGGTGCTTGCATACTTGTCATTTATTGTTGCAATTCCTTAATCTGTTGTTGTAAATCATTGCTAGGTGGTGCTTTGTCTCTTTGAGATATCCCTATGTCCGAGCCACTGGGAGGAGGAGGAGGACGGACATATTGCATGTAAGGATGATATTGGTCATCTATGTGTTAGGGTGGTGGAGAAATTTAATTTCTATATGAAGCACCTGGTATGGTATTGTGATGAGGTGCACTAGGCCTTGGGAGAGTACATGTATCGTGACCATATGTATAATTGGTATTGCAAGCATGATCTTGGATATGGTCATCAAATATGACACATGGTCTTCTAGTATGGGCATTATGATGATCTTGAGTATGCTCTTACCATTGGGTATAAGCATTGGTATTCCTTTGGCCTTGAAAGTATGTGCATGAGGTTGTTCATAGGTTTGTCTAGCATAACTAGTATTAGTATGAGCATTGGTCACTTTGAGTTTTTGAAAGAGGGATGAATGTGACTTAGGCATGGTATGCTCACATTTATGTCCACCATCATTGCCATTATCTTTATTTGGGTCTTCTTCCAATATTTGTGTCACATCAAAGTCATGGGGTAGTTTTTCACTGTCTTGAATTAATATGTGGAAAAATCATTGACAATCTCTTCTTAAATTGTCTCGAGCAATCTATTAAATCTTGCGTTAGACATGTGATCTTGAATTTTTGTGGTTGTAAAGGACTCATTGTCAAATTCTTATGCATTATGTTGTAATATAAAATTCATCATCATCAAATGTGTATGAATCCATGTTTTTAGATCCTTGAGCTTCTTTGACTTATCTTCTAGACCTTTAGGATCGGGTTTCAACCATGAAGAGACCTTGGGTAAAATGGAATATGGAACAATATGAAGATTACAAAATATAAGATAGTTATGGAAATGGATAATGATTCTAGGGTTGTCTTGCAATGTCCCAAATATTGTTCCAAAGTTCATAAGATGAGCTAAGAAAGGTGTGGCTTCCTAGGAGATGACAAATTCCTATGGGTAAGTTAACCTTAACTTGAGATGTCCAAATGGTATCCAAGATGATAAATCTGATGTGGAAACCACCTAGAGATGTATGTGATGTGTTTTCAAGATAATATAAGGACTACTAAACAACCATTTTACTCTAGTTGAAAGGTGTAAATGAGAGATTGAAAATGATGTCTGAAAAATGTCCAAAAAATGGATTGAAAGCCATGAAAAGATAATGGTTGACTAAATGGAATCCTATGGAATCAGCCTTAGAAGCTCTTTGAATCTCAGAACCACAAACACAATATGAATCCACAGACGCATCATAATGTCTCAAATACGCATTTTTAGAATCCACAAAAGTAGTTTCACAATTCTATTATAAATCTTAGTTTTGTCCAAATATGTGTTATAATGTCTTAGAAATGCGCCAGATGGTTGCATAGATGCGATAAAATATCTCACAAATGTGTTTTCTCAATTTATAATGTTGTTTTAGTTCTATTTGTAAACATGCCAAAAGGTTGCATAGACGTGATAGAATTATATGTCCAAAAATGCATTGGAAATGAAAATGTGACCAAAATGATTATATACGCACTAGAAATGAACATAGATGGGTTTCTGAAAATTTTATGTTTTCTCAAATTTGTCCAAGTTTTTGAAGTTGTAAAAATGTAACGAGATCTTAATGTTGATGTTTTGTGACAAAAAGACATAGAAAACAAGACGACACAAATGTCCAAAGATGTTTTTGTCCAAATATGAGTGCATGTGTAAGTTTAATAGGCTGAAACAACCCAATTCCTATGGGTCTTTAACACAAACAAATAAACTTCAAACACTTCCTAATCCTAAGGTCTGGGTCTCATGGCAATAACTTTATCCTACAACCTAGAATCTTTGTTAACTTAAATGTAGGTACACCTTAATGGGTGTGTGCACTATTTTGTCTTTGCATGAGAGGATAGATAGTGGCCTTCATGACTGGAAGTATGATCCAATCACCCTTTCCTCGGAAAGCTAAAAGTAGCTTATGCTAAGCCAAGGATTTATGTTTCATCTCAAGGGAGCCTTATGGTGAGTATCTTGGGGGAAAAACTATCTATCCCCTTGCACTGAAGCTATCGTGATGTTCAAATAAAATAGGGTGGGACACTACTAAGGTTTTTATTCACAATCTGGGGTCACCAACACACTATGTGCATCAAAGAAAACCTTACTTGGATTATGGAACTCCTTTTCGATTGAAGAGTATGAAAAAAGAAAATGTTGATTGGGCTATGACTTTCATCGCACTCTTTTTTATATAGCGGACCGAAAGAAAGTACCACTTACGTTGTTTCCTCTCACAAAAGGAGGCGGGCCTTCTAAAAACAAAAAGAGATGTTCAATGAATTCTCTTACAGCCAAAATCCACAAATGTGAGGGGAGAGGATACTTTCATCAAACACCTAGGGTTCTACAACAGATTGGGCAAACGTCCCAAACACTTCAAACAATTATTCATTTTAGTGCACCAATGAAATTGTTTTCTAATCTAATAAAAACAAGCACTCTCCTAAATTAACCCTACAAGCATAAATGTATTGGTAGTTTCAAAAATTACCCAACCTACAACCACAAGGATTAAATTACTAAATGAAATCAAAGGGGCCTTCTACAAATGATTTAGAAAGCTTCAATCTTCAACCAACCTATAGGACAAAAACACAATAGAGCAGACCATAAAAACATTAAGAGTTAGTGAAAAGGTGATAATATCTAAACCCTAGATGCGGTAGGACAAGTTGCAGATGCTACGAAAACTAACAAATACGCCTAGAAGCCTACAAAACAGAAAAATATCACAACCATAAATGTGGTAATACTGATAGTAGATGCAACAATATTAGCCAAAAACGCTACATGACAAGTCGCAAACGCAATAAGATCTAATGACACTAGATGACCAAAAACTCAAATGAACTAGAATTGCAATAAGATCTGACAAAAATAGACTAATAATGATGGGAACGTGCTAGGATAAGAACTTCCAAAAAACCCTAAAAACTACAATAACAAAAACATGACAGAAAACTATAGATGCGACAGAAAAGACCGTAAATGTGCCAAAAACTAAATCATCGCAATTTGAGATTTGCAAATCTGAAAACACTAAAACAACACTAAAATGTTATAAAATAGGGACTAAGGTCCCACCAGGCATGCCAAATGTATACGATGGAATCAGAGACTAAAATATTGTAAAACTAACTAAGATTCAACCACATAAAACCTAGTTCTACAATGAATCCACCATACACCGATGAAGAACCTAAAATATGCAAACAACAAATATGAAATGCTATACTTTCACATGCTTAATAGGGTTTGATCTCTATTGTTTCGTATCTCCATTGATCTTGACTGATATTGATTATGGTTGCTCTCAGATTTATGTGTGCACAAGAGGTCAATAAAGAACAAATTATGGTTGTGTATGTAATTCAGTAGTATGTAGATTCTTGATTGAATGATGGAAGTTATGAAGGATAAGGAAATGATCCTCTTTTATAGAAAGCACCCTAAAAATGGAGGGTTAGGATTAAGAGGTGGAGGGATAAATGGTCGACTCATATTAGAGGGTAGGTATAGGAAATAAGAAAATATTAGAGAGGTGGTTAAAAGTAAATGAAGAGATGAATGACAAGTGTCACGGGAGGAAAAAGCTAATGAATGAATTAAATAAATAAAAATCTATTTAATTAATAGAAGTCTTAGGATAGAATAATTAAATAAATAAAATATTTATCTAATCAGGCTAAGACAATTTTAGGTGTCTACAAAGCTAAATTGTTTAAACTGGCTTCAGTGGATGAGTTTGAATTGGACTTGTTAGATTGTAATGGAGGTGTGATAATATGACAAGTATGTGGAGCTTAAGAGTAGGAAGGTGGAATATCATGATATGTGGATCTAGGAGATGGTTGCGAAACAAATTGAAGGCTAATAGAAGGAGGTATGTAGGAGTATTGATTGATAGGATTTCCCCCATGATTAACATGTGTAGCATTAATATTTTTTCAAAAGGTAGCCATGATTGAAGATGTATAAGTAGGCACATTAGGCAAAGATGTAGGAATGAAATGCTCATCTTGATTCATAGAATTTGAAAAACCAAGAATTTCAACATAGCTTTTGATTTGCATAACATTACTATTTATAATATAAGCAATACTACAAAACACATTCACACCTTGTTCATCAAATTGAACCATTCTCATCAAAACATCAATCAAGGGGATTGCCTCACTATTCAAGAATTCTTAACCCATCCATTGTTAAAGCCTATCCAATTCATGGTCAATCTTCCCCAATTGGCCAATAGTCACTCAAGTTAAAGAGTCATACTTAACATGAGAATCGTTAGAAGAATAGTTTTCTACAATGTTAGGTATGTCTTGTCTAGGAATAGAAGACTCACCCAAGTTACCATGGAATAGGTTAGTCAACCTAGGGTCAATAACCTTATTGTTTAAACTTTGGGAAGCCATAAGTATATAACTTCTTCTCACCAAGATGTTGGATGTGGGGCAAAGGGTAATAAAACTCATACATAAAGAGAGAAAAACTAATAAAATAGATGTGTACTCGCAATGCCTCTCATACAAGAAGTGATTAAGCAATACAATTTCCTAATAGAATGATTGATTAGGAAAAATGAACTATAGAGATGATAGATTTGAACAACAAATGCTTCAAAATTTGTAAATAATATACAATAATAATCAAATATGAGCATATAAATTAGAATATATGAAATGCATAAGTCAATTTAAATTAATATTTAGGGTTTTATTGAAGTAGACCTCTTAATTCATCTAATTTGAATACATAAATGATATGTTTAAAGAATAATTGCAAACATGACTAAATGAAATGTATACAAATCAAATCTAAAATTAAAAAATGGAACTTAATGCATTATGTTGGGTTCACCAAAAATGTAATGGTTGGAAATGGGTTCACAATTTTATGCATGCAAAGGAGGAATTAAACCTATTTCCAATAATTACATTTAGAGGGAGAATAAACTCAATTGACTCGATCTCAAATCTAATTGAAAATGATTGAGCACAAGATAAGTTTAGTAATCATTGGGATGAGTTGAAAATAAGAAATTGAAATGATGTGAGTTGAGTGCAAGAACTAGGGTTGATGATGTAGAATTGACAAAGATCGGGATGCACAAATAGTTTCAGAACAAATATGCAAACATAAAGCATAGATCTGCAAATGGGAAGTAGGAACCTGTGTTTGAAATTTGGACTTGAAAATCAAGGATAGTGATGTTAGGCATCCTTGTAAAATCTGTTAGATGCAAACAAATGAGATATTTTTTGAATCAAGATGTTGATTTGAGTATCTCCCTTAAAATTCATCAAGAAAATTTCAGACAATGTTTGACGATTGCCAATGTCCAAGTTATTTGGTTCTTCAAAATCAAGTCTTGTGTGTCTTAGTCTCCTCTTTTCATATCTATATGTGTTGTCTCCAGATATTGTCACCTACAAACATAAGAGGGGAATATGTTGTTTGTTTGATAAGGTTTTCCTAAGTTAAATCTCAAGTTTGGAATTAACCCTATGTTGAATTGAAATGAAAATGAAAGTGTACCTTGAGATGATAGAGGCTATATCTAAAATTGAAATGTTTAATTGGAAATGTTATACCTTTACGAATATTTCCTTGAAGTCTTCATGAAAAGTTTGATGTTGTCAGGTAGGAATTCATGGATGTATTCATAAGAATTTGATCATCCATCTTGAATGCTTGAAATCTAAATACTTGACCTCTCCTTCACTGCTCTAATGATGCTTCATTACTTTCTCACTTGAATTTGAAAAGGTGTAATTGGAAACTTATAGAGAGATAATTGAGACATGTTTCAAATGAAGGAATAAGACTTTCTTTTGTACCTCACCCCATGAAACGTGTTTGAAATTACAAAGAAGACCGACATGGGAGATATATTCTCATCCAAAAAATTTCAACCATTGGAGGGTCCAAAATTGGGCCCTTTTGGTTTGGACAAGGGCACTAAGCTCCCTTATCCAAGGGGAAAAGGGAGACAAGAATCCTTGTCTAGTCCATCAAGGTTGAATCAAAGACCAGAGAGTAGAGAAGAGAATGAGGGTTGTAGATATGATGTTGGTGTTAGGAGAATCAAGCAAGATTAGGTCATCAAAGGTAGAAATGTCAAAGTGAGGCCCAAGTGAGTATGAAATTGTATGAGGATGCAATTTATGATGCTACACCTACTTACACCATCTCATTACCTCATGAAAATACTCCACTTTAATCATTGTCATCCATTCACACTCCCATTCTTCTCACTTTCTATCATGACTATAACAAATAAATAAATTAATCACTGCCATCCACTCATCACCATATCATAGGGTATTAAGAATCTGATGCCCCATCTTACATATACCACAACAAATCCACTCATATCCTCCACACACCTATATCCACAATCATAGATAACCATAGTTCATGTTGGTTATCCATCATCACATCAATTGTACATTACATAATCTCATGCATCCACAATCACAAATATACCATATATTTTCCAAAAATCAACATCGTGATCATATGCATACACAATATAACATAGAATCATATCCATAAATACATCCATATAACCATATCCATCACATAGAATCATATACATAGATGCACTCATCTATCATAGATCAAAAAAATCATATCATTGCATTATTCATAACACAACATAGAACCATAACATACATCGTGCATCAATAACATCATAGTACTATCATAATTACCATCATAACATCCATAAGCATAAACATGAACACCCACACATCATAATGCATCCACAAACATAAATAATCCATATTTACATAATCTTGATAAAAATACATACTTAATTATCATCAAAACTCATGTCATATATAAAAATCGTAGTCATGTATAAACACATTATTTTGTATTTTTTCAAGATCTTTTTTTGATTTTTTTTGTATTTTTTCAAGACCTTTTCTATTTTTTTTGTATTTTTTTAGGACCTTTAAAGAAATTCTCTGAAATACTCAAGTGTAATACTTGCAAAGGTGAATGTTTTTGATTGGATCTTCAAGCATTTCACCCTCTGCATTAGCCAAGTGATATGCTTCTGATCCATATGCAACTGTATTGATGTATGGACCTAGCCAATTTGGTTCAAACTTGCATTTTTATTTTTTGTCTTGCTAATACATCTCACATTATGCTTATAACTATGAACAAGAATGTGATTAATGGCAAAGTTGTCGATGCCAAAATTTCTAAAACCTCATCACCTACTTATAACGTTAAATATTCATCTTCAAACAAAGAAAAAGAAAAACAAAGGGGCTTTCCTAAATGAAATTTTACACCATTGGTACAATCGCTTGAGTCTACATTGAAATAACTTCTTGAGAATGATCTTATAACACTATCTGAAATGAAAGAGTACAATCCACAAGTCAAACCCTCATGGTGGAATGACAATCATTTTTTTTTAATATCATAGACACAAGGGACACAAGACTAATAGTTGCAATCGGCTCTGACATGTGATACAAGACCTTCTTGATGATGCCAAGATTACAGTTGATGGGCATACTCCTTTTGGTAAATCTAATCATGAGATGTTTAAAAATCCCTTCCCTAAGCATGACAAGGATAAAGGAAAGACCCCTAAATTTGGTGATGATGTGTATTATACTATTGCTAAATATGACTATACCATAAATAACATCAGTGAGGCCGATAATCATGTAAATACTTTCATTATAAAAGGCAAAGAACCTAATTGCAATGTCACCACACACAAAGGCATAGTTACCCTTAGAGGCCCTAATTCTAAACCCGTTACACCAACTTTACAATACAACCTTATAGAGAATTTAGGGAAGAAACCCACACATATTTCTATACTTGAGCTACTATGCCTATCCCCTGAACATAAAGCTATCCTCGATAAAGCACTCCTACATCTACAACACCTATAGACCTAGATGTAAACCAATTCCAAGCTATGGTGGGACACATCACCTCCCCTCGCGCTCTCACTTTTACAGAGAGCAATGCTTCATCTATGCAATAACCGAATAACACACCCTTACACATTGAGTTCATTATCCACATAGTTAAGATCAAGTGAGTCTTGATAGATGAAGGAGAAATCCTCAATATTTGTACTCTAAAATTAATTAGAGAGTTTTGATTCTTTGAAAGTGCAGTTGATCCAAAGAAGAAGATTACCATAAAGGCATATGATGAAGAGGAATGCTCATCTAAAGGATCAGTTACATTGCCAATCAAAATGGGACCTATGGTGAAGGATGTGGTTTTTCAAGTCCTTGTTCTCCCCTTGACCTATAACATTCTCCTTGGAAGAACATGGATTCATGCGATGCAAGTTGTGCCTTCTACATACCATCAATGCATCAAATTTTTGCATAGTCAAAATAACTATACCAGGAGATCCAAATCCTTTTATGTATCTCAATAATCTAAGCCCTAAGATTGAATCCATAATTCCTAGCAATCATCAAGAACCTCCTTCTCAAGCATATGTTGATCTTAAATCCTTAAAATAATCCACCTCTAAATCCAATGACATTGAGATTAGAATACAAGTGAAAGAACAAGGAGTGGGGGAATATTCTATGAGTTGTGCTCTTTGCATTAGAAAGCTACCTTTGTCTCCTCAAACTTATGGAAAACCACAAATTCAATGGGGATTTTTATATGATGAAATGGAAAAACAAGATATTTCAAAATGTCAAGGAATTGGGTATGAATCATTGAATGTTGTGACTACTAATCCTAAATACAAATATCCTCTAGAGGTGCACGTAGCTCTTGATATCAATAGTCCTGAGAGTGGTTCTAACAAAGAATCCATTGAATATATTTCCAATCTTTTTAAGAACTCATATAACCTTACCATCTCATCAAATCCTTCCATTTCTTCTCCTCTCTTAGACTCAAATCAACAAGAATTACAAAAGCCCTTACACATTGGAGATAAAAAATCAAGCTATGTAAAGAAAAATTCCAAAGTCAAAAATAAGAAAAATTCTTCTAGTCCAAATCAAAATAAAAAACTATTGGACTCTACAAAAATAAAAGTCAAGGATAAAAATCTTATGAAGAAAGAAGAACATGAATCGATCTCCCTTAATGCTAAAATAAATAGGGGAAAAAGTTCTAAAATTACAAGTCAAAAAGCATACTTGTTGATCCTAAGTCTCCTTCATGCCATGCTACTTTCACTTCTTTTTGCACTCATAAGCCTTCATTCCATATCAATCCATCCCCTTTTAGAAATATGACACATCGATGAACCTTTTGTGGGATTTCTTCGAAGGGCAAGGATGGGGCATGTTCACTGGTTTCTACTTGTGGATTGTTCCTTAGTAATATAATGACTTGTCTTAGGACATGATTGTCTAAGATCATCAAGGATGTATAGGTATTATGTGAACATGGGAATTCCTTGATTGTCTAATGTGTTTTCCTACACACAATTGGTATGTCAATTCAATTGGGTCTAATCCATATCCAAATGAGTTTATCATTTTTCTAGAATAAGCTCGATGATGATATATGCACTAAAAAAAATAGAATTCTCATCGCCTTCATCTCCCCTTTATCATCATCCCATCCATTTTCGCTTCATTGCCCTTTTCATTACTTCCTCTCCCTTTTCATCAATCATCATTTCTTTCATCATCTTCTTCATTCTTCTCACTTCAATGAGATTAATCAAATTGCTTTATTCGATTGATACATGCCTCTTAATCTCTATCAATTGCTTTATCAAATCAATCAACTTGCTTCTTAGATTTCATCACCCCTGGATCAATCAATCAATGTATCATCTTGCACTAGCATCAATCTCAATCAGCTTAATCAGCTTATCAACTTGGCTATACTGATCTTTTCCATCAGTTGTTCAGTTACGCTCATTAGTTGTGCATTTTCATCAAATGTGCATCTTAGCTTAATCACTCGTGCAATATCAATCATCCAATCTTTTTCTAGTAATCTATCAAGAGATCAATCTTCTCACAATTTGTTCAATAAATATCTCAAGGGGGCATATCATATCAATCATCATCCTTACCAGGATATCTTTGGGGCATATATCAGTTAATCAATTTTCTTTGAAACAACATGATAGGTTGCATTGTCTCAAAGAGGGACAAAATGTAGACACATAATTTTTTTCATTAAAATTGTCCTCTTATTCAACTTCAATTTTTTTCCAATCACTAAGTGGATCCATTAATAATATTCATTTCTCATTATTTCATATAATTCATACTATATCATTATTCCAATAAATTAACTTAATTATATAATCCATTAAATAATATATATGCCATTATTCATTAAATTCATAAATTCTAAACCCCTCCCATATCCATTTCATCCCCTATTTATCCTATCCTACTTCTATCAATTACACTCATGTAATGCATATGGGATAAGCATTAACACTTCCAAACTAAATATTTTATCCCACATTCATCCTACAATTTGGATCCACCCAAAGGACACCTATAAATGCATTGCTTCCTCTCGTTTCTAGGTATCCATCATTTGCATCCTTGAATCACTCATGCATTCTCGCATCTTGTTTTTCACATTCTCTTGTATTTTTTATGTTTTCACATCATTTTACATTCATCCATAATCTTCCTTCTTCATAGCTTCTTGTGCATGTGCTTCTGAGAGCATCCATATTTTGAACACATGATCTTGACAGATAGGAGGACAATGGAGTGAAATTTCTCTTGAATGCAGATGTTTGTTTGCTTGTTTTTTATTTTTGCATGTGTGTATTTCTTACAGGTTCTCCATTGGTATGATGTTAGAACATCTGGATCTTGATTCATGAGGTTTCAAAATTGGTTTTGAATTTGCATCTTCATCATGATACATCATGTCATCAAAATTCTTGTATAACAAGGCTCAAAATGTCATATACATGAAATTTATATAGAAATAATATAAGCTAACTTGTACTACCACCTCTAACTGAGTTGGGAATCCCACTACTCCTTTTGATCCCTTGCTCCTCTTGTTCCTCCTAATGCCCTTCCTCATTGTGATGGTTTATCTCAAGGTGGTGGTGGCTCCACACTCATAGATAGTATAAGCTACATTGATCTAGCCTAATTAGACCTACCCTCCCTATTAAACTAGGAGTTCCAAGTGTCCTACTTGTATTGTAGACTCATACAAGTCCTTGTAATACTACAACTCCTGTGATAACCTACTAGTCTTATAGTGATCTTGTATCATTTTCTAATATCCTTCCCAAGTACTATTAATATCGTCTTAGCCACATATTTCTCTTGTATTAGATGATCCACATATATGTCACTCCTTTATTGAAGTGCTTTGGATACATCTCTCTTTCAATCTCATTATGCTCAAAACTATGCTAACTGATGTGTGTGAAAAGTGATCCTAGACTAACATGTGCATTAACCCGGAATCAATATTTTTTCACATATGCCACATCATTAGAAAGAAGGTGTCAATGGTCTTGATTAGAATCCTCAAGGGAGAGCCAAGCTATCTTGGATTCACACTTTTTTTTGTTAAGGTTTGTTAGTTGATAAGGATTGATCAAGTGTGTGCAATAAACTAGGCTAGTGATGATAATATAGAACAATGTTTACAATATGCATGAAATACATAACAAAAATGTAGGAGAGAATGATAGATTTGAAAAGTAGGTGTACAAAGGAACATGTAAATAATATGGAGCTGGTTGGGTAGGACACGAGTGTTGAGAATTATAATCTTGAAGCAAAAAAGTGCATATGTTATAGTCAAGAACCAAAACAAGAGGTATATAGGTAGCTATCCTAAAAAATTGCAGCAAAACTAGGAGGTCACTAGCACTGGGTACTAGTACTAGTGTTTTAGGCACCAGTCATTGGTGTCACTATCTGTAATGCCCCACTAGAAACCCTAAAGAAAAACCACACTACAAG